>NC_136996.1:12222207-12584707 GCF_032717465.1 Coenobita brevimanus
GCTAGTAATTCTCCTTTGTATTTTTGCATCATCTGCAAACATATTCAGATAGCTCTCATTTCCAGTGTTACTGTTTATATCATTTATATACACTAAAAACATGATTGGTGCCAGCACCGAACCCTGTGGTACTCCACTAGTCACTTCTTTCCATGATGAGTAGTTTCCTCTTAGTACTGTCCTCATTTCTCTTTTTATGAGAAAGTCTTGCATCCAACAAAACAGTTTGCCTCGAATTCCTCCTTGATGGTACAGTTTCCATAAAAGTCTTTGGTGTGGTACTGTGTCAAAAGCTTTCTTGAAATCTAAATAGATACTGTCCACCCATCCTTCCCTTTCCTGTATTGTGTTTGTTACTCTGTCATAGTAGCTCAACAGATTAGTAACACATGATTTTCCTTTTCTGAAACCAAACTGTCTTTCTGTTATCATACTGTGTTCTTCTAGATGATTTACCCAAGCTTTTCTTATAAGTTTTTCTAATACCTTGCTTACAACACTGGTCAGTGATACTGGTCGGTAGTTGAGTGGATTTTGTCTATTTCCTTTCTTGAATAAGGGGACAATATTTGCTTTTTTCCAAATATCAGGTAGTTTACCTTGACTCAAGGATTTCTTGAAAATTAAAAATAATGGTTTACATAACTCCTTTGCACATTCTCGTAATACCCAACATGAAATTTCATCAGGACCACTTGCTTTTCCTCTGTCTAATCTACTTAACTCCTCCTGTATTACTTTTTCTGCTATTTGTATATCTGGTAGTATGTGCGGACATGCGTGTTCCACATAGTCCCTCTCAAAATTTTTTTCTTCTGTAAAAACTAATTAGAAATTCTTATTTAGTGCTTCACAAATATCTTTCTCTTGTGTATAAGTGATTCCCTCGTCCGTAATGAATTGTATTATATCTTTTACTTTAGTTTTGCTTCTGATATAGCTGTAAAACAGCTTTGGTTGATCACTACTTTTATTTATTATATCCTCCTCAAACTGTTTTTGGGCTTCCCTCCTTATTCTTGTATAATCGTTTCTTGCCTGTTTGTAATTATTGTACGCCCTTTCACTATTGTGTCTTCTGTATCTATTCCACAACAAATCTCTTCTTTCTTTTGATTTTTTACATTCTGTATTGAACCATTTCTGTATTTTCTTATCTGCTTCTTTGTGCTGTGGGATGTACTTCTGGACTCCTATTTCATAAAATTCACAAAATTTTTTATATACAGCATTTAAATCTTGTCCTCTAAGCTCATTTTCCCAATCAACTTCTAAGAAATACTTCTTTAGGTCTTGATAATTTCCCTTTTTATAGTTTAGGCTCTTTTTGTAACTATCATTGCTGTTTACTATGTCATATGCTATCCTGAAGTTATAGTTTAGTACTGCATGATCGCTTTTCCCGAGTGGAGGGTGATATATTAAACTGTCAATATCATTTTCTTGCCTTATAAATATTAGATCTAGCACTGAAGGTACATCAAGTCCTCTTTTTCTGGTGGTTTCCCTCACATGTTGCGTTAAGAAAAACTCTTGTACGAGATCCAGAAGCTTTTGGTCCCAACAGCTTTCTTGGCTATTTATATCTAGAGTATTCCAATTTATATTTGTATTGAAGTCCCCAGTTAGTATAATTCTTTCCGATTTCTCTTCCATTTTCTGTAGCAATGATCTTATACTCTGAATTGTACTCTCTGCCAGGTCCTCATATTCGTCTCTTTCCCAAGTGTTTGATCTGGGTGGCATGTACAAATTGGCTGCAATTACTTTACCTTCAGATGTGTCGATCTCTACTGCAATCAGTTCTACTTGTGATGGTATATCTAGTTTTATTTCCTTGACTTTTAGATTTTTCTTAGTTAATATTATAATTCCTCCTCCTTTTTTAAATATCTGTCTCTTCTCCATATATTGTATTCCTGTAAGTTCAGTATGTCATTGGATATCCTTTGTGTTAATTTTGTTTCAGTTAGGCATATTATTTGTGGTTCATTTTCTCTGACATAATCATTCATCTCTAATAATTTAGATACCATTCCATCTACATTTGAGTACATCAACTTTATCATCTTGTTTATATACTTGTCATGACATGGTTCTACTACCTTCCTCCTTTTTCTTCCATCCTGTTTGTGTACCACTTTCGTACCTGCAATCCTATTACTTTGTAAAAAAATTCTTCTTGTCCTCTTCTGATCTTCCCTCATTTTTTGTTTTTGCTTCCTCCCTTTTGTCTTTCAATAATTCCAGTTCCTCTTGTGTTAGGCATCTTTTTATCCATACATTTTTGAACTCCTCTTTTTCCTTAAGATTCTTTGCATTTTTTAGTATCTCTTCCACAGTGTTTACACTCTGGAAAGTCACCTTTAGAGGTCTTGTCTTGCTTTTCTCGTATTTCCCAAACCTTTTGTGTTCCTCTATGTCTTTACTACAGATTTCCTCTGATACTTCTTTCAGTAAGCTCATTACATTTGCCATCTCCTTTTTGTCTCTTGTGATCTTGTTTTTAACTTCATCCTCTTCTATACCAGTGATTACTATTGATTTGTTTATCTCTACTGAATCTCTGACTAACTTTGGATTGTTTTGGATTATTCTTTTCACCTCCTTTTTAATGCTTTTTTCCTCCATCCTTGTTTCTAAGTCTTTCTTTACTTTCACCATTTCTGCATACGTGGTTTCTACATCATTTTTGTAGCTTTGCACAGCTTCATTTACTTGTGTTATCTTCTCCTCAGTATCACTGCTCTGGTCAGTAAGACTGCTAACTTGCCTAATTGTCTCTGTGTCATTTTTGAACTCTTCCATAACACTCTCGTGATTGACTACTGTACTTGCCATTTCACCAATTTTCTTCCTAAGTGTACTCAATTCCACGGTTAGTTCACTGATGGTTGTGTCTTACTTATTGGCCTCCCTTCCTAGTTTTTCTATTTCTTCCTTTTGCAAGTGCATCTGCTTCTTTATTTCATCAATTTCATTTTTGAAAGCCATTTCTAGTTTCTTTACACCAGGGGTTCCCAACCTTTATTTACCCATTACCCCATTTTCCACACCTCCCTTCACTCATTACCCCTCATTGCTTATGTTTCCACAGTTGCATTTTAGCTGCTTAACATTTTGATGCCTAGATTTTAGTTTGAATGTAGGACTTAATTAAAGGTTAGGCTAAAACCAAGAGAGTTATTGTAAGGAGTAATTTATTTTTAACACTGATACCAAATAAACATGACTTTAAACATTCATCTCTGAATTTTAGTATAGGTCTGAAAGTCTATCATAACTGGTATGATTTTTAGAATTTTTTTTTTTGTTACCTCCCCCATTACCCTTCACAAAGACCAAATTACCCCACTTGGGGTAATTTACCCCAGGTTGGGAACCCCTGCTTTTACACGTTCAACCAGTCTATTATGGGTCTCTACTTCAACCAGTTCTTGGTAGAAATCATCATTTTGCTTTTTACCTTTATCCCTTTTCTTTTCCAAATTTGTTTTACTGAAGTGTATCCATTTTGCAATACTTAAAGTGCAAAGCATATACTTACAATCTCCGTCTTGTTGTAAACAAACCTCAGAGATGACTCAGCGTAATCTTTCGTCTTGGTTCTATTTCCTGTTTTTACAAGTCTTGTTGAAACTTATTATTTTTTCCTTTTTATAATGAACAATCATTTAGTCTAACCTGGTACTGAGCTTGACTCATACAAAGATACTATTTAGGTAATGCCACTGGCCGTGATGATTTGGTACGGAGCGCCGGTGTCACACGTCCACCTAGATTGAATCCCTCTGTGTGTGTGTGTGTGTGTGTGTGTGTGTGTGTGTGTTCTTACCTAATTGTTCTTACCTAATTATATCTTTACAGGAATGAGTCAAGCTCGTACTGTCCCGTGTCTTAAACCATATTTATCGTACATATCCTTAAATTTGTGAACTGTTTTGGCACACACTATTTCATTCGGTAATGCATTCCATTGATCAATTGCTCTGTTTGGGAAACTGAATTTCCTTACGTCTTTATCACCTCTCTTCTTATGCAGTTTTTTGCAGTGTCCTCTTGCTGATGCTTCTCCATATGTTAAGTAATCATTTTTTGTCTATTTTCTCCTTTCCTGATATGCACTTATATAGCATTATCATATCACCTCTTTTCCTTCTCTCCTGTAGTGTTGGTAGTTCCAGTTTATTTAGTCTTTCTTCATAGCGTAGGTCCCTTAAGCTTGGTATCCATCTTGTAGCGGCCCTTTGAACTTTTTCAATCTTGTCTATATGCTTTTTGAGATGAGGACTCCAGATTACTGATGCATATTCCAGGGTTGGTCTAATGAATGATGTTATTATCCTTCTTAGCATGTCTTCATTTATGTATATGAATGCTATTCTCATATTTGCAAGCAGTGTATACATGTTCCGTACCTTCTCGCTGATGTGGTCAGCCGGAGATAGTCTGTTATTGATGATCACACCTAGGTCTTTCTCTCTTTCTGATGTGCATAGGGTTTTATTTCCTAACTTATAATCCCAATCAGGTCTTTTTCCAGTTTTACCAAACTTGATTACATGACATTTGTCCACATTGAATTCCATTTGCCATATACTACTCCATTCACGAAGTTTATTTAATTCTTCTTGTAGCTCTTTACAAGAGACTGTGTTAGTAATTCTCCTTTTGTATTTTTGCATCATCTGCAAACATATTCAGATAGCTCTCATTTCCAGTGTTACTGTTTATATCATTTATATACACTAAAATCATGATTGGTGCCAGCACTAAACCCTGTGGTACTCCACTAGTCACTTCTTTCCATGATGAGTAGTTTCCTCTTAGTACTGTCCTCATTTCTCTTTTTATGAGAAAGTCTTGCATCCAACAAAACAGTTTGCCTCGAATTCCTCCTTGATGGTACACTTTCCATAAAAGTCTTTAGTGTGTTACTGTGTCAAAAGCATTCTTGAAATTTAAACAGATACTGTCCACCCATCCTTCCCTTTCCTGTATTGTGTGTCTGTGTGTGTGTTCTTACCTAATTGTTCTTACCTAATTGTATCTTTACAGGAATGAGTCAAGCTCGTATTGTCCCGTGTCTTAAACCATATTTATCGTACATATCCTTAAATTTGTGAATGGTTTTGGCACACACTATTTCATTCGGTAGTGCATTCCATTGATCAATTGCTCTGTTTGGGAAACTGAATTTCCTTACGTCTTTATCACCTCTCTCCTTATGCAGTTTTTTGCAGTGTCCTCTTGTTGATGCTTCTCCATATGTTAAGTAATCATTTATGCCTATTTTCTCCTTTCCTGATATGCACTTATATAGCATTATCATGTCATCTCTTTTCCTTCTCTCCTGTAGTGTTGGTAGATTCAGTTTATTTAGTCTTTCTTCGTAGCTTAGGTCCCTTAAGCTTGGTATCCATCTTGTAGCGGCCCTTTGAACTTTTTCAATCTTGTCTATATGCTTTTTGAGATGAGGACTCCAGACGATTGATGCATATTCCAGGGTTGGTCTAATGAATGATGTTATTATCCTTCTTAGCATGTCTTCATTTATGTATGTGAATGCTATTCTCATATTTGCAAGCAGTGTATACATGTTCCGTACCTTCTCGCTGATGTGGTCAGCCGGAGATAGTCTGTTATTGATAATCACACCTAGGTCTTTCTCTCTTTCTGATGTGTATAGGGTTTTATTTCCTAACTTATAATCCCAATCAGGTCTTTTTCCACTTTTACCAAACTTGATTACATGACACTTGTCCACATTGAATTCCATTTGCCATGTACTACTCCATTCATGAAGTTTATTTAATTCTTCTTGTAGCTTCCTACAAGAGTCTGTGCTAGTAATTCTCCTTTGTATTTTTGCATCATCTGCAAACATATTCAGATAGCTCTCATTTCCAGTGTTACTGTTTATATCATTTATATACACTAAAAACATGATTGGTGCCAGCACCGAACCCTGTGGTACTCCACTAGTCACTTCTTTCCATGATGAGTAGTTTCCTCTTAGTACTGTCCTCATTTCTCTTTTTATGAGAAAGTCTTGCATCCAACAAAACAGTTTGCCTCGAATTCCTCCTTGATGGTACAGTTTCCATAAAAGTCTTTGGTGTGGTACTGTGTCAAAAGCTTTCTTGAAATCTAAATAGATACTGTCCACCCATCCTTCCCTTTCCTGTATTGTGTTTGTTACTCTGTCATAGTAGCTCAACAGATTAGTAACACATGATTTTCCTTTTCTGAAACCAAACTGTCTTTCTGTTATCATACTGTGTTCTTCTAGATGATTTACCCAAGCTTTTCTTATAAGTTTTTCTAATACCTTGCTTACAACACTGGTCAGTGATACTGGTCGGTAGTTGAGTGGATTTTGTCTATTTCCTTTCTTGAATAAGGGGACAATATTTGCTTTTTCCAAATATCAGGTAGTTTACCTTGACTCAAGGATTTCTTGAAAATTAAAAATAATGGTTTACATAACTCCTTTGCACATTCTCGTAATACCCAACATGAAATTTCATCAGGACCACTTGCTTTTCCTCTGTCTAATCTACTTAACTCCTCCTGTATTACTTTTTCTGCTATTTGTATATCTGGTAGTATGTGCGGACATGCGTGTTCCACATAGTCCCTCTCAAAATTTTTTTCTTCTGTAAAAACTAATTAGAAATTCTTATTTAGTGCTTCACAAATATCTTTCTCTTGTGTATAAGTGATTCCCTCGTCCGTAATGAATTGTATTATATCTTTTACTTTAGTTTTGCTTCTGATATAGCTGTAAAACAGCTTTGGTTGATCACTACTTTTATTTATTATATCCTCCTCAAACTGTTTTTGGGCTTCCTCCTTATTCTTGTATAATCGTTTCTTGCCTGTTTGTAATTATTGTACGCCCTTTCACTATTGTGTCTTCTGTATCTATTCCACAACAAATCTCTTCTTTCTTTTGATTTTTTACATTCTGTATTGAACCATTTCTGTATTTTCTTATCTGCTTCTTTGTGCTGTGGGATGTACTTCTGGACTCCTATTTCATAAAATTCACAAAATTTTTTATATACAGCATTTAAATCTTGTCCTCTAAGCTCATTTTCCCAATCAACTTCTAAGAAATACTTCTTTAGGTCTTGATAATTTCCTTTATAATAGTTTAGGCTCTTTTTGTAACTATCATTGCTGTTTACTATGTCATATGCTATCCTGAAGTTATAGTTTAGTACTGCATGATCGCTTTTCCCGAGTGGAGGGTGATATATTAAACTGTCAATATCATTTTCTTGCCTTATAAATATTAGATCTAGCACTGAAGGTACATCAAGTCCTCTTTTTCTGGTGGTTTCCCTCACATGTTGCGTTAAGAAAAACTCTTGTACGAGATCCAGAAGCTTTTGGTCCCAACAGCTTTCTTGGCTATTTATATCTAGAGTATTCCAATTTATATTTGTATTGAAGTCCCCAGTTAGTATAATTCTTTCCGATTTCTCTTCCATTTTCTGTAGCAATGATCTTATACTCTGAATTGTACTCTCTGCCAGGTCCTCATATTCGTCTCTTTCCCAAGTGTTTGATCTGGGTGGCATGTACAAATTGGCTGCAATTACTTTACCTTCAGATGTGTCGATCTCTACTGCAATCAGTTCTACTTGTGATGGTATATCTAGTTTTATTTCCTTGACTTTTAGATTTTTCTTAGTTAATATTATAATTCCTCCTCCTTTTTTTAAATATCTGTCTCTTCTCCATATATTGTATTCCTGTAAGTTCAGTATGTCATTGGATATCCTTTGTGTTAATTTTGTTTCAGTTAGGCATATTATTTGTGGTTCATTTTCTCTGACATAATCATTCATCTCTAATAATTTAGATACCATTCCATCTACATTTGAGTACATCAACTTTATCATCTTGTTTATATACTTGTCATGACATGGTTCTACTACCTTCCTCCTTTTTCTTCCATCCTGTTTGTGTACCACTTTCGTACCTGCAATCCTATTACTTTGTAAAAAAAATTTCTTCTTGTCCTCTTCTGATCTTCCCTCATTTTTTGTTTTTGCTTCCTCCCTTTTGTCTTTCAATAATTCCAGTTCCTCTTGTGTTAGGCATCTTTTTATCCATACATTTTTGAACTCCTCTTTTTCCTTAAGATTCTTTGCATTTTTTAGTATCTCTTCCACAGTGTTTACACTCTGGAAAGTCACCTTTAGAGGTCTTGTCTTGCTTTTCTCGTATTTCCCAAACCTTTTGTGTTCCTCTATGTCTTTACTACAGATTTCCTCTGATACTTCTTTCAGTAAGCTCATTACATTTGCCATCTCCTTTTTGTCTCTTGTGATCTTGTTTTTAACTTCATCCTCTTCTATACCAGTGATTACTATTGATTTGTTTATCTCTACTGAATCTCTGACTAACTTTGGATTGTTTTGGATTATTCTTTTCACCTCCTTTTTAATGCTTTTTTCCTCCATCCTTGTTTCTAAGTCTTTCTTTACTTTCACCATTTCTGCATACGTGGTTTCTACATCATTTTTGTAGCTTTGCACAGCTTCATTTACTTGTGTTATCTTCTCCTCAGTATCACTGCTCTGGTCAGTAAGACTGCTAACTTGCCTAATTGTCTCTGTGTCATTTTTGAACTCTTCCATAACACTCTCGTGATTGACTACTGTACTTGCCATTTCACCAATTTTCTTCCTAAGTGTACTCAATTCCACGGTTAGTTCACTGATGGTTGTGTCTTACTTATTGGCCTCCCTTCCTAGTTTTTCTATTTCTTCCTTTTGCAAGTGCATCTGCTTCTTTATTTCATCAATTTCATTTTTGAAAGCCATTTCTAGTTTCTTTACACCAGGGGTTCCCAACCTTTATTTACCCATTACCCCATTTTCCACACCTCCCTTCACTCATTACCCCTCATTGCTTATGTTTCCACAGTTGCATTTTAGCTGCTTAACATTTTGATGCCTAGATTTTAGTTTGAATGTAGGACTTAATTAAAGGTTAGGCTAAAACCAAGAGAGTTATTGTAAGGAGTAATTTATTTTTAACACTGATACCAAATAAACATGACTTTAAACATTCATCTCTGAATTTTAGTATAGGTCTGAAAGTCTATCATAACTGGTATGATTTTTAGATTTTTTTTTTTTTTTGTTACCTCCCCCATTACCCTTCACAAAAGACCAAATTACCCCACTTGGGGTAATTTACCCCAGGTTGGGAACCCCTGCTTTACACGTTCAACCAGTCTATTATGGGTCTCTACTTCAACCAGTTCTTGGTAGAAATCATCATTTTGCTTTTTACCTTTATCCCTTTTCTTTTCCAAATTTGTTTTACTGAAGTGTATCCATTTTGCAATACTTAAAGTGCAAAGCATATACTTACAATCTCCGTCTTGTTGTAAACAAACCTCAGAGATGACTCAGCGTAATCTTTCGTCTTGGTTCTATTTCCTGTTTTTACAAGTCTTGTTGAAACTTATTATTTTTTCCTTTTTATAATGAACAATCATTTAGTCTAACCTGGTACTGAGCTTGACTCATACAAAGATACTATTTAGGTAATGCCACTGGCCGTGATGATTTGGTACGGAGCGCCGGTGTCACACGTCCACCTAGATTGAATCCCTCTGTGTGTGTGTGTGTGTGTGTGTGTGTGTGTGTGTGTGTGTGTTCTTACCTAATTGTTCTTACCTAATTATATCTTTACAGGAATGAGTCAAGCTCGTACTGTCCCGTGTCTTAAACCATATTTATCGTACATATCCTTAAATTTGTGAACTGTTTTGGCACACACTATTTCATTCGGTAATGCATTCCATTGATCAATTGCTCTGTTTGGGAAACTGAATTTCCTTACGTCTTTATCACCTCTCTTCTTATGCAGTTTTTTGCAGTGTCCTCTTGCTGATGCTTCTCCATATGTTAAGTAATCATTTTTTGTCTATTTTCTCCTTTCCTGATATGCACTTATATAGCATTATCATATCACCTCTTTTCCTTCTCTCCTGTAGTGTTGGTAGTTCCAGTTTATTTAGTCTTTCTTCATAGCGTAGGTCCCTTAAGCTTGGTATCCATCTTGTAGCGGCCCTTTGAACTTTTTCAATCTTGTCTATATGCTTTTTGAGATGAGGACTCCAGATTACTGATGCATATTCCAGGGTTGGTCTAATGAATGATGTTATTATCCTTCTTAGCATGTCTTCATTTATGTATATGAATGCTATTCTCATATTTGCAAGCAGTGTATACATGTTCCGTACCTTCTCGCTGATGTGGTCAGCCGGAGATAGTCTGTTATTGATGATCACACCTAGGTCTTTCTCTCTTTCTGATGTGCATAGGGTTTTATTTCCTAACTTATAATCCCAATCAGGTCTTTTTCCAGTTTTACCAAACTTGATTACATGACATTTGTCCACATTGAATTCCATTTGCCATATACTACTCCATTCACGAAGTTTATTTAATTCTTCTTGTAGCTCTTTACAAGAGACTGTGTTAGTAATTCTCCTTTGTATTTTTGCATCATCTGCAAACATATTCAGATAGCTCTCATTTCCAGTGTTACTGTTTATATCATTTATATACACTAAAATCATGATTGGTGCCAGCACTAAACCCTGTGGTACTCCACTAGTCACTTCTTTCCATGATGAGTAGTTTCCTCTTAGTACTGTCCTCATTTCTCTTTTTATGAGAAAGTCTTGCATCCAACAAAACAGTTTGCCTCGAATTCCTCCTTGATGGTACACTTTCCATAAAAGTCTTTAGTGTGTTACTGTGTCAAAAGCATTCTTGAAATTTAAATAGATACTGTCCACCCATCCTTCCCTTTCCTGTATTGTGTGTCTGTGTGTGTGTTCTTACCTAATTGTTCTTACCTAATTGTATCTTTACAGGAATGAGTCAAGCTCGTATTGTCCCGTGTCTTAAACCATATTTATCGTACATATCCTTAAATTTGTGAATGGTTTTGGCACACACTATTTCATTCGGTAGTGCATTCCATTGATCAATTGCTCTGTTTGGGAAACTGAATTTCCTTACGTCTTTATCACCTCTCTCCTTATGCAGTTTTTTGCAGTGTCCTCTTGTTGATGCTTCTCCATATGTTAAGTAATCATTTATGCCTATTTTCTCCTTTCCTGATATGCACTTATATAGCATTATCATGTCATCTCTTTTCCTTCTCTCCTGTAGTGTTGGTAGATTCAGTTTATTTAGTCTTTCTTCGTAGCTTAGGTCCCTTAAGCTTGGTATCCATCTTGTAGCGGCCCTTTGAACTTTTTCAATCTTGTCTATATGCTTTTTGAGATGAGGACTCCAGACGATTGATGCATATTCCAGGGTTGGTCTAATGAATGATGTTATTATCCTTCTTAGCATGTCTTCATTTATGTATGTGAATGCTATTCTCATATTTGCAAGCAGTGTATACATGTTCCGTACCTTCTCGCTGATGTGGTCAGCCGGAGATAGTCTGTTATTGATAATCACACCTAGGTCTTTCTCTCTTTCTGATGTGTATAGGGTTTTATTTCCTAACTTATAATCCCAATCAGGTCTTTTTCCACTTTTACCAAACTTGATTACATGACACTTGTCCACATTGAATTCCATTTGCCATGTACTACTCCATTCATGAAGTTTATTTAATTCTTCTTGTAGCTTCCTACAAGAGTCTGTGCTAGTAATTCTCCTTTGTATTTTTGCATCATCTGCAAACATATTCAGATAGCTCTCATTTCCAGTGTTACTGTTTATATCATTTATATACACTAAAAACATGATTGGTGCCAGCACCGAACCCTGTGGTACTCCACTAGTCACTTCTTTCCATGATGAGTAGTTTCCTCTTAGTACTGTCCTCATTTCTCTTTTTATGAGAAAGTCTTGCATCCAACAAAACAGTTTGCCTCGAATTCCTCCTTGATGGTACACTTTCCATAAAAGTCTTTGGTGTGGTACTGTGTCAAAAGCTTTCTTGAAATCTAAATAGATACTGTCCACCCATCCTTCCCTTTCCTGTATTGTGTTTGTTACTCTGTCATAGTAGCTCAACAGATTAGTAACACATGATTTTCCTTTTCTGAAACCAAACTGTCTTTCTGTTATCATACTGTGTTCTTCTAGATGATTTACCCAAGCTTTTCTTATAAGTTTTTCTAATACCTTGCTTACAACACTGGTCAGTGATACTGGTCGGTAGTTGAGTGGATTTTGTCTATTTCCTTTCTTGAATAAGGGGACAATATTTGCTTTTTTCCAAATATCAGGTAGTTTACCTTGACTCAAGGATTTCTTGAAAATTAAAAATAATGGTTTACATAACTCCTTTGCACATTCTCGTAATACCCAACATGAAATTTCATCAGGACCACTTGCTTTTCCTCTGTCTAATCTACTTAACTCCTCCTGTATTACTTTTTCTGCTATTTGTATATCTGGTAGTATGTGCGGACATGCGTGTTCCACATAGTCCCTCTCAAAAATTTTTTCTTCTGTAAAAACTAATTAGAAATTCTTATTTAGTGCTTCACAAATATCTTTCTCTTGTGTATAAGTGATTCCCTCGTCCGTAATGAATTGTATTATATCTTTTACTTTAGTTTTGCTTCTGATATAGCTGTAAAACAGCTTTGGTTGATCACTACTTTTATTTATTATATCCTCCTCAAACTGTTTTTGGGCTTCCCTCCTTATTCTTGTATAATCGTTTCTTGCCTGTTTGTAATTATTGTACGCCCTTTCACTATTGTGTCTTCTGTATCTATTCCACAACAAATCTCTTCTTTCTTTTGATTTTTTACATTCTGTATTGAACCATTTCTGTATTTTCTTATCTGCTTCTTTGTGCTGTGGGATGTACTTCTGGACTCCTATTTCATAAAATTCACAAAATTTTTTATATACAGCATTTAAATCTTGTCCTCTAAGCTCATTTTCCCAATCAACTTCTAAGAAATACTTCTTTAGGTCTTGATAATTTCCCTTTTTATAGTTTAGGCTCTTTTTGTAACTATCATTGCTGTTTACTATGTCATATGCTATCCTGAAGTTATAGTTTAGTACTGCATGATCGCTTTTCCCGAGTGGAGGGTGATATATTAAACTGTCAATATCATTTTCTTGCCTTATAAATATTAGATCTAGCACTGAAGGTACATCAAGTCCTCTTTTTCTGGTGGTTTCCCTCACATGTTGCGTTAAGAAAAACTCTTGTACGAGATCCAGAAGCTTTTGGTCCCAACAGCTTTCTTGGCTATTTATATCTAGAGTATTCCAATTTATATTTGTATTGAAGTCCCCAGTTAGTATAATTCTTTCCGATTTCTCTTCCATTTTCTGTAGCAATGATCTTATACTCTGAATTGTACTCTCTGCCAGGTCCTCATATTCGTCTCTTTCCCAAGTGTTTGATCTGGGTGGCATGTACAAATTGGCTGCAATTACTTTACCTTCAGATGTGTCGATCTCTACTGCAATCAGTTCTACTTGTGATGGTATATCTAGTTTTATTTCCTTGACTTTTAGATTTTTCTTAGTTAATATTATAATTCCTCCTCCTTTTTTAAATATCTGTCTCTTCTCCATATATTGTATTCCTGTAAGTTCAGTATGTCATTGGATATCCTTTGTGTTAATTTTGTTTCAGTTAGGCATATTATTTGTGGTTCATTTTCTCTGACATAATCATTCATCTCTAATAATTTAGATACCATTCCATCTACATTTGAGTACATCAACTTTATCATCTTGTTTATATACTTGTCATGACATGGTTCTACTACCTTCCTCCTTTTTCTTCCATCCTGTTTGTGTACCACTTTCGTACCTGCAATCCTATTACTTTGTAAAAAATTTCTTCTTGTCCTCTTCTGATCTTCCCTCATTTTTTGTTTTTGCTTCCTCCCTTTTGTCTTTCAATAATTCCAGTTCCTCTTGTGTTAGGCATCTTTTTATCCATACATTTTTGAACTCCTCTTTTTCCTTAAGATTCTTTGCATTTTTTAGTATCTCTTCCACAGTGTTTACACTCTGGAAAGTCACCTTTAGAGGTCTTGTCTTGCTTTTCTCGTATTTCCCAAACCTTTTGTGTTCCTCTATGTCTTTACTACAGATTTCCTCTGATACTTCTTTCAGTAAGCTCATTACATTTGCCATCTCCTTTTTGTCTCTTGTGATCTTGTTTTTAACTTCATCCTCTTCTATACCAGTGATTACTATTGATTTGTTTATCTCTACTGAATCTCTGACTAACTTTGGATTGTTTTGGATTATTCTTTTCACCTCCTTTTTAATGCTTTTTTCCTCCATCCTTGTTTCTAAGTCTTTCTTTACTTTCACCATTTCTGCATACGTGGTTTCTACATCATTTTTGTAGCTTTGCACAGCTTCATTTACTTGTGTTATCTTCTCCTCAGTATCACTGCTCTGGTCAGTAAGACTGCTAACTTGCCTAATTGTCTCTGTGTCATTTTTGAACTCTTCCATAACACTCTCGTGATTGACTACTGTACTTGCCATTTCACCAATTTTCTTCCTAAGTGTACTCAATTCCACGGTTAGTTCACTGATGGTTGTGTCTTACTTATTGGCCTCCCTTCCTAGTTTTTCTATTTCTTCCTTTTGCAAGTGCATCTGCTTCTTTATTTCATCAATTTCATTTTTGAAAGCCATTTCTAGTTTCTTTACACCAGGGGTTCCCAACCTTTATTTACCCATTACCCCATTTTCCACACCTCCCTTCACTCATTACCCCTCATTGCTTATGTTTCCACAGTTGCATTTTAGCTGCTTAACATTTTGATGCCTAGATTTTAGTTTGAATGTAGGACTTAATTAAAGGTTAGGCTAAAACCAAGAGAGTTATTGTAAGGAGT
This sequence comes from Coenobita brevimanus, assembly GCF_032717465.1. Taxonomy (NCBI): domain Eukaryota; kingdom Metazoa; phylum Arthropoda; class Malacostraca; order Decapoda; family Coenobitidae; genus Coenobita; species Coenobita brevimanus. The sequence goes on from NC_136996.1 coordinate 12,237,104, forward strand.
AATTTATTTTTAACACTGATACCAAATAAACATGACTTTAAACATTCATCTCTGAATTTTAGTATAGGTCTGAAAGTCTATCATAACTGGTATGATTTTTAGATTTTTTTTTTTTTGTTACCTCCCCCATTACCCTTCACAAAAGACCAAATTACCCCACTTGGGGTAATTTACCCCAGGTTGGGAACCCCTGCTTTACACGTTCAACCAGTCTATTATGGGTCTCTACTTCAACCAGTTCTTGGTAGAAATCATCATTTTGCTTTTTACCTTTATCCCTTTTCTTTTCCAAATTTGTTTTACTGAAGTGTATCCATTTTGCAATACTTAAAGTGCAAAGCATATACTTACAATCTCCGTCTTGTTGTAAACAAACCTCAGAGATGACTCAGCGTAATCTTTCGTCTTGGTTCTATTTCCTGTTTTTACAAGTCTTGTTGAAACTTATTATTTTTTCCTTTTTATAATGAACAATCATTTAGTCTAACCTGGTACTGAGCTTGACTCATACAAAGATACTATTTAGGTAATGCCACTGGCCGTGATGATTTGGTACGGAGCGCCGGTGTCACACGTCCACCTAGATTGAATCCCTGTGTGTGTGTGTGTGTGTGTGTGTGTGTGTGTGTTCTTACCTAATTGTTCTTACCTAATTATATCTTTACAGGAATGAGTCAAGCTCGTACTGTCCCGTGTCTTAAACCATATTTATCGTACATATCCTTAAATTTGTGAACTGTTTTGGCACACACTATTTCATTCGGTAATGCATTCCATTGATCAATTGCTCTGTTTGGGAAACTGAATTTCCTTACGTCTTTATCACCTCTCTTCTTATGCAGTTTTTTGCAGTGTCCTCTTGCTGATGCTTCTCCATATGTTAAGTAAGCATTTTTTGTCTATTTTCTCCTTTCCTGATATGCACTTATATAGCATTATCATATCACCTCTTTTCCTTCTCTCCTGTAGTGTTGGTAGTTCCAGTTTATTTAGTCTTTCTTCATAGCGTAGGTCCCTTAAGCTTGGTATCCATCTTGTAGCGGCCCTTTGAACTTTTTCAATCTTGTCTATATGCTTTTTGAGATGAGGACTCCAGATTACTGATGCATATTCCAGGGTTGGTCTAATGAATGATGTTATTATCCTTCTTAGCATGTCTTCATTTATGTATATGAATGCTATTCTCATATTTCCAAGCAGTGTATACATGTTCCGTACCTTCTCGCTGATGTGGTCAGCCGGAGATAGTCTGTTATTGATGATCACACCTAGGTCTTTCTCTCTTTCTGATGTGCATAGGGTTTTATTTCCTAACTTATAATCCCAATCAGGTCTTTTTCCAGTTTTACCAAACTTGATTACATGACATTTGTCCACATTGAATTCCATTTGCCATATACTACTCCATTCACGAAGTTTATTTAATTCTTCTTGTAGCTCTTTACAAGAGACTGTGTTAGTAATTCTCCTTTGTATTTTTGCATCATCTGCAAACATATTCAGATAGCTCTCATTTCCAGTGTTACTGTTTATATCATTTATATACACTAAAATCATGATTGGTGCCAGCACTAAACCCTGTGGTACTCCACTAGTCACTTCTTTCCATGATGAGTAGTTTCCTCTTAGTACTGTCCTCATTTCTCTTTTTATGAGAAAGTCTTGCATCCAACAAAACAGTTTGCCTCGAATTCCTCCTTGATGGTACACTTTCCATAAAAGTCTTTAGTGTGTTACTGTGTCAAAAGCATTCTTGAAATTTAAACAGATACTGTCCACCCATCCTTCCCTTTCCTGTATTGTGTGTCTGTGTGTGTGTTCTTACCTAATTGTTCTTACCTAATTGTATCTTTACAGGAATGAGTCAAGCTCGTATTGTCCCGTGTCTTAAACCATATTTATCGTACATATCCTTAAATTTGTGAATGGTTTTGGCACACACTATTTCATTCGGTAGTGCATTCCATTGATCAATTGCTCTGTTTGGGAAACTGAATTTCCTTACGTCTTTATCACCTCTCTCCTTATGCAGTTTTTTGCAGTGTCCTCTTGTTGATGCTTCTCCATATGTTAAGTAATCATTTATGCCTATTTTCTCCTTTCCTGATATGCACTTATATAGCATTATCATGTCATCTCTTTTCCTTCTCTCCTGTAGTGTTGGTAGATTCAGTTTATTTAGTCTTTCTTCGTAGCTTAGGTCCCTTAAGCTTGGTATCCATCTTGTAGCGGCCCTTTGAACTTTTTTCAATCTTGTCTATATGCTTTTTGAGATGAGGACTCCAGACGATTGATGCATATTCCAGGGTTGGTCTAATGAATGATGTTATTATCCTTCTTAGCATGTCTTCATTTATGTATGTGAATGCTATTCTCATATTTGCAAGCAGTGTATACATGTTCCGTACCTTCTCGCTGATGTGGTCAGCCGGAGATAGTCTGTTATTGATAATCACACCTAGGTCTTTCTCTCTTTCTGATGTGTATAGGGTTTTATTTCCTAACTTATAATCCCAATCAGGTCTTTTTCCACTTTTACCAAACTTGATTACATGACACTTGTCCACATTGAATTCCATTTGCCATGTACTACTCCATTCATGAAGTTTATTTAATTCTTCTTGTAGCTTCCTACAAGAGTCTGTGCTAGTAATTCTCCTTTGTATTTTTGCATCATCTGCAAACATATTCAGATAGCTCTCATTTCCAGTGTTACTGTTTATATCATTTATATACACTAAAAACATGATTGGTGCCAGCACCGAACCCTGTGGTACTCCACTAGTCACTTCTTTCCATGATGAGTAGTTTCCTCTTAGTACTGTCCTCATTTCTCTTTTTATGAGAAAGTCTTGCATCCAACAAAACAGTTTGCCTCGAATTCCTCCTTGATGGTACACTTTCCATAAAAGTCTTTGGTGTGGTACTGTGTCAAAAGCTTTCTTGAAATCTAAATAGATACTGTCCACCCATCCTTCCCTTTCCTGTATTGTGTTTGTTACTCTGTCATAGTAGCTCAACAGATTAGTAACACATGATTTTCCTTTTCTGAAACCAAACTGTCTTTCTGTTATCATACTGTGTTCTTCTAGATGATTTACCCAAGCTTTTCTTATAAGTTTTTCTAATACCTTGCTTACAACACTGGTCAGTGATACTGGTCGGTAGTTGAGTGGATTTTGTCTATTTCCTTTCTTGAATAAGGGGACAATATTTGCTTTTTTCCAAATATCAGGTAGTTTACCTTGACTCAAGGATTTCTTGAAAATTAAAAATAATGGTTTACATAACTCCTTTGCACATTCTCGTAATACCCAACATGAAATTTCATCAGGACCACTTGCTTTTCCTCTGTCTAATCTACTTAACTCCTCCTGTATTACTTTTTCTGCTATTTGTATATCTGGTAGTATGTGCGGACATGCGTGTTCCACATAGTCCCTCTCAAAATTTTTTTCTTCTGTAAAAACTAATTAGAAATTCTTATTTAGTGCTTCACAAATATCTTTCTCTTGTGTATAAGTGATTCCCTCGTCCGTAATGAATTGTATTATATCTTTTACTTTAGTTTTGCTTCTGATATAGCTGTAAAACAGCTTTGGTTGATCACTACTTTTATTTATTATATCCTCCTCAAACTGTTTTTGGGCTTCCCTCCTTATTCTTGTATAATCGTTTCTTGCCTGTTTGTAATTATTGTACGCCCTTTCACTATTGTGTCTTCTGTATCTATTCCACAACAAATCTCTTCTTTCTTTTGATTTTTTACATTCTGTATTGAACCATTTCTGTATTTTCTTATCTGCTTCTTTGTGCTGTGGGATGTACTTCTGGACTCCTATTTCATAAAATTCACAAAATTTTTTATATACAGCATTTAAATCTTGTCCTCTAAGCTCATTTTCCCAATCAACTTCTAAGAAATACTTCTTTAGGTCTTGATAATTTCCCTTTTTATAGTTTAGGCTCTTTTTGTAACTATCATTGCTGTTTACTATGTCATATGCTATCCTGAAGTTATAGTTTAGTACTGCATGATCGCTTTTCCCGAGTGGAGGGTGATATATTAAACTGTCAATATCATTTTCTTGCCTTATAAATATTAGATCTAGCACTGAAGGTACATCAAGTCCTCTTTTTCTGGTGGTTTCCTCACATGTTGCGTTAAGAAAAACTCTTGTACGAGATCCAGAAGCTTTTGGTCCCAACAGCTTTCTTGGCTATTTATATCTAGAGTATTCCAATTTATATTTGTATTGAAGTCCCCAGTTAGTATAATTCTTTCCGATTTCTCTTCCATTTTCTGTAGCAATGATCTTATACTCTGAATTGTACTCTCTGCCAGGTCCTCATATTCGTCTCTTTCCCAAGTGTTTGATCTGGGTGGCATGTACAAATTGGCTGCAATTACTTTACCTTCAGATGTGTCGATCTCTACTGCAATCAGTTCTACTTGTGATGGTATATCTAGTTTTATTTCCTTGACTTTTAGATTTTTCTTAGTTAATATTATAATTCCTCCTCCTTTTTTTAAATATCTGTCTCTTCTCCATATATTGTATTCCTGTAAGTTCAGTATGTCATTGGATATCCTTTGTGTTAATTTTGTTTCAGTTAGGCATATTATTTGTGGTTCATTTTCTCTGACATAATCATTCATCTCTAATAATTTAGATACCATTCCATCTACATTTGAGTACATCAACTTTATCATCTTGTTTATATACTTGTCATGACATGGTTCTACTACCTTCCTCCTTTTTCTTCCATCCTGTTTGTGTACCACTTTCGTACCTGCAATCCTATTACTTTGTAAAAAAAAATTCTTCTTGTCCTCTTCTGATCTTCCCTCATTTTTTGTTTTTGCTTCCTCCCTTTTGTCTTTCAATAATTCCAGTTCCTCTTGTGTTAGGCATCTTTTTATCCATACATTTTTGAACTCCTCTTTTTCCTTAAGATTCTTTGCATTTTTTAGTATCTCTTCCACAGTGTTTACACTCTGGAAAGTCACCTTTAGAGGTCTTGTCTTGCTTTTCTCGTATTTCCCAAACCTTTTGTGTTCCTCTATGTCTTTACTACAGATTTCCTCTGATACTTCTTTCAGTAAGCTCATTACATTTGCCATCTCCTTTTTGTCTCTTGTGATCTTGTTTTTAACTTCATCCTCTTCTATACCAGTGATTACTATTGATTTGTTTATCTCTACTGAATCTCTGACTAACTTTGGATTGTTTTGGATTATTCTTTTCACCTCCTTTTTAATGCTTTTTTCCTCCATCCTTGTTTCTAAGTCTTTCTTTACTTTCACCATTTCTGCATACGTGGTTTCTACATCATTTTTGTAGCTTTGCACAGCTTCATTTACTTGTGTTATCTTCTCCTCAGTATCACTGCTCTGGTCAGTAAGACTGCTAACTTGCCTAATTGTCTCTGTGTCATTTTTGAACTCTTCCATAACACTCTCGTGATTGACTACTGTACTTGCCATTTCACCAATTTTCTTCCTAAGTGTACTCAATTCCACGGTTAGTTCACTGATGGTTGTGTCTTACTTATTGGCCTCCCTTCCTAGTTTTTCTATTTCTTCCTTTTGCAAGTGCATCTGCTTCTTTATTTCATCAATTTCATTTTTGAAAGCCATTTCTAGTTTCTTTACACCAGGGGTTCCCAACCTTTATTTACCCATTACCCCATTTTCCACACCTCCCTTCACTCATTACCCCTCATTGCTTATGTTTCCACAGTTGCATTTTAGCTGCTTAACATTTTGATGCCTAGATTTTAGTTTGAATGTAGGACTTAATTAAAGGTTAGGCTAAAACCAAGAGAGTTATTGTAAGGAGTAATTTATTTTTATTATTAACACTGATACCAAATAAACATGACTTTAAACATTCATCTCTGAATTTTAGTATAGGTCTGAAAGTCTATCATAACTGGTATGATTTTTAGATTTTTTTTTTTTTTGTTACCTCCCCCATTATCCTTCACAAAAGACCAAATTACCCCACTTGGGGTAATTTACCCCAGGTTGGGAACCCCTGCTTTACACGTTCAACCAGTCTATTATGGGTCTCTACTTCAACCAGTTCTTGGTAGAAATCATCATTTTGCTTTTTACCTTTATCCCTTTTCTTTTCCAAATTTGTTTTACTGAAGTATGTATCCATTTTGCAATACTTAAAATGCAAAGCATATACTTACAATCTCCGTCTTGTTGTAAACAAACCTCAGAGATGACTCAGCGTAATCTTTCGTCTTGGTTCTATTTCCTGTTTTTACAAGTCTTGTTGAAACTTATTATTTTTTCCTTTTTATAATGAACAATCATTTAGTCTAACCTGGTACTGAGCTTGACTCATACAAAGATACTATTTAGGTAATGCCACTGGCCGTGATGATTTGGTACGGAGCGCCGGTGTCACACGTCCACCTAGATTGAATCCCTCTGTGTGTGTGTGTGTGTGTGTGTGTTCTTACCTAATTGTTCTTACCTAATTATATCTTTACAGGAATGAGTCAAGCTCGTACTGTCCCGTGTCTTAAACCATATTTATCGTACATATCCTTAAATTTGTGAACTGTTTTGGCACACACTATTTCATTCGGTAATGCATTCCATTGATCAATTGCTCTGTTTGGGAAACTGAATTTCCTTACGTCTTTATCACCTCTCTTCTTATGCAGTTTTTTGCAGTGTCCTCTTGCTGATGCTTCTCCATATGTTAAGTAATCATTTTTTGTCTATTTTCTCCTTTCCTGATATGCACTTATATAGCATTATCATATCACCTCTTTTCCTTCTCTCCTGTAGTGTTGGTAGTTCCAGTTTATTTAGTCTTTCTTCATAGCGTAGGTCCCTTAAGCTTGGTATCCATCTTGTAGCGGCCCTTTGAACTTTTTCAATCTTGTCTATATGCTTTTTGAGATGAGGACTCCAGATTACTGATGCATATTCCAGGGTTGGTCTAATGAATGATGTTATTATCCTTCTTAGCATGTCTTCATTTATGTATATGAATGCTATTCTCATATTTGCAAGCAGTGTATACATGTTCCGTACCTTCTCGCTGATGTGGTCAGCCGGAGATAGTCTGTTATTGATGATCACACCTAGGTCTTTCTCTCTTTCTGATGTGCATAGGGTTTTATTTCCTAACTTATAATCCCAATCAGGTCTTTTTCCAGTTTTACCAAACTTGATTACATGACATTTGTCCACATTGAATTCCATTTGCCATATACTACTCCATTCACGAAGTTTATTTAATTCTTCTTGTAGCTCTTTACAAGAGACTGTGTTAGTAATTCTCCTTTGTATTTTTGCATCATCTGCAAACATATTCAGATAGCTCTCATTTCCAGTGTTACTGTTTATATCATTTATATACACTAAAATCATGATTGGTGCCAGCACTAAACCCTGTGGTACTCCACTAGTCACTTCTTTCCATGATGAGTAGTTTCCTCTTAGTACTGTCCTCATTTCTCTTTTTATGAGAAAGTCTTGCATCCAACAAAACAGTTTGCCTCGAATTCCTCCTTGATGGTACACTTTCCATAAAAGTCTTTAGTGTGGTACTGTGTCAAAAGCATTCTTGAAATTTAAATAGATACTGTCCACCCATCCTTCCCTTTCCTGTATTGTGTGTGTGTGTGTGTGTGTTCTTACCTAATTGTTCTTACCTAATTGTATCTTTACAGGAATGAGTCAAGCTCGTATTGTCCCGTGTCTTAAACCATATTTATCGTACATATCCTTAAATTTGTGAATGGTTTTGGCACACACTATTTCATTCGGTAGTGCATTCCATTGATCAATTGCTCTGTTTGGGAAACTGAATTTCCTTACGTCTTTATCACCTCTCTCCTTATGCAGTTTTTTGCAGTGTCCTCTTGTTGATGCTTCTCCATATGTTAAGTAATCATTTATGCCTATTTTCTCCTTTCCTGATATGCACTTATATAGCATTATCATGTCATCTCTTTTCCTTCTCTCCTGTAGTGTTGGTAGATTCAGTTTATTTAGTCTTTCTTCGTAGCTTAGGTCCCTTAAGCTTGGTATCCATCTTGTAGCGGCCCTTTGAACTTTTTCAATCTTGTCTATATGCTTTTTGAGATGAGGACTCCAGACGATTGATGCATATTCCAGGGTTGGTCTAATGAATGATGTTATTATCCTTCTTAGCATGTCTTCATTTATGTATGTGAATGCTATTCTCATATTTGCAAGCAGTGTATACATGTTCCGTACCTTCTCGCTGATGTGGTCAGCCGGAGATAGTCTGTTATTGATAATCACACCTAGGTCTTTCTCTCTTTCTGATGTGTATAGGGTTTTATTTCCTAACTTATAATCCCAATCAGGTCTTTTTCCACTTTTACCAAACTTGATTACATGACACTTGTCCACATTGAATTCCATTTGCCATGTACTACTCCATTCATGAAGTTTATTTAATTCTTCTTGTAGCTTCCTACAAGAGTCTGTGCTAGTAATTCTCCTTTGTATTTTTGCATCATCTGCAAACATATTCAGATAGCTCTCATTTCCAGTGTTACTGTTTATATCATTTATATACACTAGAAACATGATTGGTGCCAGCACCGAACCCTGTGGTACTCCACTAGTCACTTCTTTCCATGATGAGTAGTTTCCTCTTAGTACTGTCCTCATTTCACTTTTTATGAGAAAGTCTTGCATCCAACAAAACAGTTTGCCTCGAATTCCTCCTTGATGGTACAGTTTCCATAAAAGTCTTTGGTGTGGTACTGTGTCAAAAGCTTTCTTGAAATCTAAATAGATACTGTCCACCCATCCTTCCCTTTCCTGTATTGTGTTTGTTACTCTGTCATAGTAGCTCAACAGATTAGTTACACATGATTTTCCTTTTCTGAAACCAAACTGTCTTTCTGTTATCATACTGTGTTCTTCTAGATGATTTACCCAAGCTTTTCTTATAAGTTTTTCTAATAACTTGCTTACAACACTGGTCAGTGATACTGGTCGGTAGTTGAGAGGATTTTGTCTATTTCCTTTCTTGAATAAGGGGACTATATTTGCTTTTTTCCAAATATCAGGTAGTTTCCCTTGACTCAAGGATTTCCTGAAAATCAAAAATAATGGTTTACTTAACTCCTTTGCATATTCTCATAACACCCAACATGAAATTTCATCAGGACCACTTGCTTTTCCTCTATCTAATCTAATTAACTCCTCCTGTATCACTTTTTCTGCTATTTGTATATCTGGTAGTATGTGTGGACATGCGTGTTCCACATAGTCCCTCTCAAAATTTTTTTCTTCTGTAAAAACTAATTGGAAATTCTTATTTAGTGCTTCACAAATATCTTTCTCTTGTGTATAAGTGATTCCCTCGTCCGTGATGGATTGTATTATATCTTTTACTTTGGTTTTGCTTCTGATATAGCTGTAAAACAGCTTTGGTTGATCACTACTTTTATTTATTATATCCTCCTCAAACTGTTTTTGGGCTTCCCTCCTTATTCTTGTATAGTCGTTTCTTGCCTGTTTGTAATTATTATACGCCCTTTCACTATTGTGTCTTCTGTATCTATTTCACAACAAGTCTTTTCTTTCTTTTGATTTTTTACATTCTGTATTGAACCATTTCTGTATTTTCTTATCTGCTTCTTTGTGCTGTGGGATGTACAGTTGGCCGCACTCCCGCGAGAGCCACCTTAGTGTTGGCAACGCTGGCCGAGATAGTAACCGCGAATCATTAGTAGTGAGCTCTGATCGAAGCATTCACAGGACTGAGGGAGGGAGCGGGTTTGAGGTGGGTAGGTGGGTGCCTGTACACGAGAGGCGAGATATGACGATTGTTGAGGCGACAGAAAAGTGTAATATTTATTAAAAGAATTTTTTTTTTCGGTGTTACTTTTGCCATCATGAAAAGTAAAAAGATCAACTTTAAATATTATATTGCAAAACAAAGACAACCGATCAAGATTCATAATTGTAGACTTTAATCGTATTTTATCTTATTGTCGTTTCCAAGCAATGGACGCTGTAAAATACAGACAAAAACTGCCTGAAAATAATGAATCAGAATGCTGTTTATTAATCACATGTAACAAATGTAACTTCATCCGGAATGTGGCAGCTGCTGACACCACTGGCACATATCAACATCGCCCATATCTAGCGTTACGTAACAAGTAGTTTAAAATCGCATCGTTGCGTCATCGCATCGTGGAGTTATCAGGGCTCCCATTGACCTTCACTTAATAGCAGATTAAATATATATATATATATATATATATATATATATATATATATATATATATATATATATATATATATATAGAGAGAGAGAGAGAGAGAGAGAGAGAGAGAGAGAGAGATCACAAATTGTTTAAAGCCTCATTGGTCAAGACGCCCAGAATTTCATTTTTACAAACAACCATCTGTTGCCATCGTGTCCGTGCCTCTTTGCCTATCTCGTACTATGTAAATTTTTACATAGCAAAATCTGACTATAGCATTTAGCGTTTAGTATCATTAATCAGAATGTAGAAAAAATAGTAAGGTAAAAGAGTGATACAGCATCCCTAAATGCGGTGTTTGTTGTCGGGTGTTAGGAAACGCTTGATAAGGAGGATACGGAGGTGTGTGCTAGGGGTGTCAGCAATTACCGCATGCAGTATTAAGGATTCACATTTGCTATATTCAATAGCATTATGCTTTATTGTTTCCAAGCATTAACTGTGCCACTTTTCACAGCGGTAATAACTTGACAATAAAGGTATTAAAATATATATGAATTGTTACCAGGTATTGTAGATTTTTATTATATATAGCTTCCAGCCTTCCACTCATCTGTTTCAGACGTCATCCCTCACCTCTCGTGCATAGGTATCCCCCCACTCTCCTCAAACCCCCTTCCTCCCACCCAAACTCTCTCTGTACGACTCTCTCTTACTGGCTGTGGATGCTTCGAACGCATCTCTCTACTAGTGTTTCAGAGTCAATATCTTGGCCAGCGTTGACAACGCTGTGGCCCTCGCGGGAGTGCGGCCAGCTGTACTTCTGGACCCCTATTTCATAAAATTCACAAACTTTTTTATATACAGCATTTAAATCTTGTCCTCTAAGCTCATTTTCCCAATCAACTTCTAAGAAATACTTCTTTAGGTCTTAATAATTTCCCTTTTTATAGTTTAGTCTCTTTTTGTAACTGTCATTGCTGTTTACTATGTCATATGCTATCCTGAAGTTATAATTTAGTACTGCATGATCGCTTTTGCCGAGTGGAGGGTGATATATTAAACTGTCAATGTCATTTTCTTGCCTAGTAAATATTAGATCTAGCACTGAAGGAACATCAAGTCCTCTTTTTCTAGTGGTTTCCCTCACATGTTGCGTTAAGAAAAACTCTTGTACGAGATCCAGGAGCTTTTGGTCCCAACAGCTTTCTTGGCTATTTATATCTAGAGTATTCCAATTTATATTTGTATTGAAATCCCCAGTTAGTATAATTCTTTCCGATTTCTCTTCCATTTTATGTAGCAAGGATCTTATACTCTGAATTGTACTCTCTGCCAGGTCCTCATATTCGTCTCTTTCCCATGTGTTTGATCTGGGTGGCATATACAAATTGGCTACAATTACTTTACCTTCAGATGTGTCGATCTCTACTGCAATCAGTTCTACTTGTGATGGTATATCTAGGTTTATTTCCTTGACTTTTAGATTTTTCTTAGTTAATATTATAATTCCTCCTTTTTTTAAATTTCTGTCTCTTCTCCATATATTGTATTCCTCTAAGTTTAGTATGTCATTGGATATCCTTGGTGTTAATTATGTCTCAGTTAGGCATATTATTTGTGGTTCATTTTCTCTGACATAATCATTCATCTCTAGTAATTTAGATACCATTCCATCCACATTTGAGTACATCAACTTTATCATCTTGTTTATAAACTTGTCATGACATGGTTCTACTAACTTCCTCCTTTTTCTTCCATCCTGTTTGTGTACCACTTTCGTACCTCCAGTCCTATTACTTTGTAAAAAAAAATTCTTCTTGTCCTCTTCTGATCTTCCCTCATTTTTTGTTTTTGCTTCCTCCCTTTTCTCTTTCAATAATTCCAGTTCCTCTTGCGTTAGGCATCTTTTTATCCATACATTTTTGAACTCCTCTTTTTCTATAAGATTCTTTGCATTTTTTAGTATCTCTTCCACAGTGTTTACACTCTGGAAAGTCACCTTTAGAGGTCTTGTCTTGCTTTTCTCGTATTTCCCTAACCTTTTGTGTTCCTCTATGTCTTTACTACAGATTTCCTCTGATACTTCTTTCAGTAAGCTCATTACATTTGCCATCTCCTTTTTGTCTCTAGTGATCTTGTTTTTAATTTCTTCCTCTTCTATACCAGTGATTACTATTGATTTATTTATTTCTACTGAATCTCTGACTAACTTTGGATTGTTTTGGATTATTCTTTTCACTTCCTTTTTAATGTTTTTTTCCTCCACCCTTGTTTCTAAGTCTTTCTTTACTTTCACCATTTCAGCATACGTGGTTTCTACATCATTTTTGTAGCTTTGCACAGCTTCATTCACCTGTGTTATCTTCTCCTCAATGTCACTGCTCTGGTCCATATGACTGCTTGCTTGTCTAATTGTCTCTGTGTCATTTTTTAACTCTTCCATAACACTCTCGTGATTAACTACTGTACTTCCCATTTCACTCACTTTCTTCCTAAGCGTATTCAATTCCACTGTTAGTTCACTGATGGTTGTGTCTTTCTTATTGGCCTCCCTTCCCAGTTTTTCTATCTCTTCCTTTTGCAAGTGCATTTGCTTCTTTATTTCATCAAGTTCATTTTTGAAAGCCATTTATAGTTTGTGTACACTGTCACGGGGTTTTTAAAATATCAGGGTAATTTTGATATAAATGGTTAAATATTATTTAATTTGATAATATTCAATAATATTGAAGAGCAAAGACAATGATTGTCTTGCTACATCAAGCAACGATTACTTTACGCTGACTTGCTAAGATTCTCAAGAACGAGAATTTATAAACTTTCTCAACAGTACACAGCAGAGACTAATTACTCACAATTGCTGAATTACTGTACTGTTAGCCTCTGGAGAAAGTTACATCACCCCTGACAATAAATAACTAATACTAACATCAGGTTCTTGCCGATGCTTAACTCCCAGATGGCACAACGGATATTAAGTTAAAACAACAAGACTGGTCTAAGTACCAGTTATGAAAGCAAACGTTTATGCAAGCTAGGAGCTATATGGAAAATAAGCTTAATTATGGAAAAATGAAACAAGATTTTTACTTTACATTAAGCTCGAGAAAGGAACTGTTAAATTTATTAATTACAAAAAATAAATTTAACGTTACATTTCAAATCAATGAGACGCACTCACTCACTCTCACACGAGCTAAATACTTACGTCTAAAAAAAACACCTTAATTAAACTCTTATAACTAGAAAATACACAAAAGAAATACTATAGTCGATGAATGCTGCGTATCACCAGATGGGTGGGAAGACTGGACTAACTGTGAAGTGGAGTTTGGGTACTAGCTGACCTCTCACACTGCGGCACAGGACCTTCCTCCGCCACAACAAACACAAGACTGAGTAAGTCGTGGGAAAGCGGAGCACTCGGCCGCATTTTTTAACGGTCGAATGAGCAAGCAGAGGCGAACAATAAAAAAACAATAGTATCGCTCAGTACAGCACTTAGTGACGTGCATTAAATCGGTCACTCTTTGAAAACGGTGACGAATTATTTGAAAAGTATACTCCGATAATGGAGGGAGAAACGGTTAGCTGAGCGATACACAGTGAGTTTTCCACTAATAGTTCGTGGTTTCTCACAAAAAGGAAATGTCGCGAATTGATTCGTGACATTACGCCCCTTGAAAATTAAATCTTTCTTCCTTCAGAAGAAAGATTTCAATATACATACATATACATCCTAACTCAGTCACACAAGATTCACACTGTGGTGTGTGTGCTATCCTGCTACAGGAGTATGTCGCAGTCGCCAGTGAGCGAAAAAAACCTCGTATTTACGTTAATAGAAACAAGCTTGAGGGAAAAACTCCGTGACGACTGTGAAAATCCTGTACTCAGGTCAAACTGAGCGAAAGTTCGCTACATTTACATTAACAACTAATTGTTATGTGGCGTAGTGTGTGTAATACACGGTGTAGGTGTGACAGTTGTAGTGTAACTGTACCTACGTGTAAAATGACACAGTAATACAAATTTATAGTAAAATAATGATGACGAGGCAGAAGAGAAGGGGCGGCAGCATGCAACAGGAACGGCCAGCTGATCTGTACGGCAATGCTGCACCCACCAGCTACACCTGCGAAAGGAATTAAGGTGGAGCATCAAAACTGTTATTTCTGTCTCTCTCTCTCTCTCTCTGCCTAGCAATCAGTACTTGTCATTATTAACCAGGAAACGTAATTCTTGAATTCACAAATTGCTTAGAACCCTTATAGCTTACTGGTTAACGCTTTCATTATTAACCAGGAAACGTGCCAGTTCTTGAATTCACAAATTGCTTAGAACGGGCAGTTTACTGGTTAACCTAACATTATTAACCAGGAAACGTGCCAGTTCTTGAATTCACAAATTGCTTAGAACGGGCAGTTTACTGGTTAACCTAACTCTACACTTACGAGTAATACAGGAAGCTGAAAATCGCTACGCAATCTCGGGCAGGTCACGTTTTAACACCCACCGTGGGTGTGAACACTCATGTGGGTAATGTGCATTCTCCGGGAATCCTCAGAGAGGCCCACAGCTAGAGACATTCCACAAGGTAATTCATACACAGCCTCGGACTGTCTCTGCAAGGTTCTCAAACTTCCCCCTTAACTTATGGTATACATGTATGTACAAGCCCTGGATATACTGTGTCCTGTAGGGCCAACGAGTGAGACGTCTGGTCTACACTTTTAACTGGGAACCAGGCTGGTCCTTGGATTACTCAAATCGCTTAGGATGCCTATTACGGAACCCAACATACAACAGTTGCTAGTTAGTAAGCAGCTAGTAGGTGAGACATCAGGTCTACACCCACATTACCACTATCCTGTCTCTCAACTGACTCAGAGATTACAGGTGTGGTTAGAAACGGCACAGGAAGGGCATGTCCCTGATTAGTGGTGTTACTTTGACACACTGCAGGAACGGACAAAACTATCTATGTCTCGTCCCATCCCTGGCCAGAAAAAGTCAGCTCGGATACGGCCCTGGGTCTTCCTTTTGCCCATGTGACCTCCTGAGGCTGAACAATGACCCCATTGTAACACTGCTAGACGGTACTTGGCGGGAACGACAAACTGCAGTCGAACCTCGCCCTCGGGTGTTCGTGACTCACGGTAGAGCCGTCCTTGTTTACGAAGGAACTTGGCTCGACCTCCCCGTGAATACTTTATCACTCGACCCTTTTGTTTGTTCCGCACGGTAGCAAGTGTTGGGTCAGAATGTTGTTCTTGCACAACAAGTTGACTGCACATCAGATCTTGCAGCGATTCAATGATCACTGGGGTGACACAGTCTGGAGCCTCAGTCATGGCTCGTGTTACCGCAGCAGCCGAAGTCTGAGTAGCATCATCGGAGCAACTATCCTTGACTCCTTGAATATTGCCTACTATTAAGTCAAATAGAGGCTCTGGCATGACAACTGCGAGTGTCGTACCAGTATAAAATGGAGATGCCACCTGGATACATGCCTCAGGGAACAATCTCACTGATCCATCAATAAGGCTTGCATGGATCTGTCGACCTGTATACTGCTCAGGCCGAACTAGACTCTGCTTGACAGAGCAACCTGAGGAACCATTGTCTCTCAGGACCTTCACAGGAATGTCTCCCACAAACCCTGGCTGAACAAGGAAGGTACTGTCACCTGTGGGAGGGCCTGTGGAGGAAGCAGCTAGCCACTCATGAGGCTGCTGAATTGATGTGGCAAACATTGTGCCTTGTGAGTTATAAGATGGAACATTGGCCATCTGTGGAGGGGGGTTCACTGTCACTGTGGGACTAGTGAACTGTGGGGAAGTACCCACACTGGTAGGGACGTGACCACCAGGCTGTTGCTGAGGAATGAAGGCTGCATTCGCTTCCTGCCTCTTTTGAGCTGGTGGTGAAAAAGTTTGTCCCGACGGTCAGTTGCGTGGCTGAATCTGCTGCTGGTTAGGGTACTTGTTGTACCTCTTCCACTCAGGTTTCTGAGTGTTTTGCCCCTGGTCCTTCCACTGCGGTTTTGGACCTTGGCCATTATTCTGAGAATGGCCCTGTTGCTGGGGTTCAGTCTGAGACGGCTTCCCAGACTTGTCAGGTTTTCTGTTCCAGGTGTTTTGCTGCTTGCGAGTTTGATACCCGTATGCAGTAAAGAATGCGTCAGCCTTCTCTACCATTTGGCTGGCATCTTTCACCTGGCAGATCTTAAGCTGTGCTATGAGCTCAGCAGGCCATGACCTCTCTAGCTGTGTACGCAGCATAAGGTCAATTATCCCCTCACGCGTGGAAGGAGTTTCATCTTTCTCCATCCACTCACCTAAGTAAGCAGTGAGACGGTCGAGGAACTGAACAGCTGTCTCCTTGTCTTGGAGACGAGCTCGCATGAACTGAGCTTTGGCGTCGTCTACTGTGAGACCATACGCCTTAATGAGTGCAGCTTTCATCACTTCATACGTGAGATTGTCTCCACGAATTCTGTGGAGAATATCGAGGGCAGGGCCCTCAAACAGGCTAAGAAACTGAAGCCGCTTAGCTGCATCATCGAGCTGGTAAAGCTGAGCCATGTCTTCAAATCGAGCTATGTATGGCTCGATTCGCTCGCCATCTTTGTATGGGGGAAGCTTGATGTGTGGGGTCGCCAATACATGTGCAGGGAGAGCGCTCGTGGAGCTTGAACCAACTGCACCAGATGTGTCTGAAGCCATGGAATCTCGCTTGAGCTTCAGCACTTCAAGTTCATGTTCTCGTTCTTTGTCTCGTTGTTCACGCTCGTATTCGCGCTGTTCTCGCTCTTGTACTAGCTCGTGTTCGCGCTGTTGTCGCTCTTTTTCTAAGTCGAGCTCGCGTTGTTTTTGTTCGTGTTCACGCTGTTTTTCGCATTCCTCACGCTGTTCTCGCTCGTACTCGCGCTGTTCTCGCTCGTACTCGCGCTGAATTCTACGCTCTTCACGAGCATCTTTCTCACGTTCTTGCTCGTAATTGAACCGTGAGAGTATGTATTCTTTGATTTCAGTTGGGTCCGTAAGGCCCATATCTTTGGCTTCCTGTAAAAATACGGTGGTAGCCATGTCGCTAACTCAATCTAAATAACTAGCGACTCAGTACTGATTGCTGCTTCGCAAACGAATGCTAATAACCACAAGTAAAGAGTACAGACACAAGCTAGTGGTGACCAGTCTTATCCAGTTAACTGGCAAAGAATAAATCAAAAGTGTAAATGACTGGGAAGACTCAATAATAAACACAATGGTACGGCGACTTCCCAGAAGCGAATAAAATCGTCTGGCGTTACCAAAATAAACTAGAGTTAAGTACTCTATGGATTGATAAAGCAAAATTCACTTGCTAAATTAACGGTAAACACCAGTAAGCTTGTGCCTATAAACTTTAATGATAAATACCTAAATATGAATGAGTGAGCACTATCTCGTGAATAGCTTTAGAGCTAGGAGTTAATATCCTGGAATGAGGTCGCCAATTGTCACGGGGTTTTTAAAATATCAGGGTAATTTTGATATAAATGGTTAAATATTATTTAATTTGATAATATTCAATAATATTGAAGAGCAAAGACAATGATTGTCTTGCTACATCAAGCAACGATTACTTTACGCTGACTTGCTAAGATTCTCAAGAACGAGAATTTATAAACTTTCTCAACAGTACACAGCAGAGACTAATTACTCACAATTGCTGAATTACTGTACTGTTAGCCTCTGGAGAAAGTTACATCACCCCTGACAATAAATAACTAATACTAACATCAGGTTCTTGCCGATGCTTAACTCCCAGATGGCACAACGGATATTAAGTTAAAACAACAAGACTGGTCTAAGTACCAGTTATGAAAGCAAACGTTTATGCAAGCTAGGAGCTATATGGAAAATAAGCTTAATTATGGAAAAATGAAACAAGATTTTTACTTTACATTAAGCTCGAGAAAGGAACTGTTAAATTTATTAATTACAAAAAATAAATTTAACGTTACATTTCAAATCAATAAGACGCACTCACTCACTCTCACACGAGCTAAATACTTACGTCTAAAAAAAAAACACCTTAATTAAACTCTTATAACTAGAAAATACACAAAAGAAATACTATAGTCGATGAATGCTGCGTATCACCAGATGGGTGGGAAGACTGGACTAACTGTGAAGTGGAGTTTGGGTACTAGCTGACCTCTCACACTGCGGCACAGGACCTTCCTCCGCCACAACAAACACAAGACTGAGTAAGTCGTGGGAAAGCGGAGCACTCGGCCGCATTTTTTAACGGTCGAATGAGCAAGCAGAGGCGAACAATAAAAAAACAATAGTATCGCTCAGTACAGCACTTAGTGACGTGCATTAAATCGGTCACTCTTTGAAAACGGTGACGAATTATTTGAAAAGTATACTCCGATAATGGAGGGAGAAACGGTTAGCTGAGCGATACACAGTGAGTTTTCCACTAATAGTTCGTGGTTTCTCACAAAAAGGAAATGTCGCGAATTGATTCGTGACATACACGTTCAACCAGTCTATTGTGAGTCTCCACTTCAACCAGTTCTTGGTAGAAATCATCATTTTGCTTTTTACTTTTATCCCTTTTCTTTTCCAAATTTGTTTTGCTGAAGTATGGATACATTTTGTAATACTAAATGAACAGAGTGTGTACTTACAAAGTATGCACGCTTTCCCCGTGTTGCTGTAGTATAAACAAACCCAGCTGACTCAACGCATCGTGGTTCTTTGTTGTTTGAACCAGTCTTATTTAAACTTATTATTTCTTTTCCTTTTAATAATGAAAAATCATTTAGTCTAACCTGGTACAGAGCTTGACTCATTCAAAGGTACTTATTTAGGTAATGCCTCTGGCCGTGTTGAGCTGGTATGGAGCGCCGGTAACGGACGTCTTCCTCCGACGATGCCGTGTGTGTGTCTGTGTGTGAGTGTTCTTACCTAATTGTTCTTACCTAATTGTATCTTTACAGGAATGAGTCAAGCCCGTAGTGTCCCGTGTCTTAAACCATATTTATCGTACATATCCTTAAATTTGTGAATTGTTTTGGCACACACTATTTCATTCGGTAGTGCATTCCATTGATCAATTGCTCTGGGAAACTGAATTTCCTTACGTCTTTATCACCTCTCTTCTTATGCAGTTTTTTGCAGTGTCCTCTTGCTGATGCTTCTCCATATGGTAAGTAATCATTTATGTCTATTTTCTCCTATCCTGATATGCACTTATATAGCATTGTCATGTCATCTCTTTTCCTTCGCTCCTGTAATGTTGGTAGATTCAGTCTATTTAGTCTTTCTTCGTAGCTTAGGTCCCTTAAGCTTGGTATCCATTTTGTAGCTGCCCTTTGAACTTTTTCAATCTTGTCTATGTGCATTTTGAGATGAGGACTCCAGACTACTGATGCATATTCCAGGGTTGGTTTAATGAATGATGTTATTATCCTTCTTAGCATGTCTTCATTTATGTATGTGAATGCTATTCTCATATTTGCAAGTAGTGTATACATGCTCCGCACCTTCTCGCTCATGTGGTCAGCCGGAGATAGTCTGTTATTGATGATCACACCTAGGTCTTTTTCTCTTTCTGATGTGTATAGGGTTTTATTTCCTAACGTATAATCCCAAACAGGTCTTTTTCCACTTTTACCAAACTTGTTTACATGACACTTGTCCACATTGAATTCCATTTGCCATGTACTACTTCATTCATGAAGTTTAATTCTTCTTGTACCTCTTTACAAGAGTCTGTGTTAGTAATTCTCCTTTGTATTTTTGCATCATCTGCAAACATATGCAGATAGCTCTCATTTCCAGTGTTGCTGTTTATATCATTTATATACACTAAAAACATGATTGGTGCCAGCACTGAACCCTGTGGTACTCCACTAGTCACTTCTTTCCATGATCAGTAGTTTCCTCTTCGTACTATCCTCATTTCTCTTTTTATGAGAAAGTCTTGTATCCAACAAAACAGTTTGCCTCGAATTCCTCCTTGATGGTACAGTTTCCATAAAAGTCTTTGGTATGGTACTGTGTCAAAAGCTTTCTTGAAATCTAAATAGATACTGTCCACCCATCCTTCCCTTTCCTGTGTGTGTGTGTGTGTGTGTGTGTGTGTGTGTGTGTGTGTTCTTACCTAATTGTTATTACCTAATTGTATCTTTACAGGAATGAGTCAAGCTCGTACTGTCCCGCGTCGTAAACCATATTTATCGTACATATCCTTAAATTTGTGAATTGCTTTAGCACACACTATTTCATTCGGTAGTGCATTCCACTGATCAATTGCTCTGTTTGGGAAACTGAATTTCCTTACGTCTTTATCACCTCTCTTATACAGTTTTTTGAAGAGTCCTCTTGCTGCTGCTTCCTCATATGTTAAGTAATCATTTATGTCTATTTTCCCCTTCCCTGATATGCATTTATATAGCATTATCATGTCACCTTTCCTTCTC
The DNA here is from genome assembly GCF_032717465.1 of Coenobita brevimanus. Lineage (NCBI taxonomy): Eukaryota > Metazoa > Arthropoda > Malacostraca > Decapoda > Coenobitidae > Coenobita > Coenobita brevimanus. The sequence continues at coordinate 12,257,820 of NC_136996.1, forward strand.
TCCTGTAGTGTTAGTTGATTCAGTTTATTTAGTCTTTCTTCGTAGCTTAGAGCTCTTAAGCTTGGTATCCATCTTGTAGCGGCCCTTTAAACTTTTTCAATCTTGTCTATGTGTTTTTTGAAATGAGGACTCCAGACTACTGATGCGTACTCCAGGGTTGGTCTGATGAATGATGTTATTATCCTTCTTAGCATGTCTTCATTTATGTATGTGAATGCTATTCTCATATTTGCAAGCAGTGTATACATGTTCCGTACCTTCTCACTGATGTGGTCAGCCGGAGATAGTCTGTTATTGATAATCACACCTAGGTCCTTCTCTCTTTCTGATGTGTGTGTAGGGTTTTATTTCCTAACGTATAGTCCCAGTCAGGCCTTTTTCCACTTTTACCAAACTTGATTACATGATACTTGTCCACATTGAATTAAATTTGCCATGTATTACTTCATTCATGAAGTTTATTTAATTCTTCTTGTAGCTCTTTACAAGAGTCTGTGTTAGTAATTCTCCTTTGTATTTTTGCATCATCTGCAAACATATTTAGATAGCTTTCATTTCCAGTGTTAATGTTTATATCATTTATATACACTAAAAACATGATTGGTGCCAGCACTGAGCCCTGTGGTACTCCACTAGTCACTTCTTTCCATGATGAGTAGTTTCCCCTTAGTACTGTTCTCATTTCTCTTTTTATGAGAAAATCTTGCATCCAACAAAATAGTTTGCCTCGAATTCCTCCTTGTTGGTACAGTTTCCATAAAAGTCTTTGGTGTGGTACTGTATCATATGCTTTCTTGAAATCTAAATAGGTACTGTCCACCCATCCTTCTCTTTCCTGTATTGTGTCTGTTACTCTGTCATAGTAGCTCAACAGATTAGTAACACAGGATTTTCCTTTTCTGAAACCAAACTGACTTTATGTTATCATATTGTGTTCTTCTAGATGATTTACCCAAGCTTTTCTTATAAGCTTTTCTAATATCTTGCTTACAACACTGGTCAGTGATACTGGTCGGTAGTTGAGTGGATTTTGTCTATTTCCTTTCTTGAATAAGGGGACAAAATTTGCTTCCAAATATCAGGTAGTTTACCTTGACTCAAGGATTTCTTGAAAAATAAAAATAATGGTTTACTTAACTCCTTTCCACATTCTCGTAGCACTCAACATGAAATTTCATCAGGACCACTTGCTTTTCCTCTGTCTAATTTACTTAACTCATATTGTATTACTTTTTCTTCTATTTGTATATCTGGTAGTATGTGTGGGCATGCATGTTCCACATAGTCCCTCTCAAAATTTTTTTCTTCTGTAAAAACTGATTGGAAATTCTTATTTAGTGCTTCACAAATATCTTTCTCTTGTGTAGAGGTGATTCCCTCGTCCGTAATGGATTGTACTATATCTTTTACTTTGGTCTTGCTTCTGATGTAGCTGTAAAATAGCTTTGGTTGATCACTACTTTTATTTATGATATCCTCCTCAAACTGTTTTTGGGCTTCCCTACTTATTCTTGTATAATCGTTTCTTGCCTGTTTGTAATTATTGTATTATATGGCCTTTCACTATTGTGTCTTCTGTATCTATTCCACAACAAATCTTTTCTTTCTTTTGATTTTTTACATTCTGTATTGAACCATTTCTTTATTTTCTTATCTGCTTCTTTGTGCTGTGGGATGTACTTCTGGACTCCTATTTCATAAAATTCACAGAATTTTTTATATACAGCATTTAAATCTTGTCCTCTAAGCTCATTATCCAAATCAACTTCTAAGGAATACTTCTTTAGGTCTTGATAATTTTCCTTTTTATAGTTTAGGCTCTTTTTGTAACTTTCATTGCTGTTAACTATATCATTGGCTATCCTAAAGTTGAAATTTAGTACTGCATGTCGCTTTTGCCGAGTGGAGGGTAATATATTAAACTGTCAATATCATTTTCTTGCCTAGTAAATATGAGACCTAACATTGAAGGTACATCGAGTCCTCTTTTTCTGGTGAATTCCCTCACATGTTGCGTTAGGAAAGACTCTTGCTTGAGATCCAGGAGCTTTTGGTCCCAACAGCTTTCTTGGCTTATTATATCTAGAGTATTCCAATTTACATTTGTATTAAAATCTCCAGTTTGTATAATTCTTTCCGATTTCTCTTCCATTTTATGTAGTAATGCTCTTAAACTCTGAATTATACTCTCTGCCAGGTCCGCATATTCGTCTCTTTCCCATGCGTTTGATCTGGGTGGCATGTACAAATTGGCTACAATTACTTTCCCTTCAGATGTGTAGATCTCTACTGCAATCAGTTCTACTTGTGAGGGTATATCTAGTTTTATTTCATTGACTTTTAGTTTTTTCTTAGTAATAATACTAAGAAAAAACTAAGAAAAATCTTTTTTTAAGTTTCTATCTCTTCTCCATATATTATATTCCTCTTAGTTTAGTTTGTCATTTGATATCCTTGGTGTTAATTTTGTTTCAGTTAGGCATATTTTATGTGGTTCATTTTCTCTGACATAATCATTCATCTCTAATAATTTAGATACCATTCCATCCACATTTGAGTACATCAACTTAATCATCTTGTTTATATACTTGTCATGACATGGTTCTACTACCTTCCTCCTTTTTATTTCCTCCTGTTTATGTACCACTTTCGTACCTGCAATCCTATTACTTTGTAAAAAAAAAAAAAAATGTATTCTTCTCCTCTTGTGATCTTCCCTCATTTTTTGTTTTTCCTTCCTCCCTCTTCTTTTTCAGTAATTCCAGTTCCTCTTGTGTTAAGCATCTTTTTATCCATACATTTTTGAACTCTTCTTTTTCCATAAGATTCTTCGCATTTTTTAGTATCTCCTCCACGGTGTTTACACTCTGGCAAGTTACCTTTAGAGGTCTTGACTTGCTTTTCTCCTATTTCCCTAACCTTTTGTATTCCTCTATGTCTTTACTACAGATTTCCTCTGATAATCCTTTCAATAAGCTCATTACATTTGCCATCTCCTTTCTGTCTCTTGAGATCTTGTTTTTTACTTCTTCCTCTTTTAAACCAGTGATCACTATAGATTTGTTCACATCTACTGAATCTCTGACTAACTTTGGATTGTTTTGGATTATTCTTTTCACTTCTGTTTTAATGCTTTTTTCTTCCACCCTTGTTTCTTAAGTCTTTCTTTACTTTCACCATTTCAGCATACATGGTTTCCACATCATTTTTGTAGCTTTGCACAGCTTCATTCACCTGTGTTATCTTCTCCTAAATATCACTGCTCTGGTCTATCAGACTGCTTACTTGCCTAATTGTCTCTGTATCATTTTTGAACTCTTCCATAATACTCTCGTGGTTGACCACTGTACTTGCCATTTCACTCATTTTCCTCATAAGTGTACTCACTTCCACTGTTAGTTCACATATGGTTGTGTCTTTCTTGTTGACCTCCCTTCCTAGTTTTTCTATTTCTTCCTTTTGCAAGTGCATCTGTTTCTTTATTTCATCAATCTCATTCTGTAAAGCCATCTCCAGTCTGTGTACACACTCTACCAGTTTATTGTGAGTCTCCTTTTCAACCAGTTCTTGGTAGAAATCATCGTCTTACTTTCTACCTTTATCCCTTTTCTTTTCCAAATTTGCTTTACTAAAGTATGTGTGTGTGTTCTTACCTAATTGTTCTTACCTAATTGTATCTTTACAGGAATGAGTCAAGCTCGTACTGTCCCGTGTCTTAGACCATATTTATCGTACATATCCTTAAATTTGTGAATTGTTTTAGCACACACTATTTCATTCGGTAGTGCATTCCATTGATCAATTGCTCTGTTTGGGAAACTGAATTTCCTTACGTCTTTATCACCTCTCTTCTTATGCAGTTTTTTGCAGTGTCCTCTTGCTGATGCTTCTCCATATGTTAAGTAATCATTTATGTCTATTTTCTCCTTTCCTGATATGCACTTATATAGCATTATCATGTCACCTCTTTTCCTTCTCTCCTGTAGTGTTGGTAGATTCAATTTATTTAGTCTTTCTTCGTAGCTTGGGTCCATTAAGCTTGGTATCCATCTTGTAGCGGCCCTTTGAACTTTTTCAATCTTGTCTATATGCTTTTTGAGATGAGGACTCCAGACTATTGATGCATATTCCAGGGTTGGTCTAATGAATGATGTTATTATCCTTCTTAGCATGTCTTCATTTATGTATGTGAATGCTATTCTCATATTTGCAAGCAGTGTATACATGTTCCGTACCTTCTCGCTGATGTGGTCAGCCGGAGATAGTCTGTTATTGATAATCACACCTAGGTCTTTCTCTCTTATTGATGTGTATAGGGTTTTATTTCCTAACTTATAATCCCAATCAGGTCTTTTTCCACTTTTACCAAACTTGATTACATGACACTTGTCCACATTGAATTCCATTTGCCATGTACTACTCCATTCATGAAGTTTATTTAATTCTTCTTGTAGCTCCCTACAAGAGTCTGTGCTAGTAATTCTCCTTTGTATTTTTACATCATCTCCAAACATATTCAGATAGCTCTCATTTCCAGTGTTACTGTTTATATCATTTATGTACACTAGAAACATGACTGGTGCCAGCACCGAACCCTGTGGTACTCCACTAGTCACTTCTTTCCATGATGAGTAGTTTCCTCTTAGTACTGTCCTCATTTCTCTTTTTATGAGAAAGTCTTGCATCCAACAAAACAGTTTGCCTCGAATTCCTCCTTGATGGTACAGCTTCCATAAAGGTCTTTGGTGTGGTACTGTGTCAAAAGCTTTTTTGAAATCTAAATAGATACTGTCCACCCATCCTTCCCTTTCCTGTATTGTGTTTGTTACTCTGTCATAGTAGCTCAGATTAGTAACACATGATTTTCCTTTTCTGAAACCAAACTGTCTTTCTGTTATCATACTGTGTTCTTCTAGATGATTTACCCAAGCTTTTCTTATAAGTTTTTCTAATACCTTGCTTACAACACTGGTCAGTGATACTGGTCGGTAGTTGAGAGGATTTTGTCTATTTCCTTTCTTGAATAAGGGGACTATATTTGCTTTTTTCCAAATATCAGGTAGTTTCCCTTGACTCAAGGATTTCTTGAAAATTAAAAATAATGGTTTACTTAACTCCTTTGCACATTCTCGTAATACCCAACATGAAATTTCATCAGGACCACTTGCTTTTCCTCTGTCTAATCTACTTAACTCCTCCTGTATTACTTTTTCTGCTATTTGTATATCTGGTAGTATGTGGACATGCGTGTTCCACATAGTCCCTCTCAAAATTTTTTTCTTCTGTAAAAACTAATTAGAAATTCTTATTTAGTGCTTCACAAATATCTTTCTCTTGTGTATAAGTGATTCCCTCGTCCGTAATGGATTGTATTATATCTTTTACTTTGGTTTTGCTTCTGATATAGCTGTAAAACAGCTTTGGTTGATCACTACTTTTATTTATTATATCCTCCTCAAACTGTTTTTGGGCTTCCCTCCTTATTCTTGAATAGTCGTTTCTTGCCTGTTTGTAATTATTATACGCCCTTTCACTATTGTGTCTTCTGTATCCATTCCAAAACAAATCTCTTTTTTCTTTTGATTTTTTACATTCTGTATTGAACCATTTCTGTATTTTCTTATCTGCTTCTTTGTGCTGTGGGATGTACTTCTGGACTCCTATTTCATAAAATTCACAGAATTTTTTATATACAGCATTTAAATCTTGTCCTCTAAACTCATTTTCCCAATCAACTACTAAGAAATACTTCTTTAGGTCTTGATAATTTCCCTTTTTATAGTTTAGGCTCTTTTTGTAACTGTCATTGCTGTTTACTATGTCATATGCTATCCTGAAGTTATAATTTAGTACTGCATGATTGCTTTTGCCGAGTGGAGGGTGATATATTAAACTGTCAATGTCATTTTCTTGCCTAGTAAATATTAGATCTAGCACTGAAGGTACATCAAGTCCTCTTTTTCTGGTGGTTTCCCTCACATGTTGCGTTAAGAAAAACTCTTGTACGAGATCCAGGAGCTTTTGGTCCCAACAGCTTTCTTGGCTATTTATATCTAGAGTATTCCAATTTATATTTGTATTGAAGTCCCCAGTTAGTATAATTCTTTCCGATTTCTCTTCCATTTTATGTAGCAAGGATCTTATACTCTGAATTGTACTCTCTGCCAGGTCCTCATATTCGTCTCTTTCCCATGTGTTTGATCTGGGTGGCATATACAAATTGGCTACAATTACTTTACCTTCAGATGTGTCGATCTCTACTGCAATCAGTTCTACTTGTGATGGTATATCTAGGTTTATTTCCTTGACTTTTAGATTTTTCTTAGTTAATATTATAATTCCTCCTCCTTTTTTTAAATTTCTGTCTCTTCTCCATATATTGTATTCCTCTAAGTTTAGTATGTCATTGGATATCCTTGGTGTTAATTTTGTCTCAGTTAGGCATATTATTTGTGGTTCATTTTCTCTGACATAATCATTCATCTCTAGTAATTTAGATACCATTCCATCCACATTTGAGTACATCAACTTTATCATCTTGTTTATATACTTGTCATGACATGGTTCTACTAACTTCCTCCTTTTTCTTCCATCCTGTTTGTGTACCACTTTCGTACCTGCAATCCTATTACTTTGTAAAAAAAAATTTCTTCTTGTCCTCTTCTGATCTTCCCTCATATTTTGTTTTTGCTTCCTCCCTTTTCTCTTTCAGTAATTCCAGTTCCTCTTGTGTTAGGCATCTTTTTATCCATACATTTTTGAACTCCTCTTTTTCCATAAGATTCTTTGCCTTTTTTAGTATCTCTTCCACAGTGTTTACACTCTGGAAAGTCACCTTTAGAGGTCTTGTCTTGCTTTTCTCGTATTTCCCTAACCTTTTGTGTTCCTCTATGTCTTTGCTACAGATTTCCTCTGATACTTCTTTCAGTAAGCTCATTACATTTGCCATCTCCTTTTTGTCTCTAGTGATCTTGTTTTTAATTTCTTCCTCTTCTATACCAGTGATTACTATTGATTTATTTATTTCTACTGAATCTCTGACTAACTTTGGATTGTTTTGGATTATTCTTTTCACTTCCTTTTTAATGCTTTTTTCCTCCACCCTTGTTTCTAAGTCTTTCTTTACTTTCACCATTTCAGCATACGTGGTTTCTACATCATTTTTGTAGCTTTTCACAGCTTCATTCACCTGTGGTATCGTCTCCTCAATATCACTGCTCTGGTCAATAAGACTGCTTGCTTGTCTAATTGTCATTTTTGAACTCTTCCATAACACTCTCGTGATTGACTACTGTACTTCCCATTTCACTCACTTTCTTCCTAAGCGTATTCAATTCCACTGTTAGTTCACTGATGGTTGTGTCTTTCTTATTGGCGTCCCTTCCTAGTTTTTCTATCTCTTCCTTTTGCAAGTGCATTTGCTTCTTTATTTCATCAATTTCATTTTTGAAAGCCATTTCTAGTTTGTGTACACGTTCAACCAGTCTATTGTGAGTCTCCACTTCAACCAGTTCTTGGTAGAAATCATCATTTTGCTTTTTACTTTTATCCCTTTTCTTTTCCAAATTTGTTTTACTGAAGTATGGATACATTTTGTAATACTAAATGAACACAGTATGTACTTACAGAGTATGCACGCTTTCCCCGTGTTGCTGTAGTATAAACAAACCCAGCTAACTCAACGCATCGTGGTTCTTTGTTGTTTGAACCAGTCTTATTTAAACTTATTATTTCTTTACCTTTGAATAATGAAAAATCATTTAGTCTAACCTGGTACAGAGCCTGACTCATTCAAAGATACTAATTTAGGTAATTGCCACTGGCCGTGTTGTTTTGGTTCGGAGCGCCAATGTCCGACGTCTGCATCTGATGACTCCCTGTGTGTGTGTGTGTGCAGAGTTTATTTTGTGCTGCATTAAACTGTTTTGCGTAAATTACTAAAATGAATTGTGATAATATATTACATGGCACAGATTTCTCTTATGTTTCCCGCAGTGTAGTGACTATTTTGGTGTAGTGGTGTCGACAAATTCTTCATCTTTCGTATCCAGTACAGGTATTTCTGTTTATTCTCCTCTAGCACTAAGCCCTGTCTTCCTCCTTATGTCCTACCTCCCACACAGTCACGGAGGAGAAAAGATATGGAGTAATGACTCCATGTTAAAACTGTGAGACCCCTACCCTTGCACCATCTAGTGCACAAGCCAGATGACAGAGAACGGGAATTAAATAAAACGTTTATAGGGGATAATATAGTTAAATTGTGAATCGAGAATATAGGCCTATCATGTGAGATTAAGGAAGGTAATTTTTACTGAAATACCAAGGTGAGACCACCGAGAGGCGCGACAAGAGCCTGGGCAAGACGGGCATATGTCCCCAACCACCACGCGCCCCTCTTCCCCTCAATGGACTCCATGGGAGGTACATCACTCTGCTGTATTACCCTCTTCCGTGACCAGCTCTCACCAGGACCGGGGTGGGACTTGTGTACTAACAGTCTAGTAGGACCACGACGACGCCCACCATGCTTGTCGGGGAAAAGACACCCACTGTGCTCCTTTCACTTACCACCCCCTGTAGGACCGCGACGATGCTCACTGTGCTTGTCGGGGAAAGGATGCCCACCATGCTCCTTTCACCTACAGTCCCAAGCAGGACCGCAACAATGCCCACCGTGCATGTCGGGGAGGGAACGCCCACTGTGCTTCCCTCACCTGCAGCCCCCGCTGAGAGCAGGACCGTGGCGACACCCACCATGCTCACCAGGGAGAGGACACCCACCGTGTCCATCAGGGAGGGAACACCCACTGTGCTTCCCTCGTCTGCAGCTCCCACAGGAAGCAGGACGGCAGCAATGCCCACCATTCTCCCCAGGGAGAGGATGCCCACCGTGCTCCTCTCACCTGCATTCCCAGGGCCTAGTAGAACCGTGGCGGTGCCCTCTGTGCCCGCCAGAGAGGGAATGCCCACCGTGCTTCCCTCATCTGCAGCCCCCACCAGGAGCAGGACTGCGGCAACACCCACTGTGCCAGCCAGGGAAGGAATGCCCACCTTGCTTCCCTTGTCTGCTACCCCTGTGGCACCCGCCGAGGGCAATGCCCCTTGCTCGCCTCACTCCTTCAAGGCCGAATGGGACGCCCCTCCTGCTCTCCCCACACCTCAAGGGGCGGAGCCAGCTCCCTAGCGGAGTCATTGCTGGAGAGGGTCTGGAGCAGCCCTATAGTGAGTCTGGGGGTATGCTCACTACAGCCAGCACCCTTACGTCACCAGTTGCTGCTGGACTCCTGGAGAAGAAGCCACAGGCAGCCCCTGTCAGCCTCTTTACGAAGGCGAGGCTCAGCTCCCCAGTCACTGAGGGACACCCCAAGGACTCCCAGCCAAGACCTCCCCAGACCAGCCAGCAAGCCATCCTCCACCGAGGGTAGGCACAAGGCAGTGTGCCTACTCGCCCTGTTCGACCCCAGTCCCAAGGGCCAACACACCCACAGAGACCCCTCCAGTGAAAGGCCTCCCCCTACGCTGCCCCGCAGCCCTCATCTGACGATCCGGCGTACGGCAGTGGTCCCGCGCCCCTTCAGAAAGTGTACACATGACGGGACCCCTCCCACACCTGGGCAACACCTGCAGTTACCCTGTCATCAGTAGTCACAACTCCAATCCCTGTATCTCCCATAGTGTGTGTACACTGTCACAATGTATTGTGCCAGGGTACTTATGTTTTTATGGTAATATACATGTAAGATGGTGGTGGTGGTAGGTGTTGGCGACCATCATCCACTCACTTGATGTAGTGCTGCCTACTTCTTCCTTAGCCTTTATCATTCTTTTTCTGTGCCTGCCCTCCTCTCTTCCTCCCATCTTTCCTGTTACTTCTTATTGCTCTTCTCTCCTTTACAGGTGGCTTTACATTGAGTGACAAGCCAAATGGTTTCTTGTAAGCCAAGAAACCGTTTACAACGCTGGGTGGTAACCATATAACCAAACTATACGTGCTCCCAACGTGTCAGCAAGTGGGTTGGTGGAGGGATAGTGCCCCTCCCCGTAAAACCAATAACTCAAAGTCAAATGGCCACCCCTTACGGGACTATGGTGTCTGGCAATAGATAGATAGATAGACAAGTAAGATTGGTTGGCCTGTGTTTTTGAGCCCTGTTCCTTTGGTTGCATGTTCTGGACCCGGTCTTGGAAAGAACCCAAATCAGGCCCTCATACTCAGGGAGCAAGAAGTTGAGCTCTGAGTACGTGGTATAACATTTACCAATAAATATTATGTGGTGCATCAGCATCCATCACCTTTGATATCATGTGGGTGGTGAAAATTGTCCCACATATGTTTGATCAATGATTCATAACAATAATATAATAATGAGATTTGGAGTATAATGGATGTACAGTATTAATAATGGAGACAAGAATATTACCGTATAATGTATTTCTTAGGTAATGGGTATGACAGCGTATCACATAAATGTTAGGTTACATTATTATGCCGAAAACATTCAAATGGGAATCAGAGATCCACAGCCGTATGTTGCTTTAGCTCTAATAAGCACAAGGGAAACACTGATTTAACAGAAAAAAAAAAAAATAGTCTTACACTTTTCAAACGCACGCCTACCACATACAGTTCCTTTGGAGAGAACGGCAAAATAATTAATACCCCTTCCTGTGTGAAACATACCGTTTGAAAACAGACAGTCAAATGTTTCATTAGCTGGCGATAAATGTATGAGGCCATATTACACAATATTGTCGAGAATATGCCATGAAAACAGGTAACATATGGCAAAACTTTTGTCGTTCGTAACCAGTATGTAGCCTACAAACGATAATACAATTTGTATATGTTTAAACTTTAATAATACAAATGCAGGGCAATTGCCAAGTGTGTGACACTAATGGCACTTTTTACAATACCAAACTGCATGCAAGAGATAATAAAAGTGTCATTGCAAGACGTACTGTGCATACAGGAACATACTGTAGAAATTAATAGTTATAAAAATATATTGTGTAGGCTTGCCAACACTAATGTACCGTACAGTAAACCAAAGAGCTTGGACAAGATCATTTTGTGCACTACTGCATGTAATGGTATACATACGTACACCCTCTCAAAAAATTTTCGGCACCCCTTTGCTCTGATACCCTTCGCGACGATCACTGTTACATATGACGTGAATACATGGTGTGGTTGGTACCCCTGTACCTCTCTCCCTCTCCCACTGGATTTCATCATTAGCAGACGAATAAACACACACCAGCAAAACAGGGCCAAAGATACCAACCACGCACCGTAATTCAGGAGTTGATTCAGAATGCCTCGTGTGGTGTGGCATAATGTATCGTGCCTTAAGGGTGCCGAAAATTTTTTTTATAGCCTGTACAATAATTAATACATAATGTTACCTCTCTCTCTCTCTCTCTGCACCCGAAAGCACTAGAGTCTCCCCCCCCCCCCAAATAGCCGGAGTCGCGGCCAGTGAACGACCAGGAGATCGAACACCCCACACCCATCGCCCCTCCCCCAACTCCATTGTAAGAGTTGTTGGATAGATGTGGAAAGGCCAAAGCTGGTGATGTTACAATCTGTTATGATTGTTGTTCATAAACAATCAGAACTAGCAGGGGAATGTATGTAAAGGTATTTAATGTGTCATACTGTGCTGTTAACCACAACATATGAGAAAGGCACGAAAATGAAAGACCTACAATGTATTATGTGTTATTGGATATATACTTATTTCCTGTATTATAATGTTACAAATAAATATTGTATAGGGAACAACATCTGTTGAAAGATATTAGGCTATGTCTTTTCTTATCCATTTTCGCTCCCACCTCTACCACCCTACTCTTGGATTCGTCTCCACCAAACGTCTCTTTTACTCTCGTTCCCCACTCCCACCCTTTGTTAACCAACACAAACTAAGATAATGATGAAATGATCCGTCAGGTATTGATCATATTAATATTACCATACACCTCTGCATTAAGCATCAACAAATCAATAACATACAATACCGGTACTTCGGTATATCTGCCAACTATTTCATCCTGTTGTAAGCTGTTAGGTGACATACACACTGCAAGTTCTTGTGTTACAAGTACATACGGTTGTTTATCGTTAACACAGGTTATGTGTGGTTTTGGACGTCCATTAATTCATATTAACGTGGCAATTGAAGCCTTACATTATAAATGAGTAAGGTTTATGTTCCTGCATTACTGGATGAACGAAAGGAATCAGAGATCGACTCTGACGAACCACAGACTCTCTGCTTAAACGAAAATATGCCGACCTCTTGTCAAAAGTGACACAGTGTCATTAAGTATACGACTGACCCACATTCAGTCGTATACATAATGACACTGTGTCACTGTTTTGATGAGGGGTCGGCATATTTTCGTTTAAACAGAGAGTGTTGATCTCTGATACGTTTCGTTCATCCAATAATGACAGGAACAAAAACCTTACGTATTTATAATGTAAGGCTTAAATTGCCACGATAATATGAATTAATGGACGTCCAAAACCACATATAACCTGTCTTAACGATAAAAAGCCATATGTCCTTGTAACACACGGTCCAACTTTCAGTATGTCAGCTAACAGCTTACAAGAGGATGAAATAGTTGGCAGATATACCGAAGTATTGTATGTTATTGATTTGTTGATGCTTAATGCAGAGGTGTATGATAATATCAATATGATCAGTACCTGACGGATCCTTTCATCATTATCTTAGTTTATTTTGGTTAACAAAGGGTGGAAATGGGGGACGAGAGGGTTAAAGGGACGTTTGGTGGAGACAGGAACCCAGAGAGTAGGGTGGTGGAGGTGGGAGTGAGAATGGATGAGAAAAGACATCATATCTTTCAAAAGATATTGTTCACTATAGGCTATTCTATTTATTTGTAACATTATAATACACGACGTAAGTATATATATACCCCTGGGGGTAGGGGGTTTTTTCAAGAATACTCCCCCAGTATCCCTGCTTGTCGTAAAAGGCGACTAAAAGGGTTGGCGGAGGGTTAGTGCCCCTCCCCGGAAAACAACTAACTAAAAAAAACAAACAAGAAGCCTCGGACAAGGACTGACCAAACGTTGACGACCAAGGACCGGACAAAGGACATTGCAATTGGAACTTGGAATGTAAGGGGAGCAAATGATGAGGTGAAAGAGAGAGAGATTGTCCAGGTGCTTGAGGATGCGAAAGTGGATGTATGTGGAATAACTGAAACAAAATGGAGAGGACAAAGTGTGAGAGAATGGGAGTATGGATGGGGTATATGTGCAGGAGTAGGTGAGAATGAGAGGGCAAAGGAAGGAGTATGTATAGTTGTGAGTAAAAGATGGAAGAGGAGCATAAGACAGTATGGATCAGTTGGATCAAGGATTGTGTGGGTAAAGTTGAAAGTTGGAATACAAATGTGGGCGATTGTGTGTGTGTATGCGCCAACGCAAGATCGTGCTAGAAGAGTGAGAGAAGAGTTCTGGACAAATGTAGAAGTGTGCATGGAAAAGTTTGGAAGGAATGAGAGAGTGTTTTTGATTGGTGATATGAATGGTAAAGTTGGGAATGTGAAGGTGGATGGAATAGTTGGTGAGTGGGGTGTGCCTGCTGAGGTAGATGAGAATGGGAGTGCGTTAGTGGACGTTTGTGCTGGGAGGGGGTTGGTGATAGCCAATACCCTCTTCAGGCATAAAATGATCCACAGGTATACATGGCGAGTGATGAGAAGGGTGGGTGGTGAACTGAGTGAAAGGAAGGCAATGATTGATTATGTGTGTGTGGATGAAAGGATGAGAAGATGTATATTGGATGCAAGAGTTTATAGAGGTTGGGGGAGTGGACTTTCTGACCACTACTTGGTGGTGGCCAGAATTAAAGTTCAAGTAAGATGGAGGAATAGAAGAAGGGAAAGACGAGAGGAAGGAGTAGTTGCAAGGAGAGTGGAAAGGTTACAAGAGGATGAGAAAAAGGCAGAGTATAAGAGAGAAGTGGAGGAACGATTGGGCAAATATGAATTGGAGCAGATGGGGGACGTGGAAGGTGTGTGTAGGATATTTACAGAAGAAATACTGTATGTGCAGCATGTGATGTGGTGTGTGGAAGGAAGAGAAGACGGAGGGGGGTGCAAGGAACAGCGTGGTGGACCGAAGAGGTGAAACGGGCTGTGGCACAAAAGAAGAAAGCATACAATGAATGGATGAGAAATAGGGGCGTGGAAGAAGTTGAGAGGCGGAAGAGAGAGTTATAATAGAAAGAAAGAGAGAGGTGAAAAGAGTGGTGAGAGAGAGTAAGAAGAGAGTGGATGAGGAATTTGGAAGGAATTTGAGTGTAAAGTGGAGGGACTGTAAGAAAATGTTCTGGAAAGAGGTGAAAAGAGTAAGACTGGGTGGAAGTGAAGTTAGCAGAGAAGTGAAAGATAAAAATGGTAGATTACTAGTGGAGAAGGGAGAAAAAGTGAGCAGATAGAGAGAACACTTTAAGGAATTGTTGAACGTGGAGGATGGAAGTAATGCGAGTATAAGTGGCTGGGGAATGGCTGGGAGAAGGAGGGAGGTGAGAAGACAGGAAGAAATCAGTAGGACAGAAGTTGTGGAAGCAATGAATAGGGAAAGCCCCAGGAATTGATGGAGTGTGTGGTGAAATGCTGAAGCATGGGGGAGAGATAGTAGTAGAATGGATGTGGAAAATGTGCAGATTGGCCTGGGAGGAAGGTAGAGTCCCGGAGGATTGGAAGTCAGGTATAATTATTCCCTTGTACAAAGGAAAAGGGGAAAAAGAAGTGTGTGGTAATCATAGGGGCATTTGTCTTCTTAGTATAATAGGAAAAGTGTATGGTAGGATGCTTATTGACAGAGTTAGAGAAAGAAGAGAGAAATTAGTTGGAGAAGAACAGGGAGGCTTTAGGAAGGGAAGAGGTTGTGTAGATCAGATATTCATTCTCAGATCTTTAGTGGAAAAGTTTCTAGAGAAGGGAAAGAAGTTGTATGCGGCTTTCATGGATTTGGAGAAAGCATATGACAGGGTGGATAGACTAGGATTGTGGAAAGTGTTAAGAATATATGGAGTAGATGGGAAGTTGTTGAATGCTGTGAAGAGTATGTACGATGGTGCGAAGGCTGCAGTGCGTGTGGATGGTGAACTAAGTGAATTTTTCTCTTTGAAAGTTGGGTTGAAACAGGGATGTGTTATGTCTCCATGGTTGTTCAATCTGTACATGGATGGGGTAATAAAAGAGGTACAAGGTAGGGTAGTGGATGTTGGAGTGGCCCTGGTGAGAGAGGATAGTGTTTGGAAACTCCCTGTACTGTTGTTTGCAGATGATACTGTATTGTTGAGTGAAGACGAAGGGGAGCTGCAAGGCTTGGTGGATGAGTTTGGGAGAGTGTGTAAGAAACGGAATCTAAAGGTGAATGTAGGGAAGAGTAAAGTGATGGTCTTTGAGAGAGGTGAAGTCAGTGAATGTACAGCGAGGTTGGATGGTGAGGAATTGGAAAATGTGAGTACGTTTAAGTACTTGGGTAGTGTGATGAGTAAGGATGGAGGTTTGGAGGGTGAAGTGCTTGAAAGGGTACAGCAGGGAAGAAAGGTTGCTGGTTCTTTGAAAGCAGTGATAAGAAACAGGGAAGTGAGCATGGAAGTGAAAAAGTTACTACATGACAGTATTGTGATACCAACTCTAACGTACGGAAGTGAAGCTTGGACGTTTTTGGAAGGACACAAGTCAAGAGTGAGAGCCGTGGAAATGAGTTATTTAAGAGGAGCCTGTGGAGTCACATGGAGAGACAGGCTGACGAATGAGGATATAAAGGAGCGTTGTGGTGTTGATGTGGATGTGATAGGAAGCGTTATGAGGAACACACTAAGGTGGTTTGGCCATGTGGAGAGGATGGAGGGTGAAAGACTGACGAAGAGAGTGTATGTGAGTGAGGTGGAGGGGGAAAGAGGGAGGGGGAGGCCGAGGATGAGATGGAGAGATGGGGTGGAGAGATATATGAGAGAGGGGGGTGTGAGTTGGGAGCAGGGGAGTGAAATGGCGGGGGACAGGGCGACTTGGAGGCGATTTGTTTGTGGCCACCCCAAACGGGATTGAGGCGTCTGACAATAGATAGATAGATAGACATAATACATTGTAGGTCTTCTTTCATTGTCGTGCCTTTCTCATAAGTTATGGTTAACAGCACCGTATTACACATGAAATACCTTTACATACTTACCCCTACTGGTTCTGAATCTCTATAACAACAATCATGACACATTGTAACATCATCAGCTTTGGCCGTTCCACATCTATCCAACAACGCTTACACTGCGGTTGGGGGAGGGACGATGGGTGTGAGGTGTTCGATCGCCTGGTTGCTCACAGACCGCGACTCCGGCTACTAGGGGGGGGGGAGAAATTAATGCTTTCGAGTGTACACTTGCAGACAGATATTCGTGATACAGGGTAATCTGCCACTAGAGGTCAGGTTAATCGCACACGTCTACCCCCCTTAACTCCCCCTCCTTACCCCCACCAAAACACTGCTTTGTTAGGCGGATGGATCGGTGATATGAAGCTTCGCTCACTCTCACGTCTTGCCGCATGTAATGTTACTTTCATTTATATTACTATTAGGTGTATTATCAAGTGCATAGATCCATCTTCATTTCCATGAGAAGTGATTATATCGAAGTTTTAGCAGATTTCAATACAGTGACCTTAATGTATAGAGTCTGGTTTCCAAATAGTTATCCAACGTGTTTTAAGCGATAGACTAAAATCCAAGTAACAGTTAAAAGTTTTATGGCCAGATAAGTCCCTTTCTTGCCTTGTCATGTGGACAGCCACATATTCACTCACCTACTTATCCACCTACCCACTCAACCCATCCAACACAACCCACTGACCTCACCCCTGCCACCCACCCAGATCATCGATCCCTGCTATCCTCCCTGCTAACCCACGAATGCCACACACAAAGTTCACCCAACAATGCCACTCAACTCATTTACTCATTCACATCCCACCTTGAACCGATCCAGCCACCCAACCCAACCACCCACTTTTAGATCATCCCGACCACGCAATCGTTTCAGCCACCCTGGCGACCAACGGTGCCCACTCACCCAGGCGACTCTGCCCACACATTCCGACAACCTATCTTACCCACCGACCCTTACCACCCACCCTCACCACTCAAGTTCCACCCACCCTTCCCATTCACGAATTCCACCCACCCTGGTCACCCAACAATGCCATCCATCTCATCCATTCACACAACCCTCCCACCTCTCCCTGAACACTCCCAGCCCACCTCACCCTGCCATCCACCCATCCTGTCCACACACTCCTCCCACCGACCCACCCGCCCACCCACCCTTCTTACCCAACCCCATTCACTCCGCCACCCCATTCACCCATCTGAACCCGAGTTATTCATCAAGCTCATCTTATCCAAACCTAACTTACCGACCCCTCCCCGACCACTCACACATTCAGCCACCTACCCACCCAGCCCACCAAACGCATCCACTCACTAACCTAATTACCCCTACAACCCACCCAAAACCACTCCACACACCACACCCAACAAGTCCCCCCCCCCCCTCATCTTCACCATTACCACTGTCCACTCACCCTGGCGATGCACCGAACTACCACACCCACCAACTCAACCTCATCAACTCCAGCCACCCAACGAACTCACACACACACACACACACACACACACGCACACACACACACACACACACACACACACACACACACACACACACACACACACACTGGCGCATACAGATAGGTAGAACAACGTAAATTATACCAATAATTGGGGTTGAAATGTCAACCTTGCGAAATGGAGCTTACATACAACAAACATCTTTCCTTAACGCAACTATATCGTGGTTACTCTGCTTCACTCAAGTGTACTGTTTCGAAGCAAATAATCACAATGGTGCCACATCTCATCAAACCCTCGTGCCGCTGTAACACGTGGGAGTAGATAAAGATGCTTGTATAATACAGTGCTTGGCTGCTCACAGGATATCTTCTATCCATAATAAATGGACGGATATGCAGCGTCGAGTGGATTTATGGGGAAAATGTAGTACTCTGATAAAGTTTCCTCGAGGGAAAGAGATTTCTTGGTACTCCCTTGATTGGTTAGAATCTTAAAATCAATTACGTATTAATATTTATAGCCTGAATGATAAACATCGCTACGAATTGGCTATAGTCAGAATAGGGAGCAAGATGTATGAGGACAAGGTAAATTTGCAATTATTAGACAACAAACACTGTTGTCTGACAAATATAAGGAAATTTCTTTAGGCTTTTCTACATAAACGTCAACTTATGAGTACCTTCTTCTGTGAAGTGTGCTTTTCGGACTTTACTGGGGAGGAGGAGAAGGTTTCGCATTCTCAGTTTTGCTTCTCCCGACAGAAAGAGTAAATTTAAAAACTGGTGGAAAACAGTGCCCCCTGATTTTGTGTACTTTTATGATTTTGAAGCCCAACTGAAGGATGGGGATGATAAGGATCATACTGTCAGTACACATCACGCTGTTGCATATACCTATATCATTGTGGATGGAGATGATAATTTAGTAGTCATATACATATGTTGGGCCCGATGCAGCCACACATTTCATAGATATGGTAACTCTCTCTTATGAACGGTTACGAAGGCGCCACAAATTTCCCATCCATATGACAGATGAGGATAAGGAAAACTTTCAAAGGCAGATGGTGTGTCAGTCATGTGAGTCAGCACTTGCTAATGGTAGTGACAAACACAGACAGTATCACCACTATAAGCAGTTTAACAATTATGTAGGGGTTCTGTGTAGGAAATGTAATATGCGAATAAAATATACTTCTAATAGACTAATTACCATTCCTCATAATGTGAGTTGTGATTTAGGGTTATTCACTAAGGAAATGAACCAAGACCTCCCCATTAACCTGCTTTGCAAACAGGCACCTAAGTTTTTTAAGGTTGATATTGGTAAGCTGAGATTCATCGATAATTATGGGTTTATGAGTGGGAGTCTTGCTGATTTGGCTAAGGTACACATTCAGTCTGGAAGTTCTCTCAAATTCACAAAGGAAATACTTGGAGAAATGGATGAATGCTTAAAATACTAATTTCTGGGAAGCAAGTATTTCCATATGAATATCTTTCTGAGACTGATATCCTTGAAGATCATAGCTTACTACCCATTGATGCATTTTACAGTTCATTAAAAGGTAGCTTCATTACAGAGGAAGAATATGATCATGCATCAAAAGTTTGGTCAATGGCAGGTTGCTCAAGCTTGAAGGACTTGCTCATGCTGTATCTTAAAGTAGACTGTGGCCTACTAGCTGGCATGTTCACAAACTGGTGTAGAACTCTGCAGCAACAGCACCATTTAGATATAGTTAATTATGTTTCTCTCCCTTCATTCAGCTTCGATCCATCTACCTATATAGCTAGGCTGCTTCCCCCATTGAAAGGGAGGTAGCCGAGGCAGGATGGCACACTCTCAATTTACTCATCAACATACACATTCATTTGGATCTTAGCCCCAAGGGAGAAGGGACAGGTCCTCACTGCACCACACCGCATGAGGGTCAACTGCGCAGTGCAATCAGCGACATCCGCAGCAGGGCCCGACAACAGAGCTGGTTTATCCCTGCCACATCGTTATGAACCCATCCCCTTACCCGCACCTGACTTGATCAAATGATCAGACCAAATGCGGGAGAATATCCCCTCAGGGCTGCGTCATCATTTATTCATTCACAATTTCTCTCCAGTCATTTCTATCACGCGCAGCCAGTCTTCCTTGCTCAACGGACATCCTTCTCGCATCTAACGCTCTCTTCACACTGTCCATCCATCCTATTTGTGGTCTTCCTCTCAGCCTTACACCTCCCATATCCGATCCTGTTATCTTTTTCATCAAGCACTCGTCATCCATTAACTCCATATGCCCAAACCATCGCAACACCCTCTGCTCAACTGGATCAGACATCTCCCACACAACACCAATTCTTCGCACTTCATCAATTCTCACTCGATCCATACGTGTTCACATACTCCTCAGACACCTCATCTCCATTGCATTCAAACTTTTCCTCTCTGCTACATCCATATTCCACGTTTCAGCCACATATAATGCAGTCTGTACCACAACACCCTCATACAGCCTTCTCTTTACATCCATTCTAAGCGAACGACATCTAAACACTTTTTCATTCCTCCCAGCACCTTTCCTACTTCATTCATTCTAAACTTCATTTCTGCATCTGTTTTTCCATCCACAGCAACATGTGACCCTAAATACTTAAAACACTCTACCTCCTCAAGCAATGCACCATTCAAAACTATATTCATCCTCCTACCATCTACCGACCTCGTACACTTCATCACTTTACTCTTATTTCCATTTACTCTCAATTTCCTTCTTTCACACACCCTTCTAAACTCCTCTGCCAACTGTCTCAATCTCTCTTCTGAATCAGCCATCAGTGCAGTATCATCTGCACCAGTCGAGCAGGGCAGTACTCCCAAGGTGACATGTAGAGGTGTATGGCATGTAGGAGGACTACTGGGCCTTGAAACCAGGCTGTGAAGCCTATGCCCAGAGTCGGACACATAAAAAAAAAAAAAAAAAAAAAGTGGATGGAAAGCTGATGACAGGGAGAGCTGGAGCTCCCGTTTCATCAGCCCTCGGGACTAGTTCCTGACCATCCCACTTTGCTGAACTTTTTCAGTGTTTCAGTAACACAGAGAGTAGGCCAGCATGCTCTCCAGTACAAGTTACTATAACTGTCAACATCATACTACATGCACAGTACACACTACACTTCTTTTTTCAAAATTCGAAAAGAAAAATGGCGACTAATAACCAAGACTCGGAGTCCCCGGGGGGGGGGGGACCATAAATGCCCCCACCATCCACCCCTCTCCCTGTGACGACTCAATGAGTGGCCAGGAACCACTGTTTGACTCACTTCGTCTTCATTTCTGCAACATTCGCGGCCTTTCATCTAATTTTTGCTCTGTTGAGCACCACTCTTCTCCTCTGAACCTCACATTCTCTTCATAACTGAGACTCAGCTGTCTGAGGCAACTGACAGCAAACCCTTTTCTGTGTCCTCCTACTTTCTCTATACTCATTTCAAAGCCAAAGGTAGCTGTTATGTATATGTACACAACGACTTATCTTGCTTTCGTGTTCCTGAACTTGATTCATCTGAACGCTCTACTCTCTGGCCTCTGCTCTCCTGTTATTCTCTGACTAAATATATCTGTGCTGTTTACTTATCCCCTAATTCTACAGACTATGAAAAATTCTTCGACTATCTTACTTCTTCGATGGAACACATTCTATCCATTTCTCCTTTCTCTGAAATCTCCATTCTAGGAAATCTCAATGTTCACAACTTTTAGCTCTCCTCTCATTTCACTGATCCACCTGGTGAACAAGCCTACATCTTTTCTATCCTTAAGGACCTAGAGCATCTTGTACAGCGCCTTACCCGTATCCCTGACTGCCTTGGAGAGAGCTTCAATATACTTGACCTCTTCCTTACAACTAATCCTTCTGCTTACACTCTTAATCTTTTCTCTCTGTTGGCCTTCTCCAGTCACAACTTTATTACCTTAACTTGTCTTATCACTCCTGTCCGGGATGTGGACCCTTCAAAGAAACGTCGATTATGGAACTTTGGAGCTGTAGATTGAGAGGCCCTCAGGCAGTACTTCTTTGATTTTCAATGGAATATTTATTGCTTGCGTGGCCGGGAGCCATCTGAGTGTGCCTTGTGCATTACGGAGGTTATTCTCTCGGACATGGAAGCATACATTCCCTTCCCATATCCTTTGACTAATGCAAGAAAGCCTTGGTTTAATCACGCTTGTTCTATTGCTGTCCACAACAAGGAGAGGGCCTATAAAAGGTACCAGAGCCAACCCACCCTTGAATCACATTTTGTTTGTGTTTCTGCCGGGAATCATGCTAAGTCTGTTCTTCGCTCTGCTAAAAATAATTTCATCCGTACTAAACGCTCTCAACTCTCCAACTCGAGTTCCACCCGCTCCTTCTGGCATCTTGCCAAAAACCTTTCTAACAAGTTTACTTCATCATCCTTCCCTCCTCTTTTCTACTCTGATGGCTCTGAAGCTATTTCTTCTACTGATAAAGCAGATCTCTGTGCTCAGACTTGCTCCTCCAATTCCACCTGAGAAGATTCCGGTGCTGTTCCTCCATCACTTTCCCTCTCTGACTTCCTCATGGTTGACATTAAAATTTCTTCAGCTGATGTATTTGCTGCCATCACGGGCCTCAATATTAACAAGGCATATGGGCCTGATGGGGTCCCTCCTGTTGTCCTCAAGAACTGTGCTTCTGTGCATACACCCTGCCTAGGTAAACTTTTTCGCCATTGTCTATCAACTTGTACCTTTCCTTCTTGCTGGAAGTTTGCTCTCATTCAGCCAGTCCCAAAGAAGGGTGACCATGCCCAACCCTCCAACTATCGTCCAATTGCTTTAACATCCTGTGTCTCAAAAGTTTTCGAGTCTGTTCTTGACAGAAAATTTTTAAAGCAGCTTTCCTTTCACAACCTTCTTTCTGATCGTCAGTATGAGTTCCGGGATGCTCCACTGGCGATCTTCTCACCTACCTTTCAGACTCCTGGTCATCCTCCTTTCGGGACTTTGGCAAAAGCTTTGCCATTGCACTTGACATCTCAAAGGCTTTCGATCGAGTCTGGCATAAGTCTTTAATTTCCAAACTACGATTTGTATCCTTCTGCCTGTGCCTTTAGCTTCCTTTCTGGTCGTTCTATAGCTGCTGTTGTAGACGGTCATATCGTTCTTCTCCCAGATCTATCAACAATGGTGTTCCTCAGGGCTCTGTCCTATCACCAACTCTCTTCCTTTTATTCATCAGTAACCTTCTAAGCTGTACATCTAACCCTATCCACTCGTACGCTGATGATTCCACTCTTCACCTTTCCATTCGGTCCCCATAACGCCCATCTCAGCAGTTACTTCAACAAACAAGGGATGAGGCTATGGCACACCTAATGTCTGTCTTGGCTCGTATCTCTAACTGGGTAAAAGTAATCTTGTTGTTTTTAATGCATGAAAGACTCAGGTCTTACACCTATCAATCTATAGGCAGTACAACGCTGTATGGTGCACCGTGAATCGATTCAGCCATGATTTTTCTCTGTGTATGATCATAAATTCCGACCTTCCCCAGACTGCGATGCACTTTGTGATGCTGGTCTCGACCTGGTCTCGAGTCAGAACTCTGAGACCAGAAGCTTCGAGACCAAGATCAAGACCAAGACCACATCAAGCGAGACCAAGGTCAAGACCAAGACCACATCAAACTGGTTTTGAGACAGATCTCGAGACCAAGACCGGTCTCGAGACCTACAACACTGCTATCAACCCGACAAAATCTTCCACAGGAGTACCCACAAATGTTTAATAATATCCAGCTCAGTCCTGCATCATCCTTGAACATGCTTGGGGTTTTATTCACTCGGGACTTATCTTGGAAAGATTATATTACTTCTCCTGTAAAATCTGCTTCCAAGAGCATTGGCGGATCCCAGGGGTGGGGGGGGGGGCACCTGGGCACATGCCCCCAAAATAATAGTAATAATAATAATAAACTTCATAGATATATAATTAGCCATAGGCCCATAAGCTATATATTAAAAAAAAAAATGTCAAACTCAAGCGTCTAGGACACGTATCTTTTGTTTGTTGATGCTCTGCTGCTCTAAGTCGATTCTAGAGTCTGTGACGGTAGTCAGCGTTGCCAGATCTACGACAATTATTGTACAAATTAGACAGTTTGGCACTATGTACGATGTACGATACCATGCATACGATAATGCGGTAATTTATGTATTTGTGCGACATTTCATTCAAAAAATGCGATGGTCTGCTTAATTAAGACTTTGGAGGATTTTCATTAAAGGACTTATTTGGATGGTGAGGAAATGGAAAGTGTGAGTGCGTTTAAGTACCTGGGGAGTGTGATGAGTAAGGATGGAAGTTTGGAGGGTGAAGTGCTTGAAAGGGTGCAACAGGGAAAAAAGGTTGCTGGTTCCTTGAAGCAGTGATAAGAAACAGGGAAGTGAGCATGGAAGTGAAAAAGTTACTACATGACAGTATTGTGATACCAACTCTAATGTATGGAAGTGAAGCTTGGACGTTGTTGGAAGGACACAAGTCAAGAGTGAGAGCAGTGGAAATGAGTTATTTAAGAAGAGCCTGTGGAGTCACATGGAGAGACAGGCTGACAAATGAGGAAATAAAGGAGCGTTGTGGTGTGGATGTGGATGTGATACGAAGCGTTAGGAGGAACACACTGAGCTGGTTTGGCCATGTGGAGAGGATGGAGGGTGAGACTGACGAGGAGAGTGTATGTGAGTGAGGTGGAGGGGGAGGAGAGTGAGGGGGAGGCCGAGGATGAGATGGAGGGATGGAGTGGAGAGGTATATGAGAGAGGGAGGTGTGAGTTGCGAGCAGGGCAGTGAAATTGCGGGGGACAGGGCGACGTAGAGACGATTTGTTTGTGGCCACCCCATAAGGGATTGAGGCGTCTGGCAATAGACAGACAGATAGACAGACTTATTTGTCTAACATTTCATAAACATACGACATGAATTCCCAACGAGAGTACAGTAAGTGCCGAACGTGCCATGTACTAGAGACAAATTCAAGTGTCAAGTTCCTGTCCGTGTGTATTGTTTTCTGTGTGAGGACCACTGGTCTACCCTTGTTCAGTTTCTGCTGGCCTGCGGCTGGTTGGAGCACTGGGCTCCATGAGTCGTGTCTATAAGGGCTGTTTTACCATAGCTGATTCAAGTGGGGGCTTATAATCAAAGCTGGGAATAGCGCCGCTACTATTTTAATAGCGATGGTGGTAACGCCATTACCTTTTTTAGCCAGTAGCGGAGCTGAGAGCGCCACTACTTTTAGGCAGTACTCATGCGCTCCTTGCTACTCACGCGACGAAGGTCTGGAGTCGGTGAGTACATACAGATATGCTGACGGTTTGGTATTAATGACGAAAATTAATACCTCTGTCAATTAAAGATGTCAGGTAGATATAAGCAACACACACACACACACACAAGGAGTCAAGGAGAACAGACGTGCGCTGAAAGCGCTTCATACCGAGCCAGCACGGCCAGTGGCATTACGACCTAAATTAGTATCCTTATGTGAGTCAAGCTCTGTACCAGGTAGACTAAATGATTTTTTATTATTTAAAAAAAAAATAATAAGTTTAAACAAGACTTGTTCAAATAGAAAAGAGAACCGAGTGGCGAAAGTATGCGCTCAGTCAGCTGAGGTTTGTTTAGACTACAACTGCCCCGGGGAATGTAAGTACACTGTGCTTTTAGTATTGCAAAATGGACACATACTTTAGTAAAGCAAATTTGGAAAAGAAAAGGGATAAAGGTAGAAAGCAAGATGATTTCTACCAAGAACTCACAATAGACTGGTTGAATGTGTACACAAACTGGAGATGGCTTTCAAAAATGAAGTTGATGAATGTCACGAGTTGGCTAGTGACACTGGCTTTTGTGGGAAACCGCGAACTCAAGTGGAATCCCAGTTTATTGTTCTGTTAACCGCTTATCGACGGAAGCTTTGTCAAATCAATTTTTCATTGTCATACGTGATCGTCTTTGTGTGAGACATTAGCGCTTCTGCTGAGCGATTTGTTTTGGGCGCGTTTCGCTCACTCGACCGTTAAAAAATGCGGCCTAGCGCTCCCCTTTTTTCCCACGAGTTACTCAGTCCAGTGTTTGCTTTGACGGAGAGAGGTTCTGTGCTCCAGAAGTGAGAGGTCAACCCAGGCTCCACTAGACTACAGTTCAGACTCCCACCCTTCGTTGGTGATACACAGCATTCATTGACCAGTATTTCTTTTCGTTTTCCTAGTCTTAAAAGTTTAGTTAAGGTGTTTTTCCTAGGCGTAAGAATTTAGCTCTTGAGTGAGTGAGTGAGTGGGATCTCATTAATTTGATTTTGAAATGTAACGTTAAATCTATTTTGTAATCAATAAATTTAACAGTTCTTTTTCTTGAGCTTAATGTAATGTAAAGTCGTGTTTCATTTCTCCGTAATTAAGCTTATTTCCCTTATAGCTCCTAGCTTGCATAAACGTTTGCCATTCATAACTGGTACTTAGGCCAGTCTTGTGTATTAAGCTTAAAATCCGTTGTGCCTCCTAGGAGTTAAGCATCAGCAAGAACCTGATACTATTATTAGTATTAGTTATTTATTGTCAGGGGTGAAGTAACTTTCTCCAGAGGCTAACAGTAACAGCAATTGAGTAATTAGTCTCTGCTGTGTACTGTTGAGAAAGTTTATAAATTCTCGTTCTTAGAGAATCGTGCGAAGCAAGCCAGCGTAAAGTAATCGTTGCTTGATTTAGCAACACAATCATTGTCCCTGCTCTTCAATATTATTGAACATTATTATCATTTAAATAAATATAAGTTTTTATTTTTAAAAACCCCGTGACAATGGGTGACCTCATTCCAGGATATTAACTCCTAGCTCTAAAGCTATTCACGAGATAATACTTACTCGTTCATATTTGGGTATTTATCATTCAAGTTTATAGGCACAAGTTTACTGGTGTTTACCGTTAGTTTATCTAGTGAATTTTTGCTTTATTAATCCATAGAGTACTTAACTCTATTTAGTACTTTATTTTTGGTAACGCCAGACGATTTTATTCGCTCCTGGGTAGCCGCCGTACCCATTGTGTTAATTATTGAGTCTTCTCAGTTATTTGCATTTTTGCTTTATTCTTTTCCAGTTAACTAGATAAGACTGGTCACCACTAGCTTGTGTCTGTACTCTTTACTTGTGTTTATTAGCATTCGTTTGCGAAGTAGCAGTCAGTACTGAGTCGCTAGTTATTTAAATTGAGCTAGCATCATGGCAGCCAGTGCTTATGTACAGGAAGCCAAAGATATGGGCCTCACAGACCCAGAGAAAATTCAGAGTTACGTTCTCTCACGGTTTAATTACGAGCAAGAACGTGAGAAAGATGCTCGTGAAGAGCGTAGAATCCAAAGCGAACATGAGCGAGAACAGCACGAACACGAACAAAAACAACGCGAACTCGGGCTAGTACAAGAGCGAGAACAACGTGAATACGAGCGTGAACAACGAGACAGAGAACGAAAACACAAACGTCCCGAGCAAGAAGCACGCGAAAAACATGAACTTGAAGTGCTGAAGCTCAAGCAAGATTCCTTGGCTTCAGACACATCTGGTGCAGTTAATCCAAGCTCCACTAGCGCTCTTCCTACACATGTCCTGGCGACCCCACGCATCAAGCTTCCTTCATACAAGGAAAGCGAGCGAATCGAGCCGTATATAGCTCGTTTTGAGGACATGGCAGACATGTATCAACTGGATGAGGCAGCTAAGCGGATCCAATTTCTTAGTTTATTTAAGGGCCCTGCCCTCGATATTCTCCACAGAATTCGTTGAGACAATCTCATGTATGAGATGATGAAAGCTGCACTCATTAAGGCGTAAGGTCTCACAGTAGACGACGCCAAAGTTCAGTTCATGCGAGCTCGTCTCCAAGACAAGGAGACAGCTGTTCAGTTCCGCGATCGTCTCACTGCTTACTTAAATGAGTGGATGGAGAAAGATGAAACTCCTTCCACGCATGAGGGGATAATTGATCTTATGCTGCGTACACAGCTAGAGAGGTCGTGGCCTGCTGAGCTCATAGCACAGCTTAAGATCTGCCAGGTGAAGGATGCCAGCCAAATGGCAGAAAAGGCTGACGCGTATTTCACTGCATACGGGTATCAAACTCGTAAGCAAAACACCTGGAGCAGAAAAGATACTGCCAAGTCTGGGAAGCCGTCTCAGACTGAATCCCAGCACCAAGGCCATTCTCAGAATAATGGCCAAGGTCCAAAACCGCAGTGGAAGGACCAGGGGCAAAACACTCAGAAACCTGAGTGGAAGAGGTACAACAAGTACCCTAACCAGCAGCAGTATCAGCCACGCAACTGACCGTCGGGACAAACTTTTTCACCACCAGCTCAAAAGAGACAGGAAGCGAATGCAGCCTTCATTCCTCAGCAGCAGCACGGTGGTCACGTCCCTACCAGTATGGGTACTCCCCCACAGTTCACTAGTCCCACAGTGACAGTGAACCCCTCTCCACAGATGGCCAATGTTCCATCTTCCCAGGCAGTGAGTACAAACCCTCAAGTATATAATTCTCAAGGCACAATGTTTGCCGCATCAATTCAGCAGCCTCATGAGTGGCTAGCTGCTTCCTCCACAGGCCCTCCCACAGGTGACAGAACCTTCCTTGTTCAGCCAGGGTTTGTGGGAGGCATTCCTGTGAAGGTCCTGAGAGATAATGGTTCCTCAGGTTGCTCTGTCAAGCAGAGTCTAGTTCGGCTTGAGCAGTATACAGGTCGACAGATCCATGCAAACCTTATTGATGGATCAGTGAGATTGTTCCCTGAGGCATGTATCCAGGTGGCATCTCCTTTCTATACTGGTGCGACACTCGCAGTTGTCATGCCAGAACCCTTATTTGACCTTATAGTAGGCAACATTTCCGGTGTCAAGGATAGTTGCACCGAACATGACGCTACTCAGACTTTGGCTGCTGCGGTAACACGAGCCATGGCTGAGGCTCCAGACTGTGTCACCCCAGTGATCATTGAATCGCCGCAAGATCTGGTGTGTAGCCAACTTGTTGTACAGGAACAACATTCTGACCTGACACTTGCTGCTGTGCGGAACAAACAAAAGGGTCGAGTGATTAAGTATTCACGGGGAGGTCGAGCCAAGTTCCTTCGCAAACAAGGACGGCTCTACCGTGAGTCACGAACACCCGAGGGCGAGGTTCGACTGCAGTTTGTCGTTCCCGCCAAGTGCCGCCTAGCAGTGTTACAATGGGGTCATTGTTCAGCCTCAGGAGGTCACATGGGCAAAGGGAAGACCCAGGGCCATATCCGAGCTGATTTTTTCTGGCCAGGGATGGGACGAGACATAGATAGTTTTGTCCATTCCTGTAGTGTGTGTCAAAGTAACACCACTAATCAGGGACATGTCCTTCCCGTGCCATTCGCAACCACACCTGTAATCTCTGAGTCAGTTGAGAGACAGGTTAGTGGTGAAGTGGGTGCAGACCTGACATCTCGCCCATTGGCCCCACAGGACACATCATGTCCAGGGCCTGTACATACATATTACGTACCGTAAGTTAAGGGGAAAGTTTGAGAGAGAATTCCGCAGAGGCGACTCCAGGCTATGGAAGCCCGAGTTTGCACAAGGATTCTCAGCTCCCCGATACTAATATAAGTACTGTAGGTTAAGGGGGAAGTTCGAGAGAGAACTCCGCAGAGGTGACTCGAGGCTATGGAAGACCCGAGTTTGCACAAGGATTCTCAGCTCCCCGATACTAATATAAGTACTGTAGGTTAAGGGGGAAGTTCGAGAGAGAACTCTGCAGAGGCGACTCGAGGCTATGGAAGACCCGAGTTTGCACAAGGATTCTCAGCTCCCCGATACTAATATAAGTACTGTAGGTTAAAGGGGAAGTGGGAACTCCGCAGAGGCGACTCGAGGCTATGGAAGACCCGAGTTTGCACAAGGATTCTCACCTCCACGATATTAATATAAGTACTGTAGGTTAAGGCACAGGTTGAGGACCCGTGTGCAGTTCGAGCCTATGGAAGACCCGAGTTTGCATAAGGATTCTCAACTTGCCGACACTAATCGTGTGCTATAATTAATGGCGACCTCGAATGTACGAAGCTTAGGCTGTCACTTGTATTTTTCAGCTAGAGCATACTTTTCGTAGCATGTACTGATTGCTGGGCAGAGAGAGTAATTGTAACGTAATAAGAATTTTGTCTCATTGACACTTTTGATGCTCCATCTTAATTGGTTTTGCAGGTACAGCAATGGGTGTAGCAGTTTTGCTGTGCGGACCAGCTGATCGTCTGCCGTACGCTGCCGCCTCTTCTCCTCTGCCTTCGTCGTCGCCATATTATTATTTACTGTGTCATTTTACACGTAGGTACAGTTACACTACAACTGTCACACCTACACTGTGTATTACATACACCACGCTACACAACAATTAGTTGTCAGTGTAAATGTAGCAAACTTTCGCTCAGTTTGACCTGAGTACAGGATTTTCACCGTCGTCACAGAGTTTTTCCCTCAAGCTTTTTTTTTTTTTTATGCGAGGAAGAAGGAACCAAAGGCCATGAGCCCGCAGTAACAGTTCCCTCCAAGAGAA
The DNA here is from genome assembly GCF_032717465.1 of Coenobita brevimanus. Taxonomy (NCBI): domain Eukaryota; kingdom Metazoa; phylum Arthropoda; class Malacostraca; order Decapoda; family Coenobitidae; genus Coenobita; species Coenobita brevimanus. The sequence continues at coordinate 12,288,160 of NC_136996.1, forward strand.
AAACAAAATACAATAGAGAGCCAAATTCAAGATCCGATCATTTTGAGATGCCTGGACACACTGCGTTTGAAAGACTGGAGATCATAGGCAGCAGGAAATACAGATAGAGGGAGACAGTTCCAGAGCTGACCTGTTGCATAAATGAAAGACTGGGAGTAACAGTTAACTCTTGCATTAGAGAGTTGGACAGAAAAGGGATGAGAGTTTGCTGCCAGACGGGTGCTACGCGCCCGTCATAGAGGTGGAGGAATGCAAGCAGACAGTTCAGAGGAGCAGTGACCATTAAAGTAGCGATAGAAAAGAGATAAAGATGCAACAGTGCGGCGAAGAGACAGAGGTTGAAGGGAGTCAGTAAGAGGAGGAGAGTTAATGAGATGAAAAGCCTTTGACTCCACCCTATTGAGAAGAGCTGTATGTGGGGAGCCTCCCCACACATGAGAGTTGTACTCCACACAGGGGTGGATAAAACCCCTGTATAGAGTCAACAATTGTGCAGGGGTAAAGAAAGAGCGGAGTCGGCTTAGCACACCCAATCTCTTGGAAGCAGATTTTACAAGAGATGTAATATGATCTTTCCAAGATAAGTCCCGAGTAAATGAAACCCCAAGCATGTTCAAGGATGATGCAGGATTAAGCTGAATATTATTAAACATTAATGGGTATACCTGTGGAAGATTTTGTCAGGTTGATAGGTGTAAGAACTGAGTCTTAGATGCATTAAAGACAACCATATTATTTTTACCCCAGTCAGAGATATGAGCCAAGTCAGACATTAGGTGTGCCATAGCCTCATCCCTTGTTTCTTGAAGTAACTGTTGAGATGGGCGTTGCGGGAACCGAATGGAAAGGTGAAGGGTGGAGTCATCAGCGTATGTTTGGATAGGGTTAGATGTACAGCTTAGAAGATCATTGATGAATAAAAGGAAGAGAGTTGGTGATAGGACAGAGCCCTGAGGAACACCACTGTTGATAGATCTAGGAGAAGAACGATGGCCGTCTACAACAGCGGCTATAGAACGACCAGAAAGGAAGCTAGCGATGAAGGCACAGATAGAAGGATAGAAACCGTAGGAGGGCAGTTTGGAAATTAAAGATTTATGCCAGACTCGATCGAAAGCCTTTGAGATGTCAAGTGCAATGGCAAAGCTTTCGCCAAAGTCCCGAAAGGAGGATGACCAGGAGTCTGAAAGGTAAGTGAGAAGATCGCCAGTGGAGCGTCCCTGACGGAACCCATACTGACGATCGGAAAGAAGGTTGTGATAGGAAAGATGTCTTAAAATTTTTCTATTAAGAATTGACTCGAAAACTTTTGAAATACAGGACGTTAAAGCAATTGGACGATAGTTGGAGGGTTGGGAGTGGTCACCCTTCTTTGGGACTGGCTGAATGAGAGCAAACTTCCAGCAAGAAGGAAAGGTACAAGTTGACAGACAAAGGCGAAATAGTTTGCTTGCTTCTGTTACGTAAATACGAGTTTTTTTTTTTCGCTCACTGGCGACTGCGACTTTCTCCTGTAGCAGGATAGCACACACACCACAGTGTGAATCTTGTGTGACTGAGTTAGGATGTGTACATATATATATATATACCACAAATTTTTTCCCATAAGGAAAAAATTCATTTTGTAGGGGCGTAATGTCACGAATCAAATTCGCGACATTTCCTTTTGTGAAAAACATGAACTATTAGTGGAAAACTCACTGTGTATCCCTCAGTTAACCGTTTCTCTCTCCACTTCGGTGGTATACTTTTCAAAACATTCGTCACTGTTTCAAAAGTGACCGATCTAATGCACGTCACTAAGTGCTCTACTGAGCGATACTATTCTTTCTTTATTGTTTGCCCCTGCTTGCCTCAACCGTTAGCCACGCCTTCTTCCGGTGGCCTGTGCGTTCTACCACACACATCATTTGAATGGAGTTAAGTGTTTGCTGTGACGCAGAGAGGTCCTGTGCACCAGCAGTGTGAGAGGTCGCTAGTACCCAGACTCCACTTGACTACAGTTTCTCCAAGCTCCCACCCTTAGTTCTCCAGCTTTGGGTGATATACCGCATTCATTGACCAGTATTTCTTTTCGTTTTCCTAGTTTAAGAGTTTAGTTAAGGTGTTTTTCCTAGGCGTAAGGATTTAGCTTTTGAGTGAGTGAGTGAGTGCGGTCTCATTAATTTGATTTTGAAATGTCACGTTAAATTTATTTTGTAATCAATAAATTTAACAGTTCTTTTTTTGAGCTTAATGTAATGTAAACTCTTGTTTCATTTCTCCGCAATTAAGCTTATTTTTCTTATAGCTCCTAGCTTGCATAAACGTTTGCCATTCTTAACTGGTACTTAGGCCAGTCTTGTGTATTAAGCTTAAAATCCGTTGTGCCACCTAGGGGTTAAGCATCAACAAGAACCTAATATTATTAGTATTAGTTATTGGACATGTGGAGAGGATGGAGAATGAAAGACTGACTAAGAGGGTGTATGTAGGTGAGGTGGAGGGGGGGAGAGGGAGGGGTAGACCGAGGATGAGGTGGAGGGATGGAGTTGAGAGGTATATGAGGGAGGGGGGGTGAGTTGGGGGGAGGGGAGTCAAATGGTGGGTGACAGAGTGACTTGGAGGCGTTTTGTCTGCGGCCACCCTTTGCGGGATTAGGGCGTCGGGCTATAGATAGATAGATAGTTATTTATTGTCAGGAGTGAAGTAACTTTTTCCAGAGGCTAACAGTACTAATAATCAGAAATTTGTGAGTAATTAGTCTCTGCTGTGTACTGTTGAGAAAGTTTATAAATTCTCGTTCTTAGTTAATCGTGCGAAGCAAGTCAGCATAAAGTAATCGTTGCTTGATTTAGTAAGACAATCATTGTCCCTGCTCTTCAATATTATTGAACATTATTATCATTTAAATAATATAAGCATTTCTTTTAAAAACCCCGTGACACACATGTATTCCTTCAGACACAAGACAAACAGCAGATAATACAATACAGTATTTGGTGAATTATGATCCTTAACTAGATAGTTAAAACTGGGAAAGCCCCAGGAATTGATGGAGTGTGTGGTGAAATGCTGAAGCATGGGGGAGAGATAGTAGTAGAATGGATGTGGAAGATGTGCAGATTGGCCTGGGAGGAAGGTAGAGTCCCGGAGGATTGGAAGTCAGGTATAATTATTCCCTTGTACAAAGGAAAAGGGGAAAAAGAAGTGTGTGGTAATCATAGGGGCATTTGTCTTCTTAGTATAATAGGAAAAGTGTATGGTAGGATACTTATTGACAGAGTTAGAGAAAGAACAGAGAAATTAGTTGGAGAAGAACAGGGAGGCTTTAGGAAGGGAAGAGGTTGTGTAGATCAGTTATTCATTCTTAGATCTTTAGTGGAAAAGTTTCTAGAGAAGGGAAAGAAGTTGTATGCGGCTTTCATGGATTTAGAGAAAGCATATGACAGGGTGGATAGACAAGGATTGTGGAAAGTGTTAAGAATATATGGAGTAGATGGGAAGTTGCTGAATGCTGTGAAGAGTATGTACGATGGTGCAAAGGCTGCAGTGCGTGTGGATGGTGAACTAAGTGAATATTTCTCTTTGAAAGTTGGGTTGAAACAGGGACGTGTCATGTCTCCATGGTTGTTCAATCTGTACATGGATGGGGTAATAAAAGAGGTACAAGGTAGGGTAGTGGATGTTGGAGTGGCCCTGGTGAGAGAGGATAGTGTTTGGAAACTCCCTGTACTGTTGTTTGCAGATGATACTGTGTTGTTGAGTGAAGACGAAGGGGAGCTGCAAGGCTTGATGGATGAGTCTGGGAGAGTGTGTAAGAAACGGAATCTAAAGGTGAATGTAGGGATGAGTAAAGTGATGGTCTTTGAGAGAGGTGAAGTCAGTGAATGTACAGCGAGGTTGGATGGTGAGGAATTGGAAAATGTGAGTACGTTTAAGTACTTGGGTAGTGTGATGAGTAAGGATGGAGGTTTGGAGGGTGAAGTGCTTGAAAGGGTACAGCAGGGAAGAAAGGTTGCTGGTTCTTTGAAAGCAGTGATAAGAAACAGGGAAGTGAGCATGGAAGTGAAAAAGTTACTACATGACAGTATTGTGATACCAACTCTAACGTATGGAAGTGAAGCTTGGACGTTGTTGGAAGGACACAAGTCAAGAGTGAGAGCAGTGGAAATGAGTTATTTAAGAGGAGCCTGTGGAGTCACATGGAGAGACAGGCTGACGAATGAGAATATAAAGGAGCGTTGTGGTGTTGATGTGGATGTGATAGGAAGCATTATGAGGAACACACTGAGGTGGTTTGGCCATGTGGAGAGGATGGAGGGTGAAAGACTGACGAAGAGAGTGTATGTGAGTGAGGTGGAGGGGGGAAGAGGGAGGGGGAGGCCGAGGATGAGATGGAGGGATGGGGTGGAAAGGTATATTAGAGAGGGGGGTGTGAGTTGGGAGCAGGGCAGTGAAATGGCGGGGGACAGGGCGACTTGGAGGCGATTTGTTTGTGGCCACCCCAAACTGGATTGAGGCGTCTGGCAATAGAATAGATAGAACTAGATAGTCAGTATCTTGCAGGATACTAGTTCAATAGGCACTGAGGATAACACTCTAGGTTTAGTGTACAGGTTTACTCAGAATACATGGTCTCGGTGCACGGGGGGGGGGAGTTAGGGGGGAGTCTCACACGGGGGGGGGGCCACACACTGAGGAACTGATTATAGTTATAGTAATATAAAGTGGGAGTTTATGTTAGAGAGTTTGACGTTATATTCTGGTAGCAAGGGGGTTTTGGTAATTTATTATAACACGATTCTAGGTTTTCACGTACGTGGGGAATGCCGAGAGGAGATTCGAGAAGGGAGGGTGTAAGGCACTGAGAGTCTCGTTATATTTATAGTAATATGAGGGGGAGGATATTACTAACACTTTCTCTTCACTATTTGCTGGTAGCAAGGGGCATTTGGATATTTTACTAATATGAATCCCTTGGGTTGAGTGTCTTACTGATTTCCTACAAGGGCGTCACTCCGTGAGTCTGGTACACCAACACTTAGACTCTGTACTTGTTACTATTATTCCCCCTCATGGTATAATTCATTCCCCTTCTAACTTCTCGTGAACACTTGACCTGTTATTCGGGGTGCACTATGTCACTACAGCACTGTTACACTAACTTGGGGCAATATCACACTTAACATGAGTCACTTATACGGTGGGGGCAGCAGGGGGACACGCCAGCAACAATTCTGCTGGGACTGGGGCACTGCCAGGGGAGGGAGTGCCGAGAGGGCATGGTACGACTCGCAGGGGTGTCTTCTCTCGTCCGGGGCTGCAGGTGGTGGAGGGGCCCGTATCCTCTGGGTTGGGTACAGGGGTGTGGCCCTCAGGACTGGGGCCAAACAGATTCAGAAATCTCTGGCTCAGGTTTCGGCCGGAGGTGGAGGTCTTCCGCCATCGGGGTGTAGGGAGGTCTCACCTGGGCATCCTAGGGAGGGCCTGGAGTGCCCTAGGGCTGCGTTTCCCATAACCAAGTGGCGCCGTCAGGGAGGGACTGCGGCACCAACCCAAATCAGGGTCCGTCAGTTGGGTCTTCTCCAGGGCCAGGCTTAGGGAGCAGAGGCCAGGGGAGGCGTTAAGGCCTCTCTGGAATTCTCCTGCGTCCTCTGCATCGGGAGTCTGGACCCTCGTCTCCCGCTGGGGCGGCAGGACTGCTCTCGCCTGTCTCTGGCCATGGGGCACAGCTACCGGCCGTGGCTTCCCAAGGGCATGACTATGAGGCGCCAAGGCCCGGCTGCTGGCTGTGGCCTGAGAGAGGAATCAGCACGCCTCTGGACACCTTTGGAGCAGCTACCAGCCATCTGACGAAGCGGGAGCGGCTACAGGCCGACTCCTGCGGGAGGGGTGGGGAGCAGCTACAGGCCGACTCAAGGGCAGCACCTTCAGAGCAGCTACTGGCCATCTGATGAAGGCAGGAGCGACTACAGGCCGTCTCCTTCTGCTGGAGGGAAGAGCGGCTACAGGCCAACTCAGGGGCAACACCTTCGGAGCAACTATCGGCCGTCTGGTGAAGGCGGGAGTGACTACAGGCTGTCTCCTTCTGCCGGAGGGAGGAGCAGCTACAGGCCAACTCGGGGTCAACACCTTCAGAGCGGCTACCAACCATCTGACGAAGGTGGGAGTGACTACAGGTCGTCTCCTTCTGCCAGAGGGAGGAGCAGCTACAGGTCGACTCAGTGGCAACGCCTTCGGAGCGGCTACCGGCCGTCTGACGAAGGTGGGAGCAGCTACAGGCCAACTCCTGCAGGACGGGGTGTAGGGCGGCTAGCGGCCGTCCCTGGAAGGACACCTTCTGACGAAGGCGGGAGTGACTACAGGCCGTCTCCTGATTACCCTCAGGTCGGTTGTTTACCGATTCCCTTACGAGGGGCGGGCGGCTACCGGCTGTCCCAAAGAGGAAGACACCTTTGGAGAGGCTACAGGCACACTCCTGCTGAAGGCGCGAGTGGCTACAGGCCTACTCCTGAGGGGCGCTGTTTGGAGCTGGATAGGCAGCTCCACCCCAAACTGATCCGGCGGTACCTCTCCCCGAAGGTAGTGTCGGATTCCTCCTAAGGCGACGGTGAGGCGGCTGCATGTCATAGGGGCGCACAGCCCGGGCTGACTTGTGCCGTTGTCGCACTGAGTCTCGCAGTTCGGCTGCAGCTCCTCTGTGGGGTCCTGGTGGGGGTGTCGGGGAGTTTCTGGGGGCACTATGCTGCAGGTCACGCATTTTACCACCTTCCTCCTAGAAAAAGTCACGTCCCCGTGACTGGAGGTGATAGACGTGAGTGTCATGGATGGCGTAAACTGGTTGGAGGTCCTTGAGAAAGGCCTGCCAGGCAGTGGTGGCGTGGTTCTCCTCTTGCTCCGCATCACAGGTGAGGAACAGCGTGGAGGTGGTGGGAGAGAAGCGGAGGAGGTGGAGTAGGTGGTGTGGCCCTCGGAGCCGTCGGTTCCTGCCGAGGGTAGGTGTCCATACTGCCCATCGCACTTTGATCTTGGTGGTTGTCACTGCTGGTGTGACGTGGTGCTGTATGCTGGACACAGAGGGTAGCAGCCAGGTTTTGTGCCATGGTAATGCGGTGTAAGGTCTCTGGGGACTGTAGGTGGTGGGGATCTGGGCCTGATGTAGCATGACAGTGTGAAGTTGGGGGGAGGTGGATGGCATGGGGGAATGGGTGTATTGGGCGGGTAGGCGCGAGAAGCGGCCTGAGCGGGTGGTTGTGGTCTTTAGGGTGGGAGTGGGTGGGGAGGGGGGCGTGCAGGGTGGGCGCAGTTGGGTGGTAAGTGCCGTTGGGCGTGGGGTGGGCATGGTGGAGTGTGATGATGTTGGAGTGGGTATTGGTAAGGGTGGTGGGTGGGAGGTGGTGGTAGTTGGGTGTGGTGGTGGCGTGGGCGGGACACGTGGGGTTGGCAGCCAGGATGGGGTGGCGGGAGGAAGTGGTGAGGGAGAGCAGTGGGAGGTTGGTGTGGCAGGTGAGATGTCAGGTGAGGTGCAGGGTGGAGTGGTGGCTGGGAGGTGATGGTAGTTGGGTGTGGTGATGGCGTGGTGGCGTGGGCGGGACACATGGGGCTGGGCGGCGAGGATGAGGTGGCAGGAGGAAGTGGTGAGAGAGAGCAGTGGGAGGTTGATGTGGCAGGTGAGGTGCAGGGTGGAGTGGTGGCCGGGGAGGTCGAGGTGGTAGGGGGGGTGGAGGGGGAGGGTGAGGAGGAAATGTAGCACTTGTATGTGGAAATTGCGGGTGGCGCCGGGACAGGAGGAGGGAGGGGGTGTGGGGCTGGGGCAGCAGGTGCAGGGGCGCAGAAGGGACACACGTGGCGGTTCCGGAGGGTGCATGGGGCACCGTGATAGTTGATGACAACTTGATAGGGGTTGGGGACACGGGTGATTGTGTGGGGTCCCGTGAAGAGGGGGGCGAGTTTGTGTGGGATGGGGTTGGGGGATTACGACAGTGTCGCCAAGGTGGAAAGGGTTGGGGGCTGTGCTGGGGCTGAGGTCTAGGTTTTTCTGTAGGTGGGCCAGTTGGCCCTTCAGGTGGTGTAATGGGTCTGTGGGTGGCTGTAGGTGTTGGCGGAGAGGCAGTAGGAGAGGGGCCTCGCTGAATATCCTCTCATAGGGGGAAACCCCATCTTCTCAGGGGCAGGAATTTATGCCCCACTGGACAATTTTCATGTGAGCAGGACAGTCGTCGTCTTTTGTGGCCTCAATATTTGTGCACAATTGATTCATGAGGGTGCGATGGCTGCGTTTGCACATTGCGTTTCCCTGTGGCCAGTAAGGAGAGGAGTGGAAGATCCTGTATCCAAATATTTTGGCATTCATGAGGGTGCGATGGCTGCGTTTGCACATTGCGTTTCCCTGTGGCCAGTAAGGAGAGGAGTGGAAGATCCTGTATCCAAATATTTTGGCGATTTCTTCCCAGACTTTTCCGTTAAACTCTGGGGCATTGTCCAAATGGATGGCCTGGGGAATGCCAAAATAAGGGAACATGTGTTGGAGGAGGGCATCGGTGACGGCGACAACATGATGCTCTCTGGCTGGACAGGCTACGACAAATTTTGAATATGTGTCCACGAATGTGATCACGTACTGAGTTTGGAGGGAGGGGTCCCACTACGTCAATTGCTAAGAGTTGCCAAGGCTTGTGGGCGGTGATGTGGCCCGAGGGTCGGGTCCTGCGGTTCGAGTGATGTCTTTCCCCAGTGCGCAGGCACAGCAACTTTGAATGATTTCCTTGGCAAAGGTGGAGGGGTTTGGTGCCCAGTACGTGTCGTTGAACACCTGTAGCAACTTCTTGGTGCCCAGATGGATGCTGTTATGGGCATGAAGATGGCGTAAGGTGTCACGCACGATTTGGGAGGCCAGGAGGATATGACCGGATGGGGTTAGGAGGTGGTCGCCCTGCCGGTATAGCTTGTTGAACAGGTGGGAAGGGATCCAAGGGGGTCGCTCCTTGTGGCGCCATTGCTGCAGGAGGTCTGTCTCTGGCTGGAGGGTGTGGACGGGGAGGCGGGAAAGGGCATCCGTGTTGGTGTGGAGTTTTCCAGGCCTGTAGGAGATCTCGTAATTAAATTCCTCCAAGGTCTCGTGCCACCTGATAAGTTGGGCATTATGGGAATCAGATTGGCGTAACCATTGGAGGGACTGGTGGTCCATGATGATAGTAACCTGAGTCCCGGAAAGGTATGCCCTGAAGTGCTGGAGGGCCCATACTATGCCGAGGCATTCCCAATTGGTTGCGGCATTGTTCTTTTCGGCTTGATTCAGGGTGTGGCTGGTGCAGGCGATGATGTGTTCCCAGCCTGCCTGAACCTGAGCTAACACGGAGCCTACGGCAGAGAGGGAAACATCGGTGTAGAGGTGGAAGGGAAGGGCATAATCGGGAAAAGCCACGATGGGGGCAGAGACAAGCTTGTCTTTGAGCTGTTGAAAAGCAGCTTGCCTTTCTTCCGTCCAGAAGAACGGTTCCCCCTTCCTGGTCAAATCGTGAAGGGGTTTTGCGATGTGGGCGGATTCCTTCACGAAGCGGCAGTAATAGGACGTTAGTCCTAAAAAGGCACGGATGCTTTGGACGTCCTGTGGTGGAGGTATGTCTGCTACAGCGCGGAGCTTGTCAGGGTCGGGGGGAGATTCCTGCCTGAGAAAGAACGTGTCCCAGGAACGAGACAGTCCGAGCAGCCAGGATGCACTTAGAGGGCCGGAGTTTGAGGCCTGCCTGGCGAATCCTGGTGAAGACTCAGCGGAGGCGCTGCAGGTGGTCGGCCCAGGTCTGGCTAAAGACAATGACGTCATCTAAGTACACCAGGCATATTTCCCAGGTGAGACTGCTAAGGACAGATTCCATAAGCCTGGAGAAGGTGGCGAGGGCATTGCAGAGTCCGAACGGCAGGACATTAAATTCATAATGTTTGCCGTTACTTGTCAAAATTTCCGTTTTGCCTCGGTCTTCTTGGCGCACGGGGACCTGCCAATATCCAGACTAGAGGTCAAGGGTGGAAAACCGAGATGCCCAGTAAAGGGAATCTAAGGAATCATTGATTCGTGGGAGGGGGGTGGCATCTTTGATGGTGACGTCGTTCAGGCGGTGGTAATCGATGCAGAATCGCATTGTGCCATCCTTCTTTTTCACTAGAACGACGGGGGAGGTCCAAGGGCTGGTGGAGGGGGAAATGACACCGGCTTCTATCATTTCTTGTACTTGGCAGTCCTCTTCCTCCCGTTGTCTGGGGTTTTTCCGTTGGGATGGTTGTCTAATGGGTGGGCCTGTCGTATGAATTTCATGCGAAAGGTACATGGTGTGTCGTATGTTTGCCGGTCCTGCTGCAAACAGATCCTGAAAATCCAGGAGAAGACGGCGTAGGGTGTCTGACTGCTGGGCGGAGAGATGGTCTGGGATGGGTGGCAGGGGAGTGGGGGAGTGGGAGGAGGGTGGGGTGCAGGGCTCAGCTTCCTCCATCTCTCTGATGATGAGCCCTTTTGGAAGAGTGAGGGGGGAAGGAGCAAGGTTAGCGATGCAGATGGCGGTGTGATGTGGGGGGAGGAAAGTGGGAGATAATAGGCAGGCGGAGAAGGCTCCCGGTGGGAGGAGGGGGGAGAACAAAACAGAGGGGCCAGAGGGCCGGTGGAGGGGCACCCAGGCCTCATGATGGGGGGGGATGGTAACGGCAACAGAGATGGTGGCGGGGAAAGAGTGAGGAGAGGTGGTGAGGGGAGGCATGAGGGGAGGAGGAGGGGGTTGAGGAAGGGGAGGAGGGGGATGAGGAAGGGGAGAAGGGGGCGAATCTTCCAGCTGGGGCCGGGGATTACGGGTGCAAATGACCTGAGGTTGGGCGGGGCACAGAACTGGAGCTGTCGGTAACAACAATCTATGGTAGCTTCGAGCTTCTGGAGTAGGTCCAGTCCCAAGTACCCGTCGTAGCTCCAGCAGGAGTTGAAAATAATGAATTGGTGTTGGGTTGACACCGGCTGGTGGGTGTCAACCTGTAGGGTCCGTGTCTCCCCACGGATGGGCAGGGGGCCATCCCCCACGTCCACAAGGTGAGTGGCAGTGGGGCGGAGCGGGCCAAAGGTCGATTTATGGCAGGAGAAATAGTGGCTGTAAAGGCAGGATCTGGCAGCTCCCGTATCAACTAACAGTCTGGCCTTCATGCCGTTCAATTTCATCTTGTGGTACACTGGGGGGCGATATTTGGGGGTAATGGCCCCCCCCACCGTGGGTTGGTGCGGGGGCGGGCCTAAAAAGTCCAGCTGTCTGGGGCTTCCATCTTCCTGCTCCTGCTCCTGTTCCCCAGGATGGGGCTCCTCTATGGGTGCCAGTTCGTCCTCCGGGGCCTCGTCCTCCAGAGAGGACACCTTATGTGAACCCGGGGCTATGGGCTTGCAGCATGCAGCCTTAAGCTGGTCCCGTCTGTGAATTCCCATGGATTCACTAGGATCAGGTTAGGGTTTTCCTGGGGGGCGGGGTGCCAGTGGGAGGGGTGTGCCCTAGGCGGGCTCGGCGCCGGGATGGGGTTGGTGTGAGGCAAGGGCAGACGTGGCATGATCAAGGGAGCTGAGGGTTGAGTGGGAAATGTCTTCACTACATTAATTTGCTGGGGTGTAGGGCAGGCGGTCAGGAGGCGCTGTATGAGCTGGATATCCCTATCTATGTCTCCAGTCGGGTCATGGATGATAAAGTCTTGTTTGACAACACTCGGAAGCACTCTGAGAAGAGTGTTGAAAGTGTGCTGATCCCGGGTTTCCTCATCTGCCTCCGGGTAGGCAGCAGTAACTAGGCGTCTTGCCTGTATCAGGGTATTATTTAAATCCACGTCAAATGAAAAACTATCCAACTGGGATAGAGCCACCACTTTCCCTAATGATGGGGTGATGGCCTGAACAATGAACTTCATAAAGTTCTGCCAGGTGAGCTCCGGGACGACTTTCGGTGCTATGTTCGCCACCACTTTGCCCAATAGTGGAGGTGTGACTATGACTTTTTGCTAGTCTTTATCAAAGCCAATATCCAGTAAGGGTTTAATAATTGCCAGATACGTGTGTATATCGTACTGGTCGGGGTTAAACTTGGGTAATTCCACGTGTGGTTTTGTTGCCATTTTGCCAAATATTTCTTCACTACCTCCCTCGTATGCCTGGGTCAAGAACCACCGCTGTCCACCAGTGTAATGCTAGGTAAAAAGGCCTGACTACTCGGTCCTAGAACACCTAATGTGTAGCAGGGTCCTCTTTCGAGGCAGGGGCTCAGTGCAAATAAGAGAGAGCCAGGACACAAAAACTCCAGGCAATAACCTTTACACGTGTATTCCTTCAGTCAGGCACAAGACAAACAGCAGATAATACAACACAGTATTTGGTGAATTATGATTCTTAATTAGACAGTCAGTATCTCGCAGGATACTAGTTCAACAGGCACTGAGGATAACACACTAGGTTTAGTGTACAGGTTTACTCAGAATACAGGGTCTTGGTGCACGTGGGGGAGTTGGGGGTGAGTCTCACACAAGAGGGAGGGGCGACGCATTGAGAAACTGGTATAGGTAGAATAAAATAAAGTGGGAGTAAATGTTAGAGAGTTTGACTTGTTATATTCTGGTAGCAAGGGGGTTTTGGTAATTCATTATAACACGATTCTAGGTTTTCACGTACGTAGGGAATGCCGAGAGATTCGAGAAGGGAGGGTGTAAGGCACTGAGAGTCTCGTTATATTTATAACAATATGAGGGGGAGGGTATTGCTAACACTTTCTCTTCACTATTTTCTGGTAGCAAGGGGCATTTGGATATTTTACTAATATGAATCCCTTCGGTTGAGTGTCTTACTGATTTCCTACAAGGGTGTCACTCCGTGAGTCTGGTTCACCAACACTTAGACTCTGTACTTGTTGCTATTATTCTGCCCCATGGTATAATTCATTCCCCTTCTAACTTCTCGTGAACACTTGACATGTTACTTGGGGTGCACTATGTCACTACAGCACTATTACACTAACTTGGGGCAATATCACACTTAACATGAGTCACTTATACGGTGGGGGCGGCAGGGGGACAATTCTGCCGGGACTGGGGCACTGCCAGGGGAGGGCGTGCTGAGAGGGCACGGGACGACTCACAGGGGTGTCTTCTCTCGTCCGGGGCTGCAGGTGGTGGAGGGGCCCATATCCTCCGGGCTGGGCACAGGGGTGTGGCCCTCAGGACTGGGGCCAAACAGGCCCAGAAATCTCTGGCTCAGGTTTCGACAAGAGGTGGAGGTCTTCCACAGTCGGGGCATAGGGAAGTCTCGCCCGGGTGTCCTAGGGAGGGCTTGGAGTGCCCTAGGGCTGCGGTCCCCAGAACCAAGTGGCGCTGTCAGGGAGGGACTGCGGCACCGACCCGAATCAGGGTCCGCCAGGTGGGTCTTCTCTAGGGCCAGGCATAGGGAGCAGAGGCCAGGGGAGGCATTAAGGCCTCTCTGGAATTCTCATGTGTCCTCTGCATCGGGAGTCTGGACCCACGTCTCACGCTGGGGCGGCAGGACTGCTCTCGTCTGCCTCTGGCTGTGGGGCCCGGCTACTGGCCGTGGCTTCCCAAGGGCGTGACTATGAAGCGCCAAGGCCTAGATACTGGTCGTGGCCTGAGAGGGGGAATCAGCACACCTCTGGACACCTTAGGAGCAGCTACTGGCCATCTGATGAAGGTGGGAGTGGCTATAGGCTGACTCCTGCCGGAGGGGAGGGAAGCAGCTACAGGCCGAGTCAAAGGCAGCACCTTCGGAACGGCTACCAGCTGTCTGACGAAGGTGGGAGCAACTACAGGCTGTCGCCTTCTGCCAGAGGAAGGAGCGACTACAGGCCGACTCAGGGGCAACACCTATGGAGTGGCTACCAGCTGTCTGACGAAGGTGGGAGTGACTACGGGCCATCTCCTTCTGCCGTAGGGAGGAGTGGCTACAGGCCGACTCAGGGGCAATGCCTTCGGAGCAGCTACCAGCCATCTGACGAAGGTGGGAGCGGCTACAGGCCAACTCTAGGGCAGCACCTTCGGAGTGGCTATCAGCCATCCGACGAAGGCGGGACCGACTACAGGCCGTCTTCTGCCGTAGGGAGAAGCAGCTACAGGCCGACTCAGGGGCAACACCTTCGGAGTGGCTACCGGCTGTCTGGTGAAGGCGGGAGCAGCTACAGGCCGACTCCTGCAGGAGGGGGTGTAGGGTGGGTACCGGCCATCCCTGGAAGGACACCTGACGAAGGCGGGAGCGATTACAGGCCGTCTCCTGATTACCCTCAGGTCATTTGTTTACCGATTCCCTTACGAGGGGCAGGCAGCTACCGGCTGTCCCAAAGAGGAAGGCACCTTTGGAGAGACTACAGGCACACTCCTGTTGAAGGTAGGAGTGGCTACAGGCCAACTCCTGAGGGGCGCTGTGTGGAGCTGGATAGGCAGCTCCACCCCGATCTGATCCGGCGGTATCTCTCCCTGAAGGTAGTGTTGGATTCCTGCTAAGGCAACGGTGAGGCGGTTGTGTGTCATAGGGGCGCACGGCCCCGGCTGACTTGTGCCGTTGTCGCACTGAGTCTCGTGGTTCGGCTGCGGCTCCTCTGTTGGGTCCTGGTGGGGCTGTCGGGGAGTTTCAGGGGGCACTATGCGCAGTTCACGCATTTCAACAACCTTACATGTATTTTACCAAATTATTAATTGTAATGCTGTGTTTTTAAGGCGACTTCTCGTCGTAAAAACACGAGCACTGGAACGGGGTCCTTTTACTAGACCGGATGTAATGCACTAACAAAGGAACAGGGCATAAAAAGAGACAGTACACCGAATCACATCTATTGCTTAAATTCTACTCCTTACAGTGTACATACACAATATTTGACACACAATAGAACAGAGATACAATAATACACTCATTGACATAACTTGATCCAATATACATTTACACAGGGCACAGGGCAGTCATGGATATGTGTTACTGTTACTTAGAGGAGATATCACTTCACTGCGGTTGTCAGTTGAGATTAATTGTCGTGTCACTGGTGGGTAATAATAAACGGGGGAGTTTCACTTGGGTTCACTGTGTTCAGGAGTCTGTGGGGGAGATGTTACTATAATAGAGGTAGGGTGCGTATGGCGACATCCGACACTGTCACCTAGTCGCGGGGGAGCACTTCACTTGCCTTTCGGCTCACTCACGCACCTACCTCCAATTCCACAGAAAACTCCCCGCTTCCTTCCTATAGAGGGGGACTGAACTGTTTAACGTTTACGCACGACTTACTATGATACCACTGTTTAATATAACTTTTATTAGACACTGCCACTGTGCATTGGATCACTGTCACTGTATTAGGGGTCACTGTCACTGTCACTGTTTTACCCTTGTTTCTTGGGTAGTTAAGTCACTGGTACTTACTGTCAGGGAGGCTCCCTGGTTTAGGGCCTCGACCTGAGGGGCGGCTCCTTCCTAGGGCCGCGCTGGTGGGGTGCAGGGAGGCCCTGCGGTCTGGGGGCCTCGACCTGATCGGGGGCCCTCGGGACTAGGACCGAACGGTCGGAGGATTCAGGCCTGCTTCCTCTGCTGCCGGGGCGTGAGGGAGCCTGGGTCTCCATCGTCGGGGACCGTGGTGGAAGGCCTGGGCGCCCGGGGGCTGCAGGTGCTTAGGGGGAGAGGCGCCGTCAGGGCTGGGCTGCGGCAGCGTCTCCTGTAGGGCTCCGACAGTGCTAAGGAGCGTCCGGGTGTGGGCGGTAAATCCGCTATCAGGCCTTGCCACCACTCTAACGCCTCCGCTTGGCCAAGAAGCCTGGATGGCGACGAAGGGCTCCCCGAAGGGAAAGAGGCTAAAGGGAGACTCACTCTCTTCGTGGTTCCCTGAGTGTGTTCATAGGGCTGAGGTGGGGTTCTACTTCCCCTAGTGTGGACTTTGCCTGGAGCCGTGAACTTGCCCGGCGTGCGAGGGACACCTGTAGGGTGGTCGAGGTCGCCCTTTCGCTGAGGCAAGAGGCCATCAATGTGGTGTTCCTCCCGCAGTAGGAGACAAGCCGGAGTGAGGGGCTCAAGAGCCGCACTCTCTCCAATACAGACAGATCCTACCGTCAGGGAATTCTCCACCCTGGTACGTGCCCCGGCCATAGCCGAGTGTCTGCCCGTACGGGAAACGACTAACGGAGAAACGAGATCACCCGTCTGCTCCGGCGAGAGGCCGGCCCCGAGTCGCCGCTTCCGTAATTGGGTAGCGCTACACGTACGGTAGCAGGGTCTCTCTACCCTGGACCGTATTCTGGCCGTAGCCAAAGTACAACTGGAGAGGGATGCACACAGGCAACTCTCCTCAGCGTGTTAAGGCCGGAGCCTGGGGTCACCTTCCCCTTTACACACTTTGTCAGGCCGTAGCCTGTGTCTATTTCTCTTTTATGGCCGTAGCCTTGGGCCTCTTCCTGCCCTTGGGCCTCTTCCTGTCCTAGAGGGTGTAACAAGACCGTCAAGACGGTGTTACCTGGGACTGACCTCTTTTCAGTCCCACCCCTGGTCTGACGGTCACTACCCCGCCCGCACAGTAGTTCAGGTTGTCTGAACGCCTGGGGTTGGGGCACTTGCGGGGAATAGGGGCTCAGGGTCGGGATGCCCCGATGACCCTCTTGCCCGAGGTCACTAACCTCACCGGTGTGTCCTCCTGGGGTGGTGGTGGGGTGGCGGCTCGGCGGTGGTGTGGGGGGTGGTGAGGTGGGAGGTCCTGTGGCGGTCTCGGCGGGCATTTTATTAATATAGGACAGCTAGATTTTCCACAAGGCTTTATACAAATGAAAAGCTCAGACTAGCAGAGATATTGTAGGTATCATGCAGGATACCAGCCGTCTCGAGAATAAGCAGACAGACACTGCACTTACTCCTCTGTGGCCGAAGGCCTGGAATTTTCAGTGCACGCCAGGCCGACGCCGGGGCCATTTTTTTAAGTTTCGAAAATTGATTTTTTTTCTTGCCATATTGAAGAGAAAGTTCAGATGCACCTAACAGTGCAAAGCCCAGCTTCCTAGACGCATTTTGTGGCTTGTAATGGAGAGCGGAAGTTGCAGAAATATCGGCAACCGATATCGCCACCCAGGGGCGCTGCCGCAACGCAACTGGGCAGGTTATTATTTTTTTTTTTTTAATCTCTCAAAACAATGCCAATGGTGCTGAAATGTGCATATATGAGATATGATGATATCGAATGATTTCAGTACATATCTGTTAGGAATGGCTGGAAAAAAAAAAAATATATGAATACTTCACCTTTTTGATATAAAATATGTTTATGGCAGTTTCGAGCTATTTTTTACGTTATCGTTGTGTTCATGCTTGGAAAAGGGAGCGAAAGAGTTGAATTTTCGGTCCTAAATGAGAAAACTGCACGTCCTCCAAGGCTAGACTCTGCCACGGGAGAATAAAGTGGAGGGTCAGATCCGTTTAGCAACACGAAAGTTGAGTCGCAACTTCGAGCTCCCACACCACGAGCATGGCTAAAAATAGAATCGTAATGCAGTTTCAGACCTAAGAATAAGTCTAATTATTACAAATACAGATACAAAGCAGAAATAAATACGTTTACAGACGGGGGGAAACGTATTTTTTCCGTAATAACATAACATGTTCATCTTTATCATTTTACGTTCATCTTTTCTCATTTTACCTTGTTATTTACGCAACATATATTGTTGTCTCGTAAACAGGGTGGTTGTGTGTGTTTTGCAAGGGAGGAAAAAGATTGTATTTTCTGTCTGGGTCGAGATAATCGGTGTAACTTATGTGTTTTTAGGCATGGCCACGAGCGAAAAAATCGTACACCCACTCGTCGCGGCAGTAGGTGGTCTGAACTGACTGATAATATGTGAGAGGGTGAAGTCAAGGTCAGTCTCATGTCCCAGATTTCCGTTCACTTCCCGAAGGTTTTCACAGTTTTCTAAAAGTTGCACTGCATCTAATGATCCAAACCATTACAGCAAACCTGAGCAAATAGGTAAAGATACCAAGACAAAAATGTGTTTTTCACTTATTATCATGTCTTTTTTCTATGTGCCTGTATTACTTCATAATCGTAAATAGGTGGTTGTGTGTGTTTTGCAAGAGAGGACAAAGATGATATGTTCTGCCTGGGTCAAGATAATGAGTGTAGTTGTGCTTGTTTAGGCATGGCCAGGAGCGAAAAAATCGAAAATCCACTCATCACAACAGCAGGCTCAGAAGTGTTTAATGAGGTGTATGGGAGTGTAGTGTTGGTCAGTGTGAAGACGTTCAGAACGGTCATTCACTTCCCCAAAATTTTTGCAGTTTTTTATAGGCAGCGCTCAAACGACACCGGCGGCCATTTATCGGCTAAACGTCACTCGACGCCAGCGGCCACGGAAAGGTTAAGTGAAACTGGGAGTACACTTAATTACTGAGCTCCATGTAACTTTATAATGAGTACACACATGTCCCGTGTTCACTGAGTGGAGCAGGATAGCTGCATGTTATTACTGTCTCGGCTTACACTTGGTTGAACTGGAATAGTTAACCTCTGTCACTATGCTCCAGTTAGAGACTTCACCAGATCCTGTTTCAGAAATCTTCCATTAGGTTCGCTTCCATCGCCCAGCTCTGATGCGGGGTAGGCACTGAAAAAGTAGCCTGTGCTTAATTTCTTTTTTAATTTTGACACAAAGTAAAACACCTCAAAACATTTTACTCATCAAATTACCCAGATGGCATGATATGCTACAAAGAAATTATAATATGGGAGCCCTTTGATTATATACAGTATAATGTATTATAAATGTCATTTTGTAAACTCAGCTTTCGTCAGTTTACCCATCTCTGTAAGCATAATATAAAGACAAAACCTAGGCAATTTTACAAGAACCATCCATAAAGCAAGATAACAGTGATTAAAATATTTGTCATTCGTTAGTATCCACAAAAGAAAATAGATGTGTAGACGCATATTTAGCAGCATCTTTCGATATGCTGCCCTGCCTGACGTATGACTTTTCGTAACAGTACGGACATGTTGGAAGTCTTGATGATCTTAGTAACCAAAGTCTAACACAAATAATTCTTTTAAAGTTTCCCTGGCTCCACTCCACAGTTAGTAAGTTTACACTTCGACTCCGCGTACCCAGTTATGGTTATGATGTCGTACCGCACTGCCGTTTGTTTCGATTAATATGGCTGATTCACCAACTAAGCAATCGTTCAATACATTATTTGCAGTGGAACTGCTTACTTCTTTAAAGCATATTAAACACACACATAAGAAGTCCTGAAGGTTATCTCCTTTTACTAACTGCACACGATTTATTCATATATGTGTAAATAGACAGCACCCATGGCTGTGGACGAAGATAGTGATTCTGAGCATGATTTCGAAGGATTTATGAGGGAGGTTGAGGAGGAGCAGCAGCCATTACCCGCTAGTGACGCCAGCAGCCATCCTCCAGGGACCCAGTAGGACTACCTACAGCCTCGGATACCACCTTCCATTCCCAGCAAGCCCACCAACACTATCCTAAAAGGTTAGTTATCATTCATAGTACAGTACCATTTATTGTAATTACAGTAGTACCGATATATGTATAGGTATATGGTAGGTATTTAGGGTGACTTTTCCTAGGGTTGCTGACATAATTCATTTTTCCCCATAAGTTCTGTTGTTTGTCCAACACGTTTTTGGTCCAACACGGGACCCATGCATGACAATATTACCGTGTTGGACATGAGGGTACTGTATTAGGTACAATTTAACAGGTCTTTAAAACCCCGCAAAAATATTTAATCGAGGCTGGGCATTGCTAGACCACCTGGTGGCAGACCTGTGAAACAGGGTTTGGTGAACCCTCTAATTGTCACTTTCATTTTCACCTCATGGGCATGGAAGTCACAGTTGCGGCAGGGGTGTGGGGCAAGGGAGCAGCCGTCGGCAGCTCACAGGTGTCAGACCAGGGTTGGCTGAGTCCCCTCAGATGCCTTCTCACCTAGGGGGGTCGTCCTCCGGATTGGGCTTCGATCAGGTGTGGCGAAGGGCCCCGCACTATGGGGGCTAGGTATAGGGATTTGGCTCTCAGGACCAAAATTGAAAAGCTCATATAGGCGCACCTGCAGGCACCTGGTGCAGAGAGGGTGTCACTCCTCGTCAGCACTGGAGAGGTCGCGCCCTGGGGTACTAGGGGCAGCGTGGAGAGCCCGTCTGCTGTGGTCTCGCTCCCATTGCTTTGCCGTCAGGGTAGGACTGCAGAGCTGCTGGCGACAGGAGTCTGACAGTTCCTGGTCGCCCACTGGTGCTGGCTGGATGGAGTGCAGCCCTGGGGTCATTATAGGTCCTCTCTAGAAGTCCGTGAATGGGAGGTTCTCCTCCTGGAGGCTGCCTTGGGCTGGGAAGATAGGGGTAGGGCCTGCCTTACCACCAATAGGGCGGCTTGAGCAAGGTTCTCCCTCTGGTCTTGGAGTCACAGGAGGCAAGGGACTTTTGGGGCGTCCCTCCCTGGCGCAGCTACTGGCCATCGCCGAGGTCCCTTGGACGATGAGAGGAGGGTGGCTACCGGCCATCCCTTTCCTGTCAGTATGGCAACCAGCCGTTACCAGGGCCCGACTCCCTGATGGAACCACAGACGAAGGGTGACTGTGGGTGTGGTTACAGGCTGTCGCAGATGTCCCACATGAGGGGCGGCTTGTAGGTGAGAGGCGGCTACAACCCATCCCCTGTCCACTGGTATGGCTACCAGTTGTTGCTGGCGTTGTGCCCCTCGAGGCAACAGCAGAAGGCGAGAGGGCATGCCTTTCTCTCCCCACATGCGGCAATCGGCCGTCACGGGTTCTGCAGGGGGGGGGTGGACAGCACTGCGAGCGGCCATAGGCCTACTCTTAGATGCACGGCTACCAGCTGTCGCAATTGCACGGCTGCAAGCCGCTGCTGGCGCATGGCTACCGGCTGATGCTAAGGCACAGCTACAGGCCGCTGCTTGCGCACGGCTATAGGCCGTTGCTTGTATACGGCTATGGGCCGTTCCTTGTATACGGCTATGGGCCATTGCTTGTGTACGGCTGTGGGCCATTGCTTGTGCACAGCTACAGGCCATTGTTTGTGCACGGCTATAAGCCATTGCTTGTGCATGGCTTTGGGCCGCTGCTTGTGCACGGCTACAGGCCGTTGCTGGGGGTGCTGTCTGGAACTGGTTTAATTAGCTCCACCCGATCCTGGCGAGGGTTGGATTGGTTGGAGGGTAATGCACCCGGACTGAGGTGTTTGCGCCAGGTGCACTCTGTGGAATAGGGGCGCGCAGCCATAAAGGACATATGCCCATATCGCACGGACATCGCACGTGCCCTACCTATCCCTCCGTTGTCGCCTCCTGGGGGTGTTGTGGTGTTGTCTGTTGTCACAGCTGCTATTTCAATTTGATTACTCATTTTGCTTTATTACTTTCTCTTTCAGGTTATCTAAACTGGTAGCTAATATAGTATTATAGAATGTAACTTTACCTTTTCAGTCTGTCTTATAAAACTTCCATCCCAGTTTTTCCTTGCTGCATGGTGATTCTTACTTTTTCCTGAAGGGTTTGGAGGTGGGTGGAGCCTTGGTGTTTTACTATCCATGTTCTTCAGCATGTAGAATTAGATCTCGTAGTCACAGTATACATACTCTGTAACAAACTGCTTCGGAAGGACGATAAAGTCTGTTGCTGTTTGCTTTCCTTTGTATTCCTTTGACATCCCATCTCCAAAATTACTCCTCTCATTTTCCTTACTCAGTAACATCTTGAAATACTCTTTCCACCTTCCTTTTACGCCCTCCTATACGCTCAGCACCCTACCCCACCATCCTTTATATGTTTTATATGCGTAAGATCTTTTGTCACTTAGTTCCTTCTTTTTCCTAACGCAAAGATCTTCTTCTGTCCTTCCAGTGTTTCCAATTCCTCATAGAGCTGATCCACTGCTCTTGCCTTAGCTATTGCTACTGTTTTTTGGGCTGCTTTTTTTATTTGCCCTTTTTAGTCTTTCTTAATCTTCTTCCTTCCCAGTTCTATCAAAGTTCTTCTTTGCCTCATTCTTCTCTTTTACCCTTTCCTGCACCTCTTCAGTCCACCATCAATGCAAAGACCTTGTTCTGTTCTTTCGGTGTTTCCAATTCTTCCTAGAGCTGATCCGCTGTTCTTGCCTTTGCTCTTGCTACCACATTTTTGGCTTCTTTATTTGCTGTTTTAGTCTCTCTATCTTCTTCTTTCCCAGTTCTCTCAAATTTCTTCTTCACCTCTTTTTTCTCCTTTACCCTTCCCTATACCTCCTCATTCCACCACCATGTTTTCTTATATAGATATGCATATGTATGTGTATACATAAACATATATATACTGTACACTGAAGGTGAGGGGTACAAGTCGAGTTTGAAGGTTTAGCTTTCGAAATTGTAGAATGCAGGTGTTGCCCCCTGAGTAAAATCCGACAACACATTGTGAAACTGGTAGGACAGTACTGTAAAATGAAAGACTGTGGTGATCAGAATGCTACCTATATTTACAAACAAATTAACATGCATCATATAAAGTACCATTTTTTGTTATGTGGCATTAATACAGTTCAGACTTTTGAAGCCTAATTATGAATACACTGCAATGACTGAATGAATGAAAATTGTGAGGGAATAAATTTGACTTTATCAGACAACCAACTGAAGTATTTCTCAATACAGTATACTGTAGTATACACTATACATTAAGTATTATGCACAATTTTGGTATTTCTGAGAGGTGTTTATTCTTAATTACATCTTTTGAAAATAATATTGGTATATATTTATGTATACTGAATTCTATATAAATATTCCAGATGCAAAAATCTTATTTACATGTATATACAATCAACCAAGAAAGGGGGGAAAAAACAAGGGGGGGGGGGGCTGTACATCAGTACCTGTGTATTCAACAAGCTATTCAGTCATTTGATCAAAAGCACTGACTTATCAAACACATGAGCAAACAAGAAAAAAAAATGAAGGGTCTAAGAATAACAAGTTACATGCCACACAGTTAGCTACAGTATTTACACAATGCTTGATGCAGCTATAACAAATGCCTGTACAAGGTTCTATACATGATTAATAGCTTCAACATGCACCTTGCAGGTTGGTTCCTTAAGGATATATGGTAGTACAACTTTAATTCCATCTCTTGCCTGATTCAGGACACTTGAATAATGACTTTACCTTGCCTAATCATTAAAAAAGAAGAGAAAAGAAAAAGAAACCCATTTTATTGCCTTCTAAATCTGATACATTTTACTGTTCAGAGGAAACATTTCAGCAAAGGTTGTAAAGCCATTAGTATTTAACCCACCCCATCCCAACCACTTTTCCACTACTGACTCCCCCCAATCCCGACCATTTTTGGAAACATTTTTTTTTGGCTCAAACCTCCGCTTTTGGTAAGAAACATCGAAAAATCATAGAGAAATCGCTCTCCTGAGGTTTAAAATACTCGATACAGGTAGGAGTACCTCCTTACCTTACTGGGTTTTCTAACAGGCTGGCACCAAAGAAAATGAGTTCTATGGGAGAATAACTATTTCACATCACTCACAAACGTTATTTATTTATTTACTTGGTACGAATTTATATGTAGTGCGAGAGTATATTCGTTTTCAAGCAGTAATATAGGCATTATAAGCATTGTTTCACTCACTAACTCATCACCATACCTGACCTCTTTTTGCCACATTACCTGATCATCATTTCTGACTGTTTCTTCCTCTAATGCTATGTAAAGTTTGTCCTCCACATTGTCATTGATTGGGGAATCACTCTGGCCCTGAATTTCGTACCGTGGCATGACATGGCATTACTGGCCAGGTCAATGATAACAGGTGAATTGCTGAGACAATGGCGTGCAGGGGGGGAGAGGAGGTCATGCTAGGTAAAGCATTGTCCCTGCCTGGCATCTTGTAGAGGAAGGTGTCACGTGTATACGTACCAAAAATCACTCACGAAAATTGAAAATTGTGCAAATTAGGGACCTTGCAATTGATTCGCGTTTATGTACGTCAACGAGATTGGCAGTGACAAAACGTGTGGACGTTAAAGAACGTCGACGGGATGCCGCGGGTTAAGACTGCATGCACATTTTACTTATTTCTGCAAAGTTTAGGTTATCTTAATCATACAGTAAAACATTTTTATTTCCATTAAGGATGATACATGGCATAAAGACCTTTTATAATAAAAATGAAAATACAAGAAATATGCTGTTACTGACAAACTAGATTTGAATATTCTTATTAATAACCAAAATACAGTAGGTTTTAACATTTCAACTGGCAGCAGTTTCTCTCAGCTGAATATAATCACCTAGCATTACCCAGTAAAAATCCTAGGTGCTTTAGCCACTGGGAAGGCAAATAGGATAAATAAGCACAATCATATAGGCCATTTAATGAGACATAATAAAAATCTCATTTAGTGTCAAGTAATTTACTTAAAAAGTAAATGGATTACCAGTGCTTATGAACCCTTCCACATTTCTGTGACATCATCATCCTTACACTATTTTCCACTAATAATGGGATGGGTGAGATCCATAAGTAAGAACAGGAAGCAAATGTTAATCAATGACATTTTACCTTCTCTGAGGTATGGGGACCCAAGGCTAGGCTACAAGAGCAACTGGCCTGCCAACTACCCTTGGAGGTATTAAAAAATCTCCAGTCTCTTCTTAAGGCTGTCACTCTGAATGAACTGTTCTAACTGCCAGTGCAACAGTAAAACTACGAACATAAGGCTCACACACTCAAATCTTCAAAATTCTTGTTCCTACCCTACAGTAATAAACTTTCCACATTACATGCGTCATCTGATTACTTGACTTTACCAACACCATGTGAAGCTGAGACCCTTGTCAAGTGAATCTCTGTAAATACTACAGTAGCTCACTATGAACTATAACTTCATATCTGTGGCAGTATACCTGTCACCTTCCAACAGATCTAAGGAAGACTATCCCCATTATTTTTTGGTATTTTCTTTCGATTTCCACAATTTCACTTTTCCATTACCATAATTTATTAACAAAACTGCATGCAGCCTCAGCCTCAGGCTTAAATACAGTTTTCTTTAACAAATAAATGGTACAGTACTTGTTTTGAAGGCTTCAACAAGTTTGCATGCATTGGTCTTAGTCACCTAATAATGGTCTCCATGCTGTTCGACCTCTGGCAGTCTCCTATTCAGTCTGACTGCATATTTACTAAGTTGTTTACGATCAATGCTATGAGTACAGTCTTACAGCAATGGCAAAATTAGGTAGCCTTTCACATAAAGATGAACAGCACTATTTGTCAAAGGATCCAGAAAGAAAAGCTTTCTACAAACATGGAAACTTGATATTCAAAGGCAAATAACAGTGAAAGTATTTTAATTCACATGAAAAGTATTATCTAGAGTAAAAATGTTTTACTTTATATATAAGGTTTACAGAATAAAACAAATCTCATACCCTTCTCTGTCTATGGCCCATAATTATTAACTTATACTGAGGTCTTTCAACATACAAATATCAGTTATGAAAGTACTTGCAATAGTAATCCATAAGTACTACTGAAAAATAATTTAACCATCCACTCTTGCTGGCTCTAATGAATATTTTAATATCATACTCCATCTTAGTATGATGCATAAAAGTTCCACTACATTATGTTATGCTTAGAGACCTTGGGCTGTGATAGCATCTTATTACATAACTTGAGCCATTTCTCCTCTTCAATCCCCTACCTTGGAGGTTTCAACACAGGATCTAATCTCGTCATCTGTGGTCTACCTTCAGGCATTTCTATCTCTACACTCTTGTGTCAGAACCATCTTAACCTACCAGTATGCATCACTTCTCTAATATGTGTTATGCCAAATCTCTCGTAACACACTACAGTACTCGTATTCTCAGTTCTGTCATTCAGTGACGCTCTGCTCATCCCTTTCAATATACAGTACTCAGATCTGTATGTTTCATCTTCCCAGCATACCTGCAGTAACAGTCACTGGTATTAATATTATGTCAGTTATCTGACCACAACTGTATCTGCTTTATCTTGAAACAAAGTACTATACTTGGTAACTTTTGTTAGTAACTACCTGTAGCTAGTCAACAGACAATTTTCATGATTTCAAATGAGCCCCACTGAAAAAGATTATAGGTAAAGGAATTTGCCATTACTGTCAGTAAACAGAGTAAGGACGATGATCTACAGAATGGAAACTTTTCTCTTTACAAATTCTATTAAAAGGAACAGGGGCCAGAATAGCTCAATGTTAGGGCTCGCGCTTGATGACCGTTGGGTTGGCAGTTCAAGCCTGCACCAAGGCAGCGTATTTCTGGTGAGAGATGTAACAGTCTTTTCAAAGATCTGTCCTTGTCCTGCAGAGCTATATGGTCCACTGGACCTAGCACGGGGGATTCACCCTTATTAAAAAGAACATTTGAAAATTCTCATTGATCATAAAGGTTCACAATTTATTAGTACTGTAGCTCAACCTTTAAATTTTGTAACTGCTACCCATATTGCATATGATACTCATTACCATTCCTGTATTTGCTGTCATATAATGCCATCTTTTATGCAGTGGTAATGTCCAGTCCCAATATTACCCTCTTAGAAGTGTTAGGCCCAAGACTTGGATATAACAGCTCAGTACATTAAAGGTAGATAATTTCAACACTCCCCTCCCCAACAGTCAAATGTAGGGGGATGGGTTACAATGAATACTGTATAATTATGTGATGGAAGATTTTATTGCAGTGGTAAAGGAGGTCTAATAAATGAAGTCTAAAGCTCCTTCTTTCTTAAGCCAAAGGGTCATAAATGAAATAAAGTAAAACTGTAACCACGAAATAAATTTGGGACCAATTCATTTGCTTAAACTGCATCATCTTTCTATACTAGTTATAGCTGCACAAAGTGAGCAGCACAGCACTATCAATGTATTCTTAGCTTATAGAAATTTATGACACCTATTAAGTAACAGCCCACTCTTCATATCATAAAGCAATTAACATGTTCCTAATCTGTACTTGTATATATATACTTCACTTATCATCATCTACCATCATGTTGTTGTTTTTACTCCAGGCTCATCTGGACATGAAACCAGTGGACCACAAATAACTGGCCACTTCAAGCAATGTTCCTTATATTTTGAACCACATACCGGTACTGTAAACAAATTAACTAGAAATTAATGTTACATTTCACCTCCATTAACAAGTAATGTACATCAGTTTTATATTTCATTTGCTGTGACTGAATAGTAAATTTAGTCAAGCAAGGATTATATACTCCATGGTTTTCCATTAGACTGAGAAGACTTTTCCTACTCCAAAAACAATACCTGTTATAAATTAAAGTACTGAATTAACAACACAAACCCTGAAAATATTTTGAAATGCTCACAAATGAAATACAAATCTCAGGCAAGTTAACTAGCAAGAGTACTTTGACATCTGTTCAACAATCTGGTAGGTGATGGAATGACTGTCCCAAAGACATATATGATGGCTGTCCCAGTGATGAAGCACATCTTAAAAAAAAAAAATTGAGGTGCAGATGGTACTGCTTGTGAGATGTGGCTAGGATTTCAAAGGTTTCATTGATGTGTGAATGGATATGAGGTTCATTTCTCAAGGCATGCTGTCCGACACCTCTCCCATGTTTAGTTCTCTCACATATTTTAGGACCCTACTATATAGTTTCAGTGAAACTAGATTGGAATGATGATGATGATGATTGATGGTGATAGTGGATGATTGATGATGGATGATAAGTGATGATGATGATGATGATGATGATGATTGATGACAGTGATGATGATGATGATTATAAAACATAAAGTGACATGAATCTGATGCGCTTAGTGATGCAGAACATAAATTATGTAGTATCTTTTTCTTACTGACATTAAATTTAACTGACATCCTACAGCATGAACTATGACTGTTCTCAGTAGCCTGACTTTACAATATGTCATCAAATCACCAGAAGTACTGAGCTCGGAATTCTTTCTGATGAACTCACTGAGTTGTAATTTGTCTGCTGTCATTCATGCCAGCTATAAATAGTGTGCTTAAAACATGCACAGTTTATCCGAACAATTAAAGATGTTCTTAAATGAGTATTCTTGTATGAATAAACAAACATCCTGACTCAAGTTGTATGTAGTGAATGCATGAGCAAAACTATCTGTCTTGTCATATTTGCTACAGTATTGACAAATCTCCTGCTAGGCAATATGATTCATGTCTCCAGTACTCAATCTTGCTTGCTTCATCATCAACAGGCCCAAATTATTTGTCTGTCACCTAAGCAAAAACAATCACTGTCAGTGTCCACTGTTATATAAAATATATATATATATATATATATATATATATATATATATATATATATATATATATATATCAAGAGTTAGAGAATACTCTGGCAACAAGGGACATTTATTTGTTGGAAGGAGAAAAATAAGTGCTCTGGCATGTGAAACTAATCTAACATTTTCATTTCCAGTACAACTGACTCCAGTATAACTGACCCATTAATGTGGTGAAAATTTATGAGATGTCAGTGGCAGCATGCTAACAATGTCAAGTATAAAAATGAACGGATGGAAAGAATATTTTGAAGAATATTTTCAAAGATTGACATTTCAGAACAGTGAAAACAGAGCAAGCGGTAAGCATGTCTGGTTTTGTGTGCAGAAAAGGAATGTAGGAATTGAGAATGGGGCACTGGAAGAAGCAAAAATTGTGGTGAAGAGGTAAAAGAATTGGAAGGCAACTGGTGTCGATGGCGTACAGTATAGGTAGAGATGATGAAATGTAATGGAAGGAGTGGAATTGATGATAAATATTTTGGGGGAAATATATCAGAAAGCTGGCATGTGTGGTGTTATATAGTAGAAAAAGGTTGAGACTGTGCCTCTGCCTGTAAGTAAAGTGACTAAAGTGAGTATACAAACATATCACGGGATGACAGGGAAATATATCAGAAAGCTGGCATGAAGTGAGTTATATAGTAGAAAAAGGTTGAGACTGTGCCTCTGCCTGTAAGTAAAGTGACTAAAGTGAGTATACAAACATATCATGGGATGAGTCTCCTGAGTAGTAGGAAAGGAATACAGCAGAGATGATGATAATAATAATAACAAATAAATAAAAACTTTAAATATGAGAAGTATATAAGGTATTAAAGAACTGGAGAAAGCATAAGAGAGAATGATCATGGAAGGTTTTACCTGTGCATGATGTGGATGGAAAGCCTGAATACTCTGAAAAATTTTTGTGACAAGCATGAGTAAGAGTACATGGATATCTGAATGAGTGGTTCGTTATCAGTACTGGAGTGTGAGAAGGGAGTGCGATGTCTCCATGGACATTCTGAAAGAAAGAAAGAAAGAGAGAGAGAGACACTATCTCAAAGACACTGCAGTCCATACCATAGAGATACTTTGTATCTGCTTGGGAAAGAATACTCATTACACAAACATTCTTGTGTGATTAAGATCGTGTCAAGGTTTCTCTTTAACTGCTCTTGTGTCGTGCTATTAACAACATCCATGGGGAGTCTGTTCAGGTGGAGCAGATCTTGTATGCAAAAAAGTTTTCACAAATACTGGTGTAAATTTTTTCTTTTTTCAATTCCAGCTTCCAACCCTGGATGTGTATTATGTTCCTGCTGAGACTGAACAACTTTATAGTATACAGTCAGGACTATCAAACACATTTAGTATTTTAGACAAATCAGTGAGCTGACCTTGTAGCCTATGAGTTGCTAATGAAAACAGTCCCAGAGCTTTCATGCAATCCTGATAACTCAGTCTTCTGATGGATGGAACAGGTTTTGTAGCTCTACCTTGAACTCTTTCAAGTCGATCTATGTCTTCCCTATGTAAGTGACCAGAACTGTACAACATACTCCAGAGTGACTGTATTAAAGAGTTATACAGTGTAAGAACAATCTCTTTTATTCCTATAATGAAACTGCCTCTGGATATGGCCTCACAACTTCTGAACTTTTTCTCAACTTCGATGTGCTGCTTGGAAAATCTAAGGACACTGCTAATCAGTACACCTACATCCTTTTCCATATCAATCATCCTAAAAGTTTCCTCAAAAGTGAATAGTCTGACCCCATCTTTAGGTGGGAAAAAGGACAGAATGACAATTGTAATGAATATATTCTACATAAGTATAAAACTGATTTCAACAATGGACAAGGTGTTATTATTATGAGACAATAAAATACAATGCAGTGTACTGTACAAAAAACTGGTAAAATGGTAATGATAATGGTAACAACAAGTTACAAATTTTTATGTGTAGTGTTGGAATCCAAAACTACTACAGTATAATGTAATTCAGATCACTTATGGGTAGATGAGCAATGTAAAACCCTGGTGGGATTCAGTGATAAAAAATCTAAGCTGCTTCTTTGGAGTTTCAAATTGTGTGCATGGTAAAGCCATTAGCAACCAGTACTTTTAATCATATGACCATTAGGCAGGTATTGTACACTGAAAACATCCATTCCTATCTTACCTCTTGCACAGTGTATGAACCTCAGGCAGGGGTACCATATTCAGTACAGTGCATTTAATGGTAGATAACTTTTCCATTCTAGGTGATGGCCTTAAAAAAAGTCAATGGCCTCTTGGGTATCACATTCATGCACCTTGACCCCACTGCTACTGACAGTAGAAATAATATGTTCCACTTGTCAATTTATCTGTACATCAATTACAAAATAACTACAGTAAAATCAAGGTCATACTGAAATTTTGTGGGGAAGGTCTTACAAACCTGAAAATGAATGAAGTAGGGGAGGAGTTAGAATCAGTGAACAGGAATGAAATAGACCTGGACAACATGCGGAATGTATACACGGATTGCTTAGTTAGCAATGCTAAAGCAGTGTGTGGTGTGGCAAGAGTAACAACAAAGAAGAAAGGTATGCAGTGGCGTACCCAGAAAGTTGAAAAGGAGGGGGGGCCTTTTTTTTTTTATCTTTTTAACTGTGCAGCCCATGACTTTGGCGAGCGCGGCGAGCCCGTACAGCTGGGGGGTTCAGGGGGGCACTATAAGCCCCCCAGTAAATTTTGCATTTGGCCAATTTTATAATTATTTTCAGGCCATATGGAATGGGTATATGACATAAATATAGCATATTCTAAAGTCATTTTTAAATAATCTGTGCCACTGAGTTATGATTCAGCCTCTCCAATAACCTTCTACTGTACTAAAATTCAAACGCTCACATTTTTTAAAATAAAACTTCAGCAGAATAGACAGGAATATTGGACAGTATGATCATATATACAGTATACACACACACACACACACACACACACACACACACACACATTATATATATGTATATATATATATAGATATATATGTATTGCAGAAGGGGAGGGGCCATGACCACATGGCCCCCCCCCCCTCAGTACGCCACTGAAGGTATGGCATGGTAGGATGAAGAGGTTAAGAGAGCAATGGAGGAAAAGAGGAAGAAGTGGCTAGAGTGGATACAGGACAGGGGTTCAGTTAAAATAAGAAATGAATATGTGGAGAGAGGTAAAAGAGGTTTTGCATGAGAGTGCTAAGATTACTATTAAGAAAAAGGGAAAAGCGAGAAGGAAAAAGTGGATGTCAGATGAAACATGGAATGCAATTCAGAAAAGGAAAGAGGCTAAGTTAAGAAGTGAAGAACAACATGTTGATGGTCAGGTAGTTGAAGTACTTAGAGCAAAGTACTGGAGTTTACATTCTGAAGTAAAAAAGACTCATTAGACATGATAAGAGGAGGCAATATGATGAAAAGGCAACAGAGACAGAAATTAAATTAAGTAAAAATGATGGTCAGAGCACAAGAGCAGCGTATCAAGTCATAAAGGAGTTAACTGGGACTGAAAAGAGAAGGAAGGAAATACCTGTACGAGATAGAAATGGTAATTTGATGACTAAAGACTTGGATATAAAAGGAAGGTGGAAAGAGCACTTTGAATCTGTTCTAAATAGACCAATCCCAGCTGAAGAGGACATTTTGCCAGCCGAGAGAGATTTGCAGATAAAAACAAGGGATATAACCTTGGAAGAGGCAGCAAAATCTATAAAGGAGTTAAAGAATTTAAGGCCCCAGGAGAGGATGGAATATTTCCTGAAATGCTTAAGGTGGAAAATGATGAGGTGATGAATGCGCTTTTGAAACTTTTTAATGTGGCTTGGGATAATGGTGGAATTCCAGAAAAGTGGAAAAATGGAGTGATTATAAAAATACCAAAAAAGGAAGATTTAAGCGTGTGTGGCAATTGGAGGGGGATAACTTTGACACCTGTAGTTGCAAAAGTCTTCTCCAAAATCTTGTTGAACAGAACAGAGCCAGTAATTGACAGATTTTAAAGAGAAGAACAAGCGGGATTTAAAAAGGGTCGAGGTTGTAATGATCAGATTTTTATTGTAAGGCATCTAAACAACATCCTAATGAAATGAAAATGCCACTTAGTATGTGTTTTGTGGATTTTGAAAAGGCATTTGATAGTGTTTCATGTGGAGCTATGTTGAAAATTATGAGATTCTATGGTATACCAGAAAAGTTTGTGAATATTATTAGAAGCCTGCATGAAGGTACTTTTTGTAAGGTAATGGTGGGTGGTTCTTTGAGTGATCCATTTCAAGTTAGGTCAGGAGTGATTCAAGGGGGAGTTCTTTTGCCATTGCTGTTTGTTTTGGTTATGGATTATGTTATGAGAAAGGTTGTAAGGAGAACAGGTGCAGGAATTAACTGGAAAGAAAATAAGAAGCTGATGGATTTGGACTATGCTGATGATATTGTATTGATTTGCGGAAGTATTTACGAGATGCAGAGGGTGCTTGACTGTCTGGTGGAGGAAGGAGAAAAAGTGGGATTGGTAATAAATTGTGGAAAGACTGAAATTATTAATATGAACATGGAGAACCAAATCCATTGTGTAATTGGGAATAATGTGGTGAAGAATGTAGAAAACTTTAAATATCTGGGAACGATTGTATCATCTAATGGATCATTAAACAATGAAATTGAGGAGAGGGTTAGACAGGCTTGGTGAGCTGTTGGAATGTTGAAATCTGTTTGGAATAATAATATGCTTTCGTTACATACTAAAGTGAAAATTTACAAGTCCATGGCTAGACCAATTTTAATTTATGGGCATGAGTGTATTGGACTGGAGTGTATTGGTGTTGTGATGAGGAGAGGTAGATTGAGGTGGTTTGGACATGTGGAGAGGATGGGGGATGATAGTTGGGTGAGGAAGGTGAGAAGTGTTAATATTGGGGGTGGGGTTATGAGGGGTAGACCGAGAAAGACATGGGACGAGGTCATTAAGTGTGACCTTAGGGTTAAGGGACTGAACAGGGAGGCTGCAATGGATCGTGCAGCATGGAGAGCCGCCATTAGGTGACCAAGGCCGACACATGCAAGCATGTTGGAGCCTTTAAAAACGAAAACGAAAACGAAAACGAAAACGAGTCATGGTAGAGTACAATTGCAACAGTTCAGAAAGTATTAGGATTTGAGAATAAAATACTGAGAAGGATTCATGGGGTAAAGTGGCAAGACAGAGTTACAAATGAAAGAGTAAGGGATATTACGAGAGTGGAACCAGTTAATGAATATGTGAGACTGTCTTGCTGGAAGTGGCTGGGGCACATATACAGAAAATAAGGCAGTTTAATACAGGATGTGCCAGAGTGGACCGCGAGAGGAAGAAGAGGTAGAGGTAGGCCGAGGGAAACCTGGTTGAGGACAATGAAAAAAGAAGCAGGAGAAGAGTGTTGGTGGGACCTGAAGGAGATGGCAAGAGACAAATATTGGTGGAGAGAGTTCATTGAGGCTCTATGCATCTCGTGGGGTGCCACAGGAAATGATTTATTGATTGATACTGAGATTAAGAAGCACGTAGACTAATGAAGAGGAAAAAGAAGGAGGTAAATGATGATCGAGGAGGAAGAATGAATGCATATTAGTGAAAATAGGAAGCTATTCTGGAATGAGGTGCAGAAATGTATAAGTGACAGTGGAAACAAATGTGAAACTGAAGGATGTAAATGGTAGATTATTAATTACCCATGGGGATGAAGTAAGGACCAAATGGAAAGAACATTTTGAAGTCTGAAGAATGGGAATGGAGAGAGCAAAGTGACTGTTAACATGATTGGTTCTGGGGGTGTACAGAAAAGGAATGCAATGCCAGGAAATGTGACACTCACAGATGTAAAGAATGCTCTGATGCAGCTGAAAAATGGGAAAGCAACTGGGGTTGATGTGTATGCAGTGCTGATTAAGTGTAGTGGACAGAGCACAATGAAGTGCTTGTTGGAGAAATGTAAGAAGGCACAGATGAGTCAAACTGTGAGAGCAGAGGCAGTGTTTGTACCCCTGTACAAAAATAAAGGTGAATGAAGTGAATGCAAGAATTATCGTGGCATAAGTCTACTGAGTGCGGTAAGGAAGGTACAGTATATGGAAGAATTATTAGCTATGGTGAAAGTAAGAAAGAGAGATCAGAAGTCCCAGTGAGTGACAAACAGGGTGGCTTTAGGAGTGTGTGGATCAAATATTTGCAGTAAGACAGATCGTGGAGAAGGCATGTGAGGAGGACTATACTGTATTTATGGCACTTATGGATCTGGAAAATGCATATGACAAAGTAGACAAAGAAGGATTGTGGAAGGTTTTTCTCATGTATGGTGTAGCTGGTAAGCTGCTAGGAGCCATCAAGAGTTTTTACGATGGTAGTAAGGCATGTGTAAGGGTAAATGGGCATCTAAGTGATTGGTTCACAATCAGTGTAGGCATGCAACAAGGTTGTGTGATGTCCCTGTGGTTGCTCAATATATATATATGGATGGGGTGATGAGAGAGTAGAACATGAGTAATGGAGAGAGGGATGGCACTAGTAATGAATGGTGATGGATGGAATATTTCAAATCTGTTGTTTCAAGATGATGCAGTGCTACTTGCAAATACCGGACAAGAGCTTGGTAGACTAATGCAGAGTTTTGCTGATTTCTGTGAGCGTCGTGCCTTGAGAGTAAAAGTAGAAAAGAGTAAAGTGATGGTTACTGAGAGAGAAGGTGACTCCCAGTGCAATGTCACAGTGAATGGAGAGACTCTAGAACTGGTAAAAGAGTTCAAATACCTGGGTACAGTGATAGAAAAGAGAGGAAAATGTGCAAAAGAAGTGGAAAGTAGTGTGACACATGGAAGAAAAGTAGCTGGTGCAATGAAGGCCATGATAAGCAAGAGAGTAAATGTAGAAAAGAGTAAAGTGATGGTTACTGAGAGAGAAGGGGACTCCCAGTGCAATGTTACAGGGAATGGAGAGAGACTAGAATTGGTAAGAGAGTCCAAATACCTGGGTACAGTGATAGAAAAGAGAGGAAAATGTGCAAAAAATAGTAGAAAGTAGAGCGACACAGAGAAGGAGAGTGACTGGTGCTATGAATGCCTTGATAAAAAAACAGAGGCTTGAGTGTTGCAGCTGTGCATGGCTTACATGAAGGGGTGTTAGTGCCAACTTTAACATACGGATGCGAGACTATGGCGTGGCATGAAACTGAAAAATCAAGAGTAAGAGCAGTGGAGATCGGATTGGTGGGGAATGTACGAGCATATGGAGTACAGAGTGGATAGGATACGGAATTATGTGATTCGTGAAAGATGAGGAGTGTGGAAGACTGTGGACACCAGAATTGAAGAAGGTGTATTGAGATGGTTTGGTCATGTGGAGAGAATGGATGACAACAGTGGTGAAAAAGGTAAATCTGAGCAAATTGAAGGAGGGAGGAGGTGAGGCTGGCCAAGAAGAAGGTGAAGGGATATGGTGGATGAGTGTGTGAGGAAGAGGTATGTTTTTTTTTTTTTTTTTTTTTTTTTTTTTTTTTGAGAAGGAACCAAGGGCCAGGAGCATATGAACCATTCCTTCTGAGGAAAAAAACAAAAACAATCCAACACAGAGCCAAATTCAAGATAAGTTCATATTGAGATGCCTGGACACACAGCATTTGAAAGACTGGAGATCATAGGAAGTAGGAAATACAGACAGAGAGAGAGAGACAGTTCTAGAGTTGACCTGTTGCATAAATAAAGGTGAGGGAACAGTTAACTCTTGCCACAGCTGGACAGAAAAAGGGTGAGGGTTTGTTGCTAGACGGATGCTATGCGCCCATTGCAGAGATGAGGGGATGCAAGCAGACGGTTCATAGGAGCAGTTGGTGAGGCTGAGGGACTGAAAAAGAGACCGAGCTGTCTGGATGAATTTTGTGCAGAGAAGCACATAACCAGGGATTTGGCACCCATTTTTAACGTTCCAGCATGCGGACTGACTCTATCAGATAGGTATATGTGAAGCTACAGAACGTGGTGAAATTTTTTTGGCCTATCTGATGGAGCCAGGATTCTGTGGGCTTGAATAATGAGTGAATGGAAGCATGGCCTACTGAATTGGGCAAACTTACTCTGTCTGGATGCTGCTACTCCTCACCCTGCCCTAGGGTGGGGAAGGAGGTCCAGATGATGATGATGATGATGATGAATCTGTAATATTTTTGTAAAGTACAAGTATATAAGTGTTAGGGCACAACCTTAAATTCAGCAAATATGAGACATCAGGGTTCTTAAAATCATCTTGAGAAATATTGGGACCGGCATCCATACAGCTGACTACAAACACAACGAATGATATGCTCAGCATAGCAGAGATAAGCACTAAACAGAAAGTACTTTACATAACAATATATCCTTCTTTGCTTGCACAATCTCTCAGTTCTTGCACAGCTTGCACAAGCCGTGGCAAACCAGACCACAAAATTAAAAAGTTTATAATAATGTCTAAGCCTGTGCCTGGAAACTGTTCATACTTTTGTGGTACTATGACTACATGGTGGGCTACAGTATGTGTAAGTTACAATGAAGAACCATCTCTTCTTACTGCATAATTAAAACCAGTATGTGGTCCGGTTAGTTTCATGCAACATTCCATGTCATTGTTGGACCACCCACTGGGGCAGACATGGACCAATGACTTAATTTGTTAATCACTGCTTTTACAATACTTAAAACTTATCAGGATTTATGCTAACAATATTTAAGACATTTTCTTTACTTTCTGAAACAACTTAAAGTGATCCTACATATAAAATAAACATGTATTTAATGACAAAACATCAATGGAACTCACTGTAGACTGCATCGCTATGTTCTGCAGTTACTTCACTCATTTTCTACAAAACCTTCTTTGTTCTCATGAATACTTTGAAGGTTATAAATTCACCTGCACATGCAGCTATGCACTCAAGGAGGCAAGCGTGCACACACACACACACACACACACACACACACACACGCAGTGGGTCAAAGAAGAGACACGGTTTCGAGGTGAGGACACACCAGCAAGGTTAGATTTACTGTTCACCAAAGAACCTGATGTAATAGAATCATTGGAATATCTCTGTCCTTTGGGAAAAAGTGATCACGTGGTCATTGAGTTCCAGATGTTAATAGGAAACGTCGAGCCAAGAGACGAGCTTCATAGACAGGGAAGATACAACTTTGGCAAAGCAAATTTTACAGGATTGAGAAACTTTTTTGAAAATGCGGATTGGAGAAAATTCAGAGAAACAAGAGAGATACAGAGGAAGTGGGATATCTTTCTAGACCTCTATAATTTGGGAGGGAAAAATTTGTACCAAGAGTAAGAGGGAAAGAAAACAGGAAAAAGGAGTGGTTTAATAGAAGGTGTATGATAGCCAAAAAAGAGAGAGATAAGGCGTGGAACAATTGGAGAAAGAGAGGTAACGACAGAACAAAGGAAGAATATAAAAGAACAAGAAACGAATACACAAGAATACGTAGGGAAGAAGAAAGGAATTTTGAAAAAGGTATAATTGACAAATGCAAGGATGAACCCAAACTGTTTTATAGATTTGTTAATGGCAAACTGAAACAAAAGGAAGGAATCACCAAGCTGAAAGTAGATGGAGAGGTCTTTAATGATGCGGCAATGCAAGCAGAAATAATGAACAAACGTTTCCAGTCAGTTTTCACTAAAGAAAAGGAGCTTGTGGAAGGGGAGGGAGTGATTAGAAATGTTCCGGTGATGAAAGATATAAAAAAGTGGAGGTGCAGGAAGTGTATAAATTACTGAAACTCAAGATGTAAGGAAAGCCCCAGGACCTGATGGAATTTCTAATTGGGTACTGAAGGAATGCAGAGAACAACTGATGGATAAAATTCACAGCTTAATTGTATGCTCACTGGAAGAGGGGAAAGTGCCAAAAGAATGGAAGAGGGCAAATGTGGTACCAATTTACAAGGGAGGAAACAGGGAAGAACCCCTGAATTATAGACCAGTGTCTCTAACCAGCATGGTCGCAAAATTGTGTGAGAGAATCCTGAAAGACAGATGGATAAAATATCTGGAAGAGATGAATATTTTGGCTGAATGTCAGTTTGGATTCAGAAGTGTGGAAGGTCATGTGTTTCAAACTTGTTGAGCTTTTTACTCAAGAGCGATTGATGTGGTACAGGAGAGAGATGGTTGGGTGGATTGTGTGTACTTAGGACTTAGAGAAGGCCTTTGACAAGGTACCTCATAAGAGACTAATGTGGAAACTAGAATATATAGGAGGACTAAAGGGGAAACTTCTGGAATGGATGAGAGACTTTTTGAGAGACAGACAAATGAGGACAGTAATAAAGGAAAAGATGTCTGGATGGAGGGAAGTAACAAGTGGAGTCCCTCAAGGCTCAGTGTTGGCGCCAGTAATGTTCCTGATTTATGTAAATGATATGGTAGATGGAGTGAACAGTTATGCGAGTCTGTTTGCTGATGATGTAAAGATCTTGAGGAAGATAGAGGTTGAGGAGGATTGTAAAATACTGCAGGAGGATTTGGATAGGATACACAATTGGAGCCGGACGTGGGAAATGAAATTTAATGTAAAGAAATGTAAAATATTGGAAATGGGTAAAAGTACCAGGAGACCATCACTGAATTATTTTTTTGGTAATGAATTAATCACAAAAAGGAGAGAAGAGAAAGATTTGGGAGTGCTGGTCCAAGATAGTTTGTCACCAGAAAAGCACATTAACAAGATAGTTGGAGAGACTTATAAGCTCTTGACTAACATAAGAGTAGCATTTCATTATATGGATGAGGAAATGATGAAAAAATTGATAGTGGCCATGATCCGCCCCAGGTTAGAATATGTAGCGGTAGTGTGGTCCCCACACAAAAAGAAAGATATAAACAAGATTGAGAGAATACAAAGAACAGCAACCAAGATGGTCCCCAGTCTGACAGACCTGTCATACAGAGAGAGGCTGGAAAACTGGATTTGCCTTCGTTAGAGGAAAGGAGAAAGAGGGGAGACACATGATTATGGGTGTTCAGGACCATGGTGGGAGTAGATAAAATTGACAAAGAAGATCTGTTTGTATGGGATAAGAGAGCAACAAGAGGACATGGAATGAAATTGAAAAAGTCAAGCTGCTTGAAGGATATCAAGAAATATAGTTTTCCTTACAGAAGTATAGACTTATGGAATAGCCTGGACAAAGAGATCGTCCAGTCTAAAAACATAAACGAGTTTAAAGTTAAATTCGACTTATTGAGAAACAGCGACGGAAACCCACGAGCATAGTACATTCCGTGTATATCACAATTAGGTATATTCTTAAATATTTGGAACGACTTAGACAAAGAGGTGGTGCATGAGAAAAACATTCATGTGTGCAAAGGTAGACTTGATAAATGTGGATATGGAGACAGGACAACACGAGCATTGCTCAATTCCTGTATACTACAAATAGGTAAATACAAATAGGTAAATACACACACACACACACACACACACACACACACACACACACACACACGTAGAGGGATTCAACCGAGGAGGACGTGCGACATCGACGCTCCGTACCGAACCAACACGGCCAGAGGCATTACCTAAATTAGTATCTTTGCATGAGTCAAGCTCTGTACTAGGTTAGACTAAATGATTTTTCATTATTAAAAGGAAAAAAATAATAAGTTTAAACAAGACTTGTTCAAACAGGAAAGAGAAACAAGACGAAAGAATATGCTGAGTCATCTGAGGTTTGTTTAGACTACAACAACACGGGGATTGTAAGTATATACTTTGCACTTTTAGTATTGCAAAATGGATACATACTTTAGTAAAGCAAATTTGGAAAAGAAAAGGGATAAAGGTAAAAAGCAAAATGATGATTTCTACCAAGAACTGGTTGAAGTGGAGAATCACAATAGACTGGTTGAACGTGTAAACAAACTAGAAATGGCTTTCAAAAATGAAATTGATGAAATAAAGAAGCAGATGCACTTGCAAAAGGAAGAAATAGAAAAACTAGGAAGGGAGGCCAATAAGAAAGACACAACCATCAGTGAACTAACAGTGGAATTGAGTACACTCAGGAAGAAAATCAGTGAAATGGCAAGTACAGTAGTCAATCACGAGAGTGTTATGGAAGAGTTCAAAAATGACACAGAGACAATTAGGCAAGTAAGCAGTCTTATAAACCAGAGCAGTGATATTGAGGAGAAGATAACACAGGGAATGAAGCTGTGCACAGCTACAAAAATGATGTGGAAACCACGTATGCTGAAATGGTGAAAAGTAAAGAAAGACTTAGAAACAAGGGTGGAGGAAAAAAGCATTAAAAAGGAAGTGAAAAGAATAATCCAAAACAATCCAAAGTTAGTCAGAGATTCAGTAGATTTAAACAAATCTATAGTAATCACTGGTATAGAAGAGGAAGAAGTAAAAAACAAGATCACAAGAGACAACAAGGAGATGGCAAATGTAATGAGCTTACTGAAGGAAGTATCAGAGGAAATCTGTAGTAAAGACATAGAGGAACACAAAAGGTTAGGGAAATATGAGAAAAGCAAGACAAGACCTCTAAAGGTGACTTTCCAGAGTGTAAACACTGTGGAAGAGATACTAAAAAATGCAAAGAATCTTATGGAAAAAGAGGAGTTCAAAAATGTATGGATAAAAAGATGCCTAACACAAGAGGAGCTAGAATTATTGAAAGAGAAAAGGGAGGAAGCAAAAACAAAAAATGAGGGAAGATCAGAAGAGGAGAAGAAGAAATTTTTTTACAAAGTAATAGGATTGTAGGTACGAAAGTGGTACACAAACAGGATGGAATAAAAAGGAGGAAGGTAGTAGAACCATGTCATGACAAGTATATAAACAAGATGATAAAGTTGATGTACTCAAATGTGGATGGAATGGTAACTAAATTACTAGAGATGAATGATTATGTCAGAGAAAATGAACCACAAATAATATGCCTAACTGAAACAAAATTAACACCAAGAATATCCAATGACATACTAAACTTAGAGGAATACAATATATGGAGAAGAGACAGAAATTTAAAAAAAGGAGGAGGAATTATAATATTAACTAAGAAAAATCTAAAAGTCAATGAAATAAAACTAGATATACCATCACAAGTAGAACTGATTGCAGTAGAGATCAACACATCTGAAGGTAAAGTAATTGTAGCCAATTTGTACATGCCACCCAGATCAAACACATGGGAAAGAGATGAATATGAGGACCTGGCAGAGAGTACAATTCAGAGTTTAAGATCATTACTACATAAAATGGAAGAGAAATCAGAAAGAATTATACTAACTGGGGATTTCAATACAAATATAAATTGGAATACTCTAGAAATAATTAGCCAAGAAAGCTGTTGGGACCAAAAGCTCCTGGATCTCGTACAAGAGTTCTTCCTAATGCAACATGTGAGGGAAACCACCAGAAAAAGAGGACTTGATGTACCTTCAGTGCTAGATCTAATATTTACTAGGCAAGAAAATGATATCGACAGTTTAATATATCACCCTCCACTCGGCAAAAGCGATCATGCAGTACTAAATTATAACTTCAGGATAGCATATGACATAGTTAACAGCAATGACAGTTACAAAAAGAGCCTAAACTATAAAAAGGAAAATTATCAAGACCTAAAGAAGTATTTCTTAGAAGTGGATTGGGAAAATGAGCTTAGAGGACAAGATTTAAATGCTGTATATAAAAAATTTGTGAATTTTATGAAATAGGAGTCCAGAAGTACATCCCACAGCACAAAGAAAGCAGATAAGAAAATACAGAAATGGTTTAATACAGAATGTAAAAAATCAAAAGAAAGAAGAGATTTGTTGTGGAATAGATACAGGAGACACAATAGTGAAAGGACCTATAATAATTACAAACAGGCAATAAACGATTATACAAGAATAAGTAGGGAAGCCCAAAAACAGTTTGAGGAGGATATAATAAATAAAAATAGTGATCAACCAAAGCTGTTTTACAGCTACATCAGAAGCAAAACCAAAGTAAAAGATATAATACAATCCATTACGGACGAGGGAATCACCTATACACAAGAGAAAGATATTTGTGAAGCGCTAAAAAAGAATTTCCAATTAGTTTTTACAGAAGAAAAAAATTTT
The DNA here is from genome assembly GCF_032717465.1 of Coenobita brevimanus. Lineage (NCBI taxonomy): Eukaryota > Metazoa > Arthropoda > Malacostraca > Decapoda > Coenobitidae > Coenobita > Coenobita brevimanus. The sequence goes on from NC_136996.1 coordinate 12,330,723, forward strand.
GAGAGGGACTATGTGGAACATGCATGTCCACACATACTACCAGATATACAAATAGCAGAAAAGGTAATACAGGAGGAGTTAAGTAAATTAGACAGAGGAAAAGCAAAGTGGTCCTGATGAAATTTCATGTTGGGTACTACGAGAATGTGCAAAGGAGTTAAGTAAACCATTATTTTTAATTTTCAAGAAATCCTTGAGTCAAGGTAAATTACCTGATATTTGGAAAAAAGCAAATATTGTCCCCTTATTCATGAAAGTAAATAGACAAAATCCACTCAACTACCGACCAGTATCACTGACCAGTGTTGTAAGCAAGGTATTAGAAAAGCTTATGAGAAAAGCTTGGGTAAATCATCTAGAAGAACACAGTATGATAACAGAAAGACAGTTTGGTTTCAGAAAAGGAAAATCATGTGTTACTAATCTGTTGAGCTATTATGACAGAGTAACAAACACAATACAGGAAAGGGAAGGATGGGTGGACAGTATCTATTTAGATTTCAAGAAAGCTTTTGACACAGTACCACACCAAAGACTTTTATGGAAACTGTACCATCAAGGAGGAATTCGAGGCAAACTGTTTTGTTGGATGCAAGACTTTCTCATAAAAAGAGAAATGAGAACAGTACAAAGAGGAAACTACTCATCATGGAAAGAAGTGACTAGTGGAGTACCACGGGGTTCAGTGCTGGCACCAATCATGTTTTTAGTGTATATAAAAAAAACAGTAACACTGGAAATGAGAGCTATCTGAATATGTTTGCAGATGATGCAAAAATACAAAGGAGAATTACTAACACAGACTCTTGTAAAGAGCTACAAGAAGAATTAAATAAACTTCATGAATGGAGTAGTATATGGCAAATGGAATTCAATGTGGACAAGTGTCATGTAATCAAGTTTGGTAAAAGTGGAAAAAGACCTGATTGGGATTATAAGTTAGGAAATAAAACCCTATACACATCAGAAAGAGAGAAAGACCTAGGTGTGATCATCAATAACAGACTATCTCCGGCTGACCACATCAGCGAGAAGGTACGGAACATGTATACACTGCTTGCAAATATGAGAATAGCATTCACATACATAAATGAAGACATGATAAGAAGGATAATAACATCATTCATTAGACCAACCCTGGAATATGCATCAGTAGTCTGGAATCCTCATCTCTAAAAGCACATAGACAAGATTGAAAAAGTTCAAAGGGCCACTAGAAGATGGATACCAAGCTTAAGGGACCTAAGCTACGAAGAAAGACTAAATAAACTGAATCTACCAACACTACAGGAGAGAAGGAAAAGAGGTGACATGATAATGCTATACAAGTGCATATCAGGGAAGGAGAAAATAGACATAAATGATTACTTATCATATGGAGAAGCATCAGCAAGAGGACACTGCAAAAAACTGCATAAGAAGAGAGGTGATAAAGACATAAGGAAACTCAGTTTCCCAAACAGAGCAATTGATCAATGGAATGCACTACCGAATGAAATAGTGTGTGCCAAAACAATTCACAAATTTAAGGATATGTACGATAAATATGGTTTAAGACACGGGACAGTACGAGCTTGACTCATTCCTGTAAAGATACAATTAGGTAAGAACACACACACACACACACACACACACACACTCAGACACACAGAAGATGCTGAGGACACAATACCAAGAGGGCATATAACAACTATAAAAGGCAAGAAATGATTATACAGGGACAAGGAGAGAAACTCAAAGATAGTCTGAGGAAGACATTATAAATAAAAGTAGTGACCAACCTAAACTATTTTACAGCTACATCCAAAGCAAAACCAAAGTTAAAGATAAAATACAGACCATTATGGATGAAGGGATCATTATACACAAGAGAATGATATTTGTGATGTACTAAATAAAAATTTCTAATCAGTTTCTATAGAAGAAAATAATTTTGAAGATGATAAGGAACATGCATGCCTACACATATTACCAGATATACAAATATCAGAAAAAGAAGTACAGGAAGAGTTAAGTAAATTAGACAAAGGAAAAGCATATGGTCCTGATGAAATTTCAGGCTGGGTGCTAAATGAATGTGCAGAAGAGGTTCGCAGACCATTATATTTAACATTCTAGGAATCCTTAGGTCAATGTAAACTACATGATAATTAGAAGAAAGCAGATATTGTTCCCCTATTCAAGAAAGGGAATAGAATCCACTCAACTACCGACCAGTATCACTGGCCAGTGTTGTAATTAAGAAAAGTTAATAAGAAAATTTTGAGTAAACCATCTAGAGGAACATAGTATGTTAACAGAATGACAGTTTGGTTTTAGAAAGGGAAAATCATGTGTTACTAATCTATTACGCTACTTTGATAGAGTTAATGAAACATTACAGAAAAGAGAAGGATGGGTGGAATATCTATTTAGATTTCAAGAAAGCATTTGACAGAGTACTGCACCAAAGACTTTTATGGGAACTGTACCATCAAGGAGGTATCCAAGACAACCTGTACTGTTGGATGCAGTATTTTTTCAAGAGAAAGTGAAATAAGAACAGTACTAATGGGAAATTACTCATCATGGAGGGAAGTGACTAGTGGAGTTCCACAGGACTCAGTCTCTCTATCTAATGCAAGACACCTTAATCCGTGGACTTCACAAATACCTTTTCTTTTTTTTTTATCCCACCCCATGGTGTGCAAAAAATTAAGAAAAAGTTTTTTTTTTTTAGTTTTGTTTATTATAAACTAGAAAATAAACATCTAGGCCATCACCTGGTGACAAAAAAAAAAAAAAAAAAAAACTCTCTCTTTCCATCTGTGCATAGGGCCATGCATAAGTTTCTGTAGGGAAGTAGTGAAAAAATGATTTTTTTTTTTTTTTTGTTTATTATAAACTTGAAGATAAACATCCAGGGCATCATCTGGTGAAAAGAAAAATCTCTCTCTCTCTCTCTCTCTCCATCTTTGTGTAGCACCATGCTTAAGTTTGCGTAGGAGTGGAGTAGTTAATGGTGATGCACAGCCAGCACAGCCTGAGCTGTGGCTTGCAATGCAACGCTACCCAGCCTGAGCTGTGGCTAATCCCATACGGGGTGGCCACAAACAAATCGCCTCCATGTCACCCTGTCCCCTGCCATTTCACTGCCCTGCTCCCAGGTCACACCCCTCTCTCTCATATACCTCTCCACTGTATCCCTTCCTCTCATCCTTGGCCTCCCCCTCCCTCTCCCCCCCTCCACCTCACTCACATACACTCTCCTCGACCTTCTTTCACTCTCCATCCTCTCCACACGGCCAAACCACCTCAGCATCTTTCTCCTAATGCTTCCTGTCACATCCACATCCAGACCACAACACTCCTTCACTTCCTCATTTGTCAGTCTCTCTCTCCATGTGACTCCACAAGCTCCTCTAAAATTACTCATTTCTACTGCTCTCTCTCTTGTGTCCCTCTAACAAGGTCCAAGCTTCACTTCCATATGTTAGAGTTGGTATCACAGTACTATCAGTGTAACTTTTACACTTCCATGCTCACTTCCCTGTTTCTTATCATTGCTTTCAAGGAACAAACAACCTTTCTTCCTTGTTGTGCCCTTTCAAGCACTTCACCCTCTAAATTTTCATCATTACTCATTATGCTACCCAAGTACTTAAATGCACTCACATTTTCAATTTCCTCCTCATCCAACCTCACTGTACATTCACTGACTTCACTTATCTCGGAGACCATAACTTGACTCTTCCCTACATTCACCTTTAGATTCTGTTTCTTACCAACTCTCCCAAACTCATCCACCAAGCCTTGCAGCTCCCCTTTGTCTTCACTTAACAACACAGTATCATTTGCAAACAACAGTACAGGAAGTTTCCAAACACCACCCTCTCTCATTAGGGCCGCTTCAACATTCACTGCCTTGCCTTGAATTTCTTTCATAACCCCATCCATATACAGACTGAACAACCATGGAGACATGACACAACCCTGTTTCAATCCAACTTCAAATAGAAAAATTCACTCAGTTCACCATCCACACGCACTGCAACTTAGCACCCTCGTGCATACTCTTCACGGCATTCAACAACTTCCCATCTACTCCATATATTCTTAATACTTTCCACAATCCTTGTCTATCCTCCCTGTCATATGCTTTCTCCAAATCCATGAAGGCTGCATACAACTTCTTTACCTACTCTAGAAACTTTTCCATTAAAGATCTAAGAATGAATACATGTATCTGATATGCACAACCTAAGCTCAGTGGTGGCACCAATTATGTTTTTAGTATAAGCCAAATGGTTTCCTGTATAGCAGGAAATCATTCACTATGCAGGGTTGTAACCGTCCATCCATCCATCCATCATGCAATCCTACATTGCCCCATGATGAGCATAGGAGCCTGGGGCTAGGCAGTTGGTCCCGACATTTAAGATGAGAGTGACCAGCCTCACTCATCCCTGAGTGGCATTACATGAGCAATCAACCCCAACCACCCCTTAGACATAAACCTTCACTGGCTTAACCTGATTGGAGCACAGTAATTACCCACTAAACCACCAGGCGCCAAAATTTGGTTATATGGTTACCACCCAGCGTAGTAAATGGTTTCCTGGTGTACATGAAACCATTTGGCTTGTCACTCACAGGCATAAGGAAAGGAAAGAATGAAGGAAAGAAAGAAGAAGGAGTATAAAGTTACCTGTAGGCAGAAGGATAAGGAATGAATGAAGGAAAGGAAGACAGAAGAGGATGGAAGGACAGAAGGATGGAGAGGAAAGGGCAGACACCTGACAGCAGCACTACATCAAGTGAGTGGATGGTGAGTGCCCCCACCTACCACAGAACTAACCATATAACCAAATTACAGCACCTGGTGGTTTAGTGGGTACACTCAATCCTCGGCTATCACAGGTTCCACTATAGCGTATCTCGCTATCATGCCTATATAAAAAACTACCCAAATTGCTTTATCATGCTCTAAATGCCTGCTATCGCGCACCGCAAATGTTCGAAAAATTTAAAAAGGCCAGGCTCCAGTGCTCTGCCCAGCCAACAAAAGCTTTACTCCGTGATTGGTTGTGTGATGTCAGCGCCAGCCGAGAGCTGATTGGCCGCCCAACTGAGTCTCCTGCCCGCCAAACCATTCAAGTGCGTGCCCTCAGACCGTGAACAGTGATAGCGAGAACATTAACCTTTTTATGATATGACCATGGCCAACGTACCCCCTCCCCGTCCCCCTACCGTCACCCAACATAAAGCTGCAGCACCTGGCAGGGAAATAAAGAAGAGGAAGAACATAAGTTATGCAGATAAACTGGGAATGTGAAACTTATAGAGAATGGTGAGACCAAGCAAAGTGTGGGGAAGAAACATAACATCAATGAATCAACTGTGAGGGGTATTTATAAGAATCGTGATCACATCATAAAACTTAATCATTTTTAGACTATTATATATGAATATGTGGTACAAAAAAGGTATCTTAGAGGTAAATATTGAGGTCATGGCACCAATTAGAATTATTACCATAAGTTCTTCAATTCGGCTATCACGGTTTCGGCTATAGCGCAGCCATAGCGGGACCAATTGGGAGTGATAGCTGAGGGTTGAGTGTAATTAAGGTGCTCCAATTGAAATTACAGCACCTGGTGGTTTAGTGGGTAATTAAGGTGCTCCTATTGGATTGAGCCAGTGTAAATTTATATCAGAGGGGTGGTTGGGGTTTACTGCTCATGGAATGCCACTCAGGGATGAGTGAGGCTGGTCACTCTCATCTTAAATGTCAGGACCAACATGCTTAGGCCTGGGTTCCTACACTCCTCACTGGGCGACATAGGATTGGATGATGGATGGATGGATGGATGGAGTATATATAAATGACATAGACAGTAACACTGGAAATCAAAGCTATGTAAATATGTTTTCTGATGATGCAAAAAGAAAAAGGAAAAATACTAACACAAATTCTTGCAGAGAGCTACAAGAAAAATTAACTAAACTTCATGAATGGAGCAATAAATGGAAAATGGAATTTAATGTGGACAAGTGTCATGTAATTAAGCTTGGTAAAAGTGGAAAAAGACCAGACTGGGGTTTTAAGTTAGGAAGTTCAATCCTACACATATCACAATGGGAGAAGGACTTAGGAGTGATTATCAATAATAGACTATCTCCGGCTGACCACATCAGTGAGAAGGTACATAACATGTATACACTGCTTGCTAACATGAGAATAGCATTCATATATATAAATGAACACATGCTGGGAGAGATAATAACATCATTCATCAGACCAACCCTGGAGTATGCATCAGTAGTCTGGAATCCTCATTTCAAAAAACATATAGATAAGATTGAAAAAGTACAAAGAGCAGCTACAAGATGGGTACCAAGCTTAAGAGGCAGTGGGCTATATTTTGGGTAAATATAAAAATGACTGTCATAAAAATTTAATACAACACAAAAAGGAAATCATAAATTTTATTTGCGATTGAACAAATTTAGCAATGGTAGCTTAAAAATGATCATATTGCTGAATCCTTCTTAGCTTTGGCAATGTAAGTTTAGGTAAAAATTTCAAGCAATTTTATCAAATAAATTTTTTCCCATCTTTAAGCGATTTTCTCTAATAATTTTTTTCCCATCTTTCTTCTTCATATATCAACTTCAAACTTTCTACACACGTAAGTAGGAATCTTATTTGTGTTGTATTAAATTTTCATGAAAACTAGTCAGTAACTTTTATACTTACCCAAAACACAGGCCAGTGCCCCTTAAGTGATTTAAGCTATGAAGAACAACTAGAAAAATTGAAACTATCATCACTACAGGAGAGAAGGAAAGAAGGATGCATGATAATGCTAAATGCATCTCAGGGAAAGAGAAAATAGACATAAATGAATATATAACCAATGGGGATGCATCAGCAAGAGAACACTGCAAAAAACTACACAAAATGAGAGACAATAAATCTATCTCTATCTATTGCCAGACGCCTCAATTCCATTTGGGGTGGCCACAAACAAATCACCTCCAAGTCGCCCTGTCCCACGCCATTTCACTGCCCTGCTCCCAACTCACACACCCCTCTCTCATAATACCTCTCCACCCCATCCCTCCATCTCATCCTCGACCTCCTCAGCCTCCCCCTCCCTCTTCCCCCCTCCACCTCACTCACATACACTCTCTTCGTCAGTCTTTCACCCTCCATCCTCTCCACATGGCCAAACCACCTCAGTGTGTTCCTCATAACGCTTCCTATCACATCCACATCAACACCACAACGCTCCTTTATATCCTTAATTCATCAGCCTGTCTCTCCATGTGACTCCACAGGCTCCTCTTAAATAACTCATTTCCACTGCTCTCACTCTTGACTTGTGTCCTTCCAACAAAGTCCAAGCTTCACTTCCGTACGTTAGAGTTGGTATCACAATACTGTCATGTAGTAACTTTTTCACTTCCATGCTCACTTCCCTGTTTCTTATCACTGCTTTCAAAGAACCAGCAACCTTTCTTCCCTGCTGTACCCTTTCAAGCACTTCACCCTCCAAACCTCCATCCTTACTCATCACACTACCCAAGTACTTAAACGTACTCACATTTTCCAATTCCGCACCATCCAACCTCACTGTACATTCACTGACTTCACCTCTCTCAAAGACCATCACTTTACTCTTCCCTACATTCACCTTTAGATTCCATTTCTTACACACTCTCCCAAACTTATCCACCAAGCCTTGCAGCTCCCTTCGTCTTCACTCAACAACACAGTATCATCTGCAAACAACAGTACAGGGAGTTTCCAAACACTATCCTCTCTCACCAGGGCCACTCCAACATCCACTACCCTACCTTGTACCTCTTTTATTACCCCATCCATGTACAGATTGAACAACCATGGAGACATGACACATCCCTGATTCAACCCAACTTTCAAAGAGAAAAATTCACTTCGTTCACCATCCACACGCACTGCAGCCTTCACACCATCGTACATACTCTTCACAGCATTCAGCAACTTCCCATCCGCTCCATATATTCTTAACACTTTCCACAATCCTTGTCTATCCACCCTGTCATATGCTTTCTCCAAATCCATGAAAGCCGCATACAACTTCTTTCCCTTCTCTAGAAACTTTTCCACTAAAGATCTAAGAATGAATATCTGATCTACACAACCTCTTCCCATCCTAAAGCCTCCCTGTTCTTCTCCAACTAATTTCTCTGTTCCTTCTCTAACTCTGTCAGTAAGTATCCTACCATACACTTTTCCTATTATACTAAGAAGACAAATGCCCCTATGATTACCACACACTTCTTTTTCCCCTTTTCCTTTGTACAAGGGAATAATTATACCTGACTTCCAATCCTCCAGGACTCTACCTTCCTCCCAGGCCAATCTGCACATCTTCCACATCCATTCTACTACTATCTCTCCCCCATGCTTCAGCATTTCACCACACACTCCATCAATTCCTGGGGCTTTCCCCAATTTAACTTTCTTCATTGCTTCCACAACTTCTATCCTACTGATTTCTTCCTGTCTTCTCACCTCCTTCCTTCTCCCAGCCATTCCCCAGCCACTTATACTCGCATTACTTCCATCCTCTACGTTCAACAAATCCTTAAAGTGTTCTCTCCATCTGCTCACTTTTTCTCCCTTCCCCACTAGTAATCTACCATTTTTATCTTTCACTCCCCTGCTAACTTCATTTCCACCCTGTCTTACTCTTTTCACCTCTTTCCAGAACATTTTCTTACAGTCCCTCCACTTTACACTCAAATTCCTTCCAAATTCCTCATCCACTCTCTTCTTACTCTCTCTTACTAATCTTTTCACCTCTCTCTTTCTTTCTACATAAAACTCTCTCTTCCGCCTCTCAACTTCTTCCACGCCCCTATTTCTCATCCATTCATTGTATGCTTTCTTCTTTTGTGCCACAGCCTGTTTCACCTCTTCAGTCCACCACGCTGTTCCTTGCACCCCCTCCGTCTTCTCTTCCTTCAACACACTGCATCACATGATGCACATATTTCTTCTGTAAATATCCTACACACACCTTCCACGTCTCCCATCTGCTCCAATTCATATTTGCCCAATCGTTCCTCCACTTCTCTCTTATACTCTGCCATTTTCTCATCCTCTTGTAACCTTTCCACTCCCTAATAGGGCAATTGATTAGTGGAATGGACTACCAAATGAAATAGTGTGTGCCAAAACTATTCATAATTTAAGGATACATATGATAAAAATGGTTTAATACATGGGACAATATGAGCTTGATTCATTCCTGTAAAGACACAATTAAGTAAGAACAATTAGGTAAGAATGAACACGCATGCACGCACGCAAGCACGCACACACACACACACACACACACACACACACAGTTTTACAAGATACAGGCAAAGAAAATGAACACATATGTAATACTGTGGTGGTCCAAGTCCTCCCTGGTGAGGCGCAAACACACCAGGCTGAACCTGGACCAACAATGATCATGCACCATGACAGCCACTGTTGTTCTTAATGTTTCTTTATACGTTCCACATGAAGTGTAGACTGACATTATTTACATACAAATTCAATGACAGTAAATCCTCGCTTTTCGCGATTTGGATGTTACACCAAAACCTCGCGAACCGCGAAACATCGAATTGTGAAATGAAGTATCAATGGGAAAAATAGAGGAGCATTCCGGTGGGACATGTACCTATCATATCAGAAAGTAATATAACACCAAACAGGCCCTACCCAAAATTAAATGAAGAGTGTTTACTAGTGCTAAAACAGCATAACACAATAAACATGTACCTGAAAGACATTAAAACTGTTATCAAGAGCTGCAACACCAAAAATCCTTACCAGAAATAAAGTGAAGACTGGCTTGAGTGGCAAGTGAAGGTATGTTGAGAGTGGATGGGCTGGTTTCCGATGTCACTAACCAAGGAAAAGCTGCCACTTTTCACCAGATTACCTGTACTTAATTTTCGACATCAAAGTACGTTAACTAAACCCTGGTCATTATATGTGCCCTCTTTGTCACTAAAACAACATTATTTTACTCACTGCTACAAGGAAGAGACACTGTAATATAGTAAAATAGAATAAAAAATTGGTGGGCTGACTCTACCATCTCCGTATTGGGACGGTTATTATTTTTTCCTTCCTTAAATGTTGATAGGCTTTATTTTACATCCATTTCTCCATCAAAACAAAAATAAATAGTGTTATGAGAAACATGTAACAATTCTTTGTTAAGAAACAGCAGCACGACACGGCTGAAGATTGAATGTTACGATCACAAACAATAACAAACTCACGTGTCTACTGCCCAGCTGGACCAGATGTTTAATCACAGTACAGCTGAAGATCGTATGTTACAATCATAAACAATAACAAACTTACGTGTGTCTACTGCCCCGCTGGACCTGCTGTAAAAAGATCATGGAAAACTGTTGCATAGAAAAATGGACAGTGCCTAGACTGAGCATTGGTACGCATCGTCTGCTAAGTGTCGGCTGCTGGCTGGGAGCATCGACTTGCGGGGAAATTCGCGAATTGTGAGACAACTCGGAAACTTTTTTCTTGTGCGAAGAATGAGGCGTCGAAGTAAAATGCATCCAAACACGAGGACTTACTGTATCTATGACCAATATTAATTTCACAAGAAGAAACTGCCAAAACTAGGTTTTCAAAAATAAACTTCACCATCATGTTTACTTTTTCTGGAATTTACATACAGTACTTTACTCAAAATTCTCACATCCTGCTAAAACCAACTGCATTAACTTCATACCTGCAGTCAATACACATAAATGATTGAACATGATGACAGATATCTGAAGCCCCTCCCCCCCTCCCAAAAAATACATAGGTGTTATTCATGATTAAAAATTATTTGGTCCTGCCTGCCACAGTGGTTCACAAGGTCCTACTTGCCTCTCCCAGTGCTACCTGAGCTTTATGTAATTAAAGGTAGGTCTTGCTGATGCTGATTCTACAAAATAATTAGTTGGTGTTGGATGCAATGCTGGGCCACATTTAGTCACTTGCTGCATGATATGAAGCCAATGGGCTGTTGTATCCCTGTTACAGTTCTAAAACTACTATTACAATCAGTAAAGTTTTCAAAGGTTTCATTCTGTGTGCTAAATGTTTTCCTAATATTTGCAGCAACATTTCAACAAATATACTGACTTTATTTTTGACACCTTTGACTAAGGACAAAATACTGAGAGACAGCATGTTGTTGTTATCTAACCCCAGTCTCTCTAGCTGTGAAGGTAGGCAGCTGCTCCGATGGGGCCATCCTACACGCAGTGTCAAGTACATACACTTTGTAGGGAATTGACGCCTCCTTGTGGTAGACAGTGCCTCACCAGCATCCATTCCCACATCAAAATGCATGGAGATATAAGGAGGTTTGGCACCAGGGTGGAGGCCATAACTATGTAGCTCCACTCAGGGTGCTCAGCAGTACCATGTGCAGGCTCCTCATCTACACCTGAGAGGTACTGAAAATGCACAGCAGTCATTAACTAGTTCTGGAACACTAACACAGTATGAAAAAGTTTTTAGCCTGAGTTGGAAGGCTGGTATTGTATGATGGACAAAAAAACATTTTGACATTCTAGATCTCCTAGTAAGGAGGGTAGTTGTATTACCCTGATGACACTATTATGATGACATACAATATTTATTTCCATGCAAATACTGTATTTACATTCTATTCAAACATGTTTGTGCCTCAATGGCTACAACCTTTTCAATAATTCATTCATTCACCATCTAATCCTGTATTGCCCCATGAGGAACGTTGGAGCTCGGGGCTAGACAAGTCGGTCCTGACATTTAAGATGAAAGTGACCAACCTCATTCATCCCTGCGTGGCATTACGTGAGCAATAAACCCCAACCACCCCTTGGATATAAACCTGCACAGGCTCAATCCGATTGGAGTGCCTTAATTACCCACTAAACCACCAGGCATCATAATTTGGTTATACGGTTACCACCCAGCATATTAAATGTTTTCCTGGTGTGCAGGAACCATTTGGGTTGACACTCAGTGTACAGTCACCCATAGGCAGAAGGATGAGGAAAGAATGAAGGAAAGAAAGATAGAGGCAGGAGTGCAAAGTCACCCTTACTTACAGTATGAGTACCTAAAATAGAATTTTCTCATGCCACTATTTCATATTAAAATCTGAAATTACCCAAACAACTCAAGCAAGTACAAATATACAGGAAGTGTTCAAAATGTTTACGAAACCCATTTCGATGCTATTTTCTGATGTTCTTGTGGAACGATTCATCTAAATGCCTTTGTTTCCTATGAATAACAATGTAGTATCACTGACTGAAACAACTGTACTATCTATCATTTCCACCTAGTGCACCAAAATAAACAAAATCTTCCTAAATTTTATTTTTTTTGCAAATGACATCCTGTCAATGACAGTGGTGAGACCTATATTTTATCATACCTAAGTGCCAAGCTCCTACTGAAGTTGGTGCTCAGTATACTGTGGGTGCTCCACCTGTTGCTGCATTAAACTTAATGAACAATCTACACTTATTGGTGTTTAGGTGATTATATGTTTGGTAAGCAATTGTATAATATTATTTACATAAGATTAGCTCTGTACCTGCTTGATGATCTATAATTATCGTACATCTGAACCATACAAACGTTACTAAAACAGTGCCCAGTGACTGGCAACAAGAAAGGAGTGTCATCTTATTTCAAAATTACACTACAGTATATTAATAAAATTATGTTTTCATCTTTGCAATATTCTTTTGTAATTCTGCAACTAATGCATGAAGACTGTTATTTTCTGCTGTTAATGATGCAATTTTCTTATCCTTCAAGAAAATTTCATTTGACTTTTCTGTATTTTCTGCTTTTATCCTTGCAAATTCAATTTCCTTTTTCCTTAGTAACTGTTCAAATTCACATACCTCAACACTTTCTTTCCTACTCTCATTACATATATTCATACTGTCTGCATGAGACAACACATCAGAAGGAACAGAATCTTTAGAAGTTGCATTAAAGTCTCTCTGCTCTATTTCTGTTTGCTGAAAAATATCAAATGATTTATCTATCTGCAAACTTTCTATACATGAAGTACTGTGAGTCTGTGCATCACTACTCAGGTTACTCAGGTTAAATGAAGAGGCAGACTTCATAGCCACTGCTGATTCACAAACTTGGAATAAGGATGACTCCAACACTTCACCTGCTGATGGACGCTGACTGGCGTCAGGGTGGGTGAGCTTTAGGATCCATGGTGCCTGGGGAAAGGCATTCACAGTAAATGAAAACTATATATTATTAAGAAAATGGCAACATCATCATCATTCCAAAGGTATTCCCACATCTGAGAGTCGGAAATGGCTGAAAATTTTGAAAATCACTGCTCCTACTCCATATGAAAGAATAATATGCTTCATGCATGAGACATGTGAAGCTCACTGATAGTGAAATACAAGCATAAAGGATGGTAAGATCACCAACTTTGAGCATACTAACAACAGTGGCATAATGAGGGACAATGTGTGTGACAAATTAAGTAGATGATGAGATGACTGAATGGACAGACCAAGGTAATCTGGACATGAAGAGAGAACGTGAGAGTTGTTGCTATTGCTGTTGTTGCTCAACCCTGGTCTGCCTTGCCCAGTAGACCCATCAACTATAGGTAAGCAACTGTCCCCATGGGGTTGTACTATAAGTTTACACCACTGATGTTGTCTCTGCGTCTCTGGCATTAGAACTGTTCAGAATAAAAAATTGTGTGAAATCTATAGCCTACTGCAATGATTCCCATGGTTGTTGACTTGAAAAAGCCAAGTATTACAACCATTTTCTTTTTAGACGAAGGAAACCCCTGCCTCAAAGGCTAAGTTTAAAGTGCCTGAAAATCAAAAATCAATTTTTATTATAAAGACAGAGTTGGAATTTTGGCTATATCTTCCTTAATACTGTATTCTAACTATGATATTATAAGTGATACTGCTGAAAGTGTAATTGATTCCCCTGTACAACAGAAAAGGGGAAAAAGAAGTGTGTGGTAATCATGAGAGGCATTTGTCTTCTTAGTGTAATGAGAAAGGTATATGGTAGGATACTTACTGACAAAGTCAGGGAAATAACAGAGGAATTAGTTGGAGACGAACACAGAGTTTTAGGAAGAGACAGGACTGTGTGGATTGGATATCCATCCTTAAGTCCTTAGTGGAAAAGTTTCTAGGGAAGGGCAAAAAGTTGTATGCAGCCTTCATGGGCTTGGAGAAAGCACATGACAATGTGGATACACAAGGAATAAGGAAACTGTTTAGAATATATGGAGTAAATGGGAAGCTGCTGAATGCCATGAGGAGTATGTATGAAGGTGCTAAGGCTGCAGCACATGTGGATGGTGAACTGAGTGAATTTATCTGAATGCTGGACTGAAACAATAATGTGCCATGTCTTTGTGGTTGTTCAATCTGTATATGGATGGGGCTATAAGAGAGATACTTTACAAGTACGGCAGTGGATGTTGGAGCAGCCCTCATGAGATAGGACAGCATTTGGAAACTTCCTGTTCTGTAGTTTGCAGATGACACTAGACTGTCAAGTGAAGATGAAGGGAAACTGCAAGGCTTGGTGAATGAGTTTGGGAGAGTGTGTAACAAACAGAATCTAAAGGTGAATGTAAGGAAGAGCAAAGTTATGGTCTTCGAGAGAATTGAAGTCACTGAATGCACAGTGAGGTTGGATGATGAGGAAATGGAAAATGTGACTGCATTTAAGTATTTGGGTAGTGTGATGAGTAAAATGGAAGTCTGGAGGATGAAGTGCTTGATTAGTTACAACAAGGAAGAAAGGTTGCTGGTTCTTTGAAAATAGTGGTAAGACATGGGGAACCAAGCATGGAAGTAAAAAAAAAAAAAAAGAAAAAAAAAAATCGCTGAATGATAGTACCGTGATACTTTACTAACATATGGAAGCGAAGCATGGACCTTGTTAGAAGGACACTAATCAAGAGCGAGAGCAGTAGAAATGAGTTATCTGAGAGAAGCATGTGGAGTTACATGGGGAGACAGACTGACAAATATGGAAGTAAAGGAGCATTGTGGTATGGATGTGGATGTGATGGGACACGTTAGGAGAAATGCACTGAGATGGTCATGCGAAGAGGATGGAGAGAGAGACTAACACGAAAAGTGTATCTGAGTGAAATGGAGGGGAGGAGAGGGAGGGGGAGGCCGAGGATGAGATGGAGGGATGGAGTGGAGAGGTATATGAGAGTGGCGGGTATGAGCTGGAGGGAGGCCAATGAAATGGCAGGGGACAGGATGATATGGAGGTGTTTTGTTTGTGGCCACCCCTTAAAGGATTAAGGTATCTGGCAACAGGTAGATACACAGACTACTGAAAAGCTCACATATTATTTTTTTTACTACATAGAGATACTGTGAATAAATTTGAATATACTGTATTACTATTACTATTCTTACTGAATAATAGCAGGAATACTGTGTGTATAAATTTGACAGATTTTGTTTATTTAATTCTTCTTGTAGCTCTTTACAAGAGTCTGTGTTAGTAATTCTCCTTTGTATTTTTGCATCATCTGCAAACATATTTAGATAGCTATCATTTCCAGTGTTACTGTCTATATCATTTATATACTGTACACTAAAAACATGATTGGTACCAGCACTGAACCCTGTGGTACTCCACTAGTCATTTCTTTCCATGATGAGTAATTTCCCCTTAGTACTGTTCTCATTTCTCTTTTTATGAGAAAATCTTGCATCCAACAAAACAGATTGCCTCGAATTCCTCCTTGATGGTACAGTTTCCATAAAAGTCTTTTGTGTGGTACTGTGTCAAATGCTTTCTTGAAATCTAAATAGATACTGTCCACCCACCCTTCTCTTTCCTGTATTGTGTTTGTTACTCTGTCATAGTAGCTCAACAGATTAGTAACACATGATTTTCCTTTTCTGAAACCAACTGTCTTTCTGTTATCATACTGTGTTCTTCTAGATGATTTACCCAAGCTTTTCTTATAAGCTTTTCTAATACCTTGCTTACAACACTGGTCAGTGATACTGGTCGGTAGTTGAGTGGATTTTGTCTATTTACTTTCATGAATAAGGGGACAATATTTGCTTTCTTCCAAATATAGGTAGTTTACCTTGACTCAAGGATTTCTTGAAAATTAAAAATAATGGTTTACTTAACTCCTTTGCACATTCTCGTAGTACCCAACATGAAATTTCATCAGGACCACTTTGCTTTTCCTCTGTCTAATTTACTTAACTCCTCCTGTATTACTTTTTCTGCTATTTGTATATCTGGTAGTATGTGTGGACATGCATGTTCCACACAGTCCCTCTCAAAATTTTTTTCTTCTGTAAAAACTAATTGGAAATTCTTTTTTAGCGCTTCACAAATATCTTTCTCTTGTGTATAGGTGATTCCCTCGTCCGTAATGGATTGTATTATATCTTTTACTTTGGTTTTGCTTCTGATGTAGCTGCAAAACAGCTTTGGTTGATCACTATTTTTATTTATTATATCCTCCTCAAACTGTTTTTGGGCTTCCCTACTTATTCTTGTATAATCGTTTATTGCCTGTTTGTAATTATTATACGTCCTTTCACTATTGTGTCTCCTGTATCTAATCCACAACAAATCTCTTCTTTCTTTTAATTCTTTACATTCTGTATTGAACCATTTCTGTATTTTCTTATCTGCTTCTTTGTGCTGTGGGATGTACTTCTGGACTCCTATTTCATAAAATTCACAGAATTTTTTATATACAGCATTTAAATCTTGTATCTAAGCTCATTTTCCCAATCCACTTCTAAGAAATACTTCTATAGGTCTTGATAATTTCCCTTTTTATAGTTTAGGCTCTTTTTGTAACTTTCATTGCTGCTAACTATGTCATATGCTATCCTGAAGTTGTAATTTAGTACTGCATGATCGCTTTTGCCGAGTGGAGGGTGATATATTAAACTGTCAATATCATTTTCTTGCCTAGTAAATATTAGATCTAACATTGAAGGTACATCGAGTCCTCTTTTTCTGGTGGTTTCCCTCACATGTTGCGTTAGGAAAAACTCTTGCACGAGATCCAGGAGCTTTTGGTCCCAACAGCTTTCTTGGCTATTTATATCTAGAGTATTCCAATTTATATTTGTATTAATATCTCCAGTTAGTATAATTCTTTCCGATTTCTCTTCCATTCTAGGTAGTAATGATCTTAAACTTTGAATTGTACTCTCTGCCAGGTCCTCATATTCGTCTCTTTCCCATGTGTTTGATCTGGGTGGCATGTACAAATTGGCTACAATTAATTTCCCTTCAGATGTGTTGCTCTCTACTGCAATCAGTTCTACTTGTGATGGTATATCTAGTTTTATTTCATTGACTTTTAGATTTTCTTAGTTAGTTAGTTAGTTAGTGTGTGTGTAGTTACCTATTTGCCTATTTGTATTTACCTATTTGTAGTATACAGGAATTGAGCAATGCTCGTGTTGTCTTGTCTCCATATCCACATTTATCGAGTCTACCTTTACACACATGAATGTTTTTCTCATGCATCACCTCTTTGTCGGAGTCTCAGGCCGCTCCACCTTACTTCAGTTTGGCTCTTAAAGGAGTCAGCCGCGACAGTAAGATTCGAACTCCGGACACCCTTATTTTAGACCCGGGCCGCTCCACCTTACCTCATCTTGGCTTGGATATAAAGGAGCGTTGTGGTGTGGATGTGGATGTGATAGGAAGCGTTGTGAGGAACACACTGAGGTGGTTTGGCCATGTGGAGAGGATGGAGGGTGAAAGACTGACGAAGAGAGTGTATGTGAGTGAGGTGGAGGGTGGAAGAGGGAGGGGGAGACCGAGGATGAGATGGAGGGATGGGGTGGAGAGGTATATGAGAGAGGGGGGTGTGAGTTGGGAGCAGGGCAGTGAAATGGCAGGGGACAGGGCGACTTGGAGGCGATTTGTTTGTGGCCACCCCAAACGGGATTGAGGCGTCTGGCAATAGATAGATAGATAGATCACCTCTTTGTCTAAGTCGTTCCAAATATTTAAGCATTTACCTAATATACCTAATTGTGATATACACGGAATGTACTATGCTCGTGGGTTTCCGTCACTGTTTCTCAATAAGTCAAATTTAGCTTTAAACTCGTTTAAATTTTTAGACTGGACGATCTCTTTGTCCAGGCTATTCCATAAGTCTATACTTCTGTAAGGAAAGCTATAATTCTTGATATCCTTCAAGCAGCTTGACTTTTTCAATTTCATTCCGTGTCCTCTTGTTGCTCTCTTATCCCATACAAACAGATCTTCTTTGTCAATTTTATCTACTCCCACCATGGTCCTGAACACTGCAATTATGTCTCCCTTCTTTCTCCTTTCCTCTAAGGAAGGCAAATCCAGTTTTTCCAGCCTCTCTCTGTATGACAGGTCTGTCAGACTGGGGACCATCTTGGTTGCTGTTCTTTGTATTCTCTCAATCTTGTTTATATCTTTCTTTTTGTGTGGGGACCACACTACCGCTGCATATTCTAACCTGGGGTGGATCATGGCCACTATCAATTTTTTCATCATCTCCTCATCCATATAATGAAATGCTACTCTTATGTTAGTCAAGAGTTTATAAGTCTCTCCAACTATCTTGTTAATGTGCTTTTCTGGTGACATACTATCTTGGACCAGCACTCCCAAATCTTTCTCTTCTCTCATTTTTGTGATTAATTCATTACCCAACAAAAAATTCAGTGATGGCCTCCTGGTACTTTTACCAATTTCCAATATTTTACACATCTTTACATTAAATTTCATTTCCCACGCCCGGCTCCAATTGGGTATCCTATCCAAATCCTCCTGCAGTATTTTACAATCCTCCTCAACCTCTACCTTCCTCAAGATCTTTACATCATCAGCAAACAGACTTGCATAACTGTTCACTCCATCTACAATATCATTTACGTAAATCAGGAACATTACTGGCGCCAACACCGAGCCTTGAGGGACTCCACTTGTTACATCCCTCCATCCAGACATCCTATCCTTTATTACTGTCCTCATTTGTCTGTCTCTCAAAAAGTCTTTCATCCATTCCAGAAGTTTCCCCTTCAGTCGTCCTATATATTCTAGTTTCCACATTAGTATCTTATGAGGTACCTTGTCAAAGGCCTTCTCTAAGTCTAAGTACACACAATCCACCCAACCATCTCTCTCCTGTAGCACGTCAATCGCTCTTGAGTAAAAGCTCAACAAGTTAGAAACACATGACCTTCCACTCCTGAATCCAACCTGACATTCAGCCAAAATATTCATCTCTTCCAATTATTTTATCCATCTGTCTTTCAGGATTCTCTCACACAATTTTGCGACCATGCTGGTTAGAGACACTGGAGTATAAATCAGGGGATCTTCCCTGTTTCCTCCCTTGTAAATTGGTACCACATTTGCCCTCTTCCATTCCTGTGGCACTTTCCCCTCTCGCAGTGAGCATACGATTCGCAGTGAGCATACGATTAAACTGTGAATTTTATCTGCCAGTTGTTCTCTGCATTCCTTGAGTACCCAATTAGAAACTCCACCAGGTCCTGGAGCTTTCCTTACATCTTGAGTTTCCAGTAATTTATACACTTCCTGTACCTCCACTTTTATATCTTTTATCACCGGAACATTTCTAATCACTCCCTCCCCTTCCACAAGCTCCTTTTCTTTAGTGAAAAGTGACTGGAAACGTTTGTTCATTATTTCTGCTTGCATTGCCGCATCCTTAAAGACCTCTCCTTCTACTTTCAGTTTGGTGATTCCTTCCTTTTGTTTCAGTTTGGATTCATCCTTGCATTTGTCTATTATACCTTTTTCAAAATTCCTTTCTTCTTCTCTACGTATTCTTGTGTATTCATTTCTTGTTCTTTTATATTCTTTCTTTGTTCTGTTGTGACCTCTCTTTCTCCAATTGTTCCACGCCTTCTCTCTCTCTTTTTTTGCTATCATACACCTTCTATTAAACCACTCCTTTTTCCTGTTTTCTTTCCCTCTTACTCTTGGTACAAATTTTTCCACTCCCAAATTATAGAGGTCTAGAAAGATATCCCACTTACTCTGTATCTCTCTTGTTTCTCTGAATTTTCTCCAATCCCCATTTTCAAAAATGTTTCTCAATCCTGTAAAATTTGCTTTCCCAAAGTTGTATCTTGTCTATGAAGCTCGTCTCTTGGCTCGACGTTCCCTATTAACATATGGAAGTCAGTGACCACTTGATCACTTTTTCCTAAAGGACAGAGATATTTCAATGATTCTATTAAATCGGGTTTTTTGGTGAACAGTAAATCTAACCTTGCTGGTGTGTCCTCACCTCGAAACCGTGTCTCTTCTTTGACCCATTGCGTCATCACATTATTCATTATTATATTTAATAACATAGTGCCCCATGAATCATCGCCGCCTTCCGAGTACCATTCCTCCCAGTTCACCTCTTTACAGTTAAAGTCAACCACTAAAATTATATTATTGCTTTTCTGAATTATTTTTTGCAAATAGCTAGCCATATCTGACAACATCTCAAGGTATTCGTCATCCTTCCATGCTCTCGTCTTTGGGGGAACTTATACTACCGCCATATCTCTCTTAACATTCTCTCCAGTTTCTATCTATCTATCTATATACCTAGGCTGCTTCCCCCAAGGAAAGGGAGGTAGCCGAGACAGGACGACTCACTCTCCATTTACTCATCCATTCAAACACATTCATTCGCATCTTAGCCCCAAAGGGGAGAACGGACAGATCCTCACCGCATCACACCGCACAAGGGTCAACTGCGCAATGCAATCAGTGACATCCGGAGCAGGGCCCGACAGCAGAACTGGTTTACCCCTGCTACATCATAACAGACCCATCCCCTTACCCGCACCTGACCTGACTAGCTGATCAGACCAAATGCGGGAGAATATCCCCTCAGGGCTGCGTCATCACTTATTCATTCACAATTTCTCTCCATTTATTTCTGTCACGCACAGCCACTCTTCCTTGCTCAACAGACATCCCTCTCGCATCCAGCGCTCTCTTCACGCTGTCCATCCATCCTATTCGTGGTCTCCCTCTCAGCCTTACACCTCTCACATCAGATCTAGTTATCTTTTTCACCAATCGTTCATTATCCATTCTCTCCATATGCCCAAACCATTGCAACACCCTCTGCTCAGCTCTACCAGCCATCTCCCGAACAACTCCAGTTCTCCTTCGCACTTCATCATTTCGCACTCGATCCATACGCGTCACTCCACACATACTCCTCAGACATCTCATCTCCATTACATTCAAACTTTTCCTCTCTGCTACAGTTTCTAATTTCATATAAATCACTTCAGCCCTGCCTTCTCCCATTTCCACAGTATCTACATTTATGTTGTTCTTCACTGCTATCATCACTCCTCCTCCCTTTTTTTCTTTCCCGTCTTTTCTCCACAGTTTGTATTTACCATCTCCCAAATGAACATCAATGTCTTCTCTTAATTTGGTCTCTACAAAGCACATGACATCAGGTTCATGTTCTCTCATGAAATCGTTAATTTCGATCCTTGTCGATATGAAACCATCAACATTAGTGTATATCACCTTCAAATTATTTTTGACGTTTTTAATACCCTCTTCTCTCCTACTCTCAATCCGTACCACTTCCTCAACTTCTGATCTTTCACAGCCATTCCCCTTAGTTTCCTTCACTTCTATTTCCTTAAATACCACTTCCTTACTTTCATATCCAATACTCTCCAAAAAAAAGTATTATATTCTTCCTCTGTCCTCTTATCATTTTTTCCCTTTACTTCTTCCTTTAATGATTTTAAAACTTCTCTTTCTTCTTCATTCAGAACCTTTCTGATGTAAACTTGACTCTCATTGGTCTTGTTTCCCCTATCTTATAAGGCCCTATCCTCCTTACTGCCTCAATTTCTTTTACCCACTTGTCTCCTTCGGGGTCAATCTTGCCTAATATTCCTCTCACCAGGTTCATGTCTCTCTCGAGTCTTAAGAACCTAACCTTTTCTTCCTCTTCCCTGTTTCCAAATATTACTACACATCTGTTCCTTTCTACAGTTTCTCTCACTAATTTCTCTTTTTTCTTCAGTATTTTCACTACATTTTCTTCCATTTTTTTCTTGTTCATTTCCCTTTCTTCCTGGATAATCTCTCTTAAGCTGACCACTTCTTTCTGTTCTTCTTCTACGTGTGCCCACTTTCCCTTATGCTCTTCTAATACATTACTCACCTTCTCCGTTTTATTAGTACTCTCTTCTAGTTTCCTCCTCAATTCAACATATTCCCGCTTCAAATTCCTAATCTCTTCATTCGCTGTTTCATTGGATTGGATCAGACTCTGTATGGTAGTATCCGTATTTTCAGACACATCCTTTATCACTAGATTCTCTACTTTCTTTTCAAGTTCACTAATCCTCATAATTAATGTTTTAACCAGGTCCATGACATTGGTATTTGTATCAAATCCTTGAAATTCGAGTCCCTCATTGTTTACATTTTCGGCCATGTTTGATGTTAAGTACCAAAACAGCTGTTACCGAAAAAACTACAAACATTCATGTATACTCTAGCCAATAAATCTTTACATTTTTGATAGTCTATTAACTTTCATTATTTTAAATTTAAGACAAGACCTTAGGAGACAGGACAGACAAAATTCCTGAAACTACTTAAGGTTAGCAGCGATGGCTGGGACGTCTGCTCTCTCCGGCTGTTCGTTCGTGTGTGTGTGTGTGTGTGTGTGTGTGTGTGTGTGTGTGTGTGTGTGTGTGTGTGTGTGTGTGTGTGTCTTTACCTATTTGTCATTACCTATTTGTAGTACACAGGAGCTCAGCAACGCTCGTGTTGTCCTCTCTCCATATCCACATTTATCAAGTCTACCTTTACACACATGAATGTTTTTCTCATGCATCATCTCTGTCTAAGTCGTTCCAAATATTTATGTATTTACCTAATACTGTATACCTAATTGTGATACACACGGAATGTGCTAAGCTCGTGGGTTTCCATCGCTGTTTCTCAGTAAGTCAAATGTAGCTTTAAACTCGTTTAAGTTATTAGACTGGACGATCTCTTTCTCCAAGCTATTCCATAAGTCTTTACTTCTGTAAGGAAAACTATATTTCTTGATATCCTTCAAGCAGCTTGACTTTTTCAATTTCATTCCGTGTCCTCTTGTTGCTCTCTTATCTCATACAAACAGATCTTCTTTGTCAATTTTATCTACTCCCACCATGGTCCTGAACACTGCAATCATGTCTCCCCTCTTTCTTCTTTCCTCTAAGGAAGGCAAATCCAGCTTTTCCAGCCTCTCTCTGTATGACAGGTCTGTCAGACTGGGGACCATCTTGGTTGCTGTTCTTTGTATTCTCTCAATACTGTTTATATCTTTCTTTTTGTGTGGGGACCACACTACTGCTGCATATTCTAACCTGGGGCAGATCATGGCCACTATCAATTTTTTCATCATCTCCTCATCTATATAATGAAATGCTACTCTTATGTTAGTCAAGAGTTTGTAAGTCTCTCCAACTATCTTGTTAATGTGCTTTTCTGGTGACAAACTATCTTGGACCAGCACTCCCAAATCTTTCTCTTCTCTCATTTTTGTGATTAATTCATTACCCAACAAATAATTCAGTGATGGCCTCCCAGTACTTTTACCCATTTCCAATATTTTACATTTCTTTACATTAAATTTCATTTCCCACGTCCGGCTCCAATCGTGTATCCTATCCAAATCCTCCTGCAGCATTTTACAATCCTCCTCAACCTCTACCTTCCTCAAGATCTTTACATCATCAGCAAACAGACTTGCATAACTGTTCACTCCATCTACAATATCATTTACGTAAATCAGGAACATTACTGGCGCCAACACCGAGCCTTGAGGGACTCCACTTGTTACGTCCCTCCATCCAGACATCCTATCCTTTATTACTGTCCTCGTTTGTCTGTCTCTCAAAAAGTCTTTCATCCATTCCAGAAGTTTCCCCTTCAGTCCTCCTATATATTCTAGTTTCCACATTAGTATCTTATGAGGTACCTTATCAAAGGCCTTCTCTAAGTACACACAATCCACCCAACCATCTCTCTCCTGTACCTCGTCAATTGCTCTTGAGTAAAAGCTCAACAAGTTAGAAACACATGACCTTCCACTTCTGAATCCAAACTGACATTCAGCCAAAATATTCATCTCTTCCAGAGATTTCATCCATCTGTCTTTCAGGATTCTCTTGGACAATTTTGCGACCATGCTGGTTAGAGACACTAGTCTATAATTCAGGGGTTCTTCCCTGTTTCCTCCCTTATAAATTGGTACCACATTTGCCCTCTTCCATTCTTGTGGCACTTTCCCCTCTTCCAGAGAACACACAATTAAACTCTGAATTTTATCCGCCAGTTGTTCTCTGCATTCCTCCAGTACCCAATTAGAAATTCCATCAGGTCCTGGGGCTTTCCTTACATCTTGAGTTTCCAGTAATTTATACACTTCCTGTACCTCCACTTTTATATCTTTTATCACCGGTACATTTTTAATCGCTCTCTCCCCTTCCACAAAGTCCTTTTCATTAGTGAAAACTGACTGGAAACGTTTGTTCATTATTTCAGCTTGCATTGCTGCATCTTTATAGACCTCTCCTTCTACTTTCAATTTGGTGATTCCTTCCTTTTGTTTCAGTTTGCCATTAACAAATCTATAAAACAGTTTGGGTTCATCCTTGCATTTGTCTATTATACCTTTTTCAAAGTTCCTTTCTTCTTCTCTACGTATTCTTGTCGCAGTATCGTAACCAATGAGGTCTTGCCTAAGTGACGTATTTGCTGCTGCTATAAAGCTCGAATTATGAAAAGTTTCAATACCATCTCAGCACTTTTGCAGCACCTCGGTTTGGGTTACCTTTCCTAGAAGGGTAGTCAAGTCGTACCCCACCTACTCGTGGTGACCTCGCAGACACCCTGTTTTTTTGTTTGTTTTTTCCATTTCTGTTTTTTGTGCTTTTTTTTCTTTCGGTTTTCTTTTTGTCTCCTAAATTTGGGTGACACAAACGGGGGCGGTGCTACCCGGGTTTTTCCCGGGTAGTATTGTATATAGGTTTTGCTGTTGTTGCCATTTTGTTTTGTTTTTTGTTCTCCCTTATCATGAGTAAACAACGCCAGTGCCCTCACTGCAGTAGGTCTGTAGTAAAAAGTGCACAAGCACTGAAGTGCACCTACTGCAGTGAGTGGATTCATATAGCTTGTGAAAATTTGGATGCAGGCGACTATCCATTCATGAAGAGGAGCCACCAGCTGGGCTTTCGCTGGCTGTGTAGCCAGTGTGTTGCACCACCAGACGAGGTCTTGGCTGGTGGAGGAAGTAGTACCAAGAAGGAGTTCGAAGATAAAGTTATTGGGCCGATCTTTCAAGCAATCAGAGACGTATCAAATAGACTGGAGGCACTAGAGACCAAGGTCTCATCACCCATGGCGGTCACGCAAGATCAGGCCAAGTCATTTGCGGATGCTGTTCGCGGGTCTCTCGTGGGGGAAGGGAAGGATCTGCCTGGGGGCGTGATTGAGATCAGTGCTCATGGCCAGAAAAAAGCCATTCATAGTCAGCATGTACTGATTGTGAAACCAGAGAGTGGCGGTGGTGCCCTGACAAATCAGATGGGACCAGAAGACATCAGAGGCGTACTTAACTCGGTACCGGTTGACAGCTGCCTTAAGACCAAGGCTGGTGGGCTGGTAATGAAGTTTCCATCAGTTGAGGCCAAGGGTGAAGCAACCGGGGTGCTGATTGATCATTTTGGCTCTGAGGGCACTTTTTGCATATCAGAGCCAAAGAAAATGTTGCCTAAAATGACTGTGACAGGCCTTTCCTCTTCCTTGGATGACTCTGACATCATCCTAAATATTCTGAGAAAAAACAATAAAATTAAGATGCTTGTTGATCGAGGTTGTACCCTCAATCTTCTCTTCACAAGGACAAGGAATGACACCAAAACTGCTGTCTTGAAGATGTCACCAGAGGTGAGATCCTCCATTGTAGAACAGGGCAATTACATCTATGTGGATCTTACAAGATGCCGTGCTTTCGATAGATTCTGGGTTACACAGTGTCATCACTGTCATGGCTTTGGTCATACATTTGAGAGATGTTCTAGGAAAAGTGATGAACCTAAATGTGTCTTTTGTGCTGAAGCCCATAAATCTAAGGACTGTAGTAACAGAAATTCTCTTAAATGCATCAACTGCTCCTCTTTAAGACATCAAGATGCTAATTCAAAGTCACAGGCGGTGCCTATTTTGCTTCAAGTAGAGAATGTCCAATTATGATTTCTCATAGGAATAGATTGATTGAAAACACCAATTATGACCATTCAAAAAACTGACTACGTCCCTATTGAACCAGTTAAAGATGGGTCTTTTAAATATTCGTTCCATCCGTAATAAGATAGACTGTATTAATGAAACCCTAAATCAGCACGAGCTTGACATATTGTGCTTGACTGAAACCTGGTTGTATGAGTCTGATATCGATATTATTCGTAATGCTTTGCCTAAGACACATTCTATTATTAGTATTCCCAGGCCTGCTGCTGACTATCCGGGAGGAGGCATAGCACTCATCTACTCAGCAGCACTTGCAAATGTTTCTCTCATTGACTCAGACCTGACCCCATCTTCATTTGAATTTATGGAAGTATTAATAAATTTCCATCAGAGTACTATTAGAATTGCAATTGTCTATCGACCAGGTTATCTGGGCAGAGAGCGAGGTTTTATGGAGGAGTTTGGGCAGTTTCTTGAAGGGTTTTCTCTTAAACCTGGAGGACTTCTTGTCTGTGGTGATTTCAGTTATTGGGTTGACAGTCCAGAGTCAAAACCATTTTCTTCAGAATTCCTTGAGTTGATCACCCAGAACAATTTTTTCAATCATGTGAGTAATCCAACTCATGTCTCAGGACATGTCCTTGACTTGATCTTGTCCCCTGTTGGTTGCAGGCACGTATCATATGTGGAGGTTGACTCATTTGACCCCCTCATCTCTGATCATGCTCTGATCACTCTTAGTTTTGATGTCCTGAAATCCTCTTCATATAGGAAGGTCATCAGGTTCAGAAATTACAACAGTGTTGACCGCCAGTTGATGTGTTTTGAAATTGATCAGCGTTTAAACTCCATCGATTCTTCAAGTCTTTCTTCTGGTGAATTGGTTGATATTTACAACAACGAGCTCAGGTCAATTTTTGACCATTATTATCCTGAGGTAGTAAAAACAATCACTGTACATGATAATTCTCCGTGGTATGGTCCATCCATTAATTCTTTGCGTAGACAACGTAGAAGGGCAGAACGTGAGTGGAGCTTGCAGCGGACTGAAGTAACTCGTTTGTGTTATGTTTTTGCAAGAAGAGCAGTCGTTCACACTGTAAAAGCCCAAAAGGCTAGGTATTATCAAAATAAAGTTGATTCATGTGGTGGTGATAAAAAAAAACTGTCTGCAGTTGTGAACAATTTGGTTGGTCGGAGGAATGTAACTGTTAAACCAACTTCTGTATCTGATGCCCAATTGGCTTCTGATTTTGCTTCATTTTTTACAAGTAAGATATCTCGCATAAGAAGTGATATAGACAGCAGTTCTCCTAGTGAAGCGTACTCAGTTGACTTCCAGCCACCGTGCACCGGGGATCATTTGCTTTCAACATTTCATCCGCTGGATGTAAACAAAGTCAAATGTTACATCAGAGAACTTAATAAATCATTTTTCTCACTCGATCCATGTAACATGTCACAACTGCCTGATGTGTATGAGCATGCTGCAGACTTTATCTGCAACATAATAAATAGATGCTTCTTAGAAAGTAATTTTGTGCAGTCTTAGAAACGTGCTTTGCTTAGGCCCCTAATTAAGAAACCTGGCCTTGATGTCGAGAGCATGACAAATTATCGTCCTGTCTCTAACCTGTCTTTTTTATCCAAGATTATTGAGCGGGCCATACTCAATCAACTCTTACCACTACTGGAACACAACAGAGTTGTTCCTGTTGTTCAATCAGCATACAGAAAATACCATTCAACTGAAACTGCACTAACAAGGATTCAGAGAGACTTGGTGGCAAACACTTGTAGTGGGATGTCCTCTCTCCTAGTTCTTTTGGATCTGTCTGCAGCTTTTGATACAGTAGATCACAAACTATTGTTGGATGATCTGTATTTTTATGGCGTTCGTGATAGTGCCCTTTTGCTCCTTAAGTCGTATCTGTCAGACAGATCTCAGAGAGTGGTTGTTGATTACGCTAGCTCTGATTCTGCTCCTCTTCTATTTGGAGTCCCTCAAGGATCAGTTTTGGGTCCAATTCTATTTACTATCTACACAAGTAGTTTATCGTCTCTACTTGATGCTCATGATGTGTCCTATCATTTTTATGCTGATGACACCCAGTTCTATGTTAAGATGTCAGATATCAACGATACTAAGACAAAGTTTGAATCTCTAATGTCTGATATTAAGATTTGGATGGCTAAGAGGAAACTTAAGCTGAATGATGGTAAAACTGAGATCATCATCATTAGAGGAAACAGAAGGGGTGATGACATTGACAATGCCCTGGCTTTGAACATTGGTGTGTCACAGCTGCATCCAGTCAGTTCTGTTCGAAATCTGGGTGTTTATTTTAATTCTAAGTTAAATTACAAAGAACATATTGATCAGGTTGTAAGAGGGTGTAACTTGCATATCAGAAATCTGTACTCTGTGAGAAGATTCCTGAATAGACGGTGCCTATTAACATTGGTCCATGCAGTGGTCTTGTCTCGTGTTGATTATTGTAATTCACTGTGGGTCGGTCTTCCAAATAATATACTAACAAAAGTTCAGTCTGTGTTGAACAGGGCGGCACGGCTTATCTTTGGTCTCCCCCCAAGAACCTCAACTACCCCGTTGCTGATTGAGTTGCATTGGTTACCAGTAAAGGCTAGAACTGAATTTAAATTGTGTCTTATTACATTCAAGGTTCTTAAGTTTGGTGAACCGAAGTATCTTGCTGAATTGTTAAAACTCCCATCGACACGCCCAGGTGTGATGTTACGCAGTGAAGATGATTCCTTGCGTCTTGATGAGCCAGGAGCCATTCACCAGTCATCTTTCTCTGATCGTTCTTTTGCATATAGAGCCCCTAGATTATATAACAGATTGCCATTGTCCATAAGACAACTCTCTACTGTTGAATCCTTTAAGAGACAGCTGAAAGCCTTTCTTTTTTCAAAATGTTATGACCTGGAGAGAGGTACAATGATGGATGATTATAGGGTTTAATTATTGTCAGTTTCATGTATATATGATATAGCTTGTATTATATACAAAAAATGTAATTCTTGTAATTATAAAAATAATGTATGTGTGTCGAGCGCTAGTGAATTCCCAAAAGGAAGAACTGGCGCTTTTGAGAAACAAAAGGCCAGATTATTATTATTATTATTATTATTATTATTATTCATTTCTTGTTCTTTTATATTCTTCCTTTGTTCTGTTATTACCTCTCTTTCTCCAATTGTTCCACGCCTTATCTCTCTCTTTTTTTGCTATCATACACCTTCTATTAAACCACTCCTTTTTCCTGTTTCCTTTCCCTCTTACTTTTGGTACAAATTTTTCCACTCCCAAATTATAGAGGTCTAGAAAGATATCCCACTTCCTCTGTATCTCTCTTGTTTCTCTGAATTTTCTTCAATCCGCATTTTCAAAAAAGTTTCTCAATCCTGTAAAGTTTGTGCTCTCAAAGTTGTATCTTCCCTGTCTATGAAGTTCGTCTCTTGGCTCGACGTTCCCTATTAACATCTGGAACTCAATGACCACATGATCACTTTTTCCTAAAGGACAGAGATATTTCAATGATTCTATTACATCGGGTTCTTTGGTAAACAGTAAATCTAACCTTGCTGGTGTGTCCTTACCTCGAAACCGTGTCTCTTCTTTGACCCATTGCGTCATCACATTATTCATTATTATATTTAATAACATAGTGCCCCACGAATCCTCGCCGCCTCCCGAGTACCATTCCTTCTAGTTCACTTCTTTACAATTAAAGTCACCCACCAAAATCATATTGCTTTTCTTAATTATTTTTTGTAAATAGCTAGCCATATCTGACAACATCTCCTGGTATTCGTTATCCTTCCATGCTCTCATCTTGGGGGAACATACACTACCGCCATATCTCTCTTAACATTCTCTCCAGTTTCTAATTTCATATATATCACTTCAGCCTTGCCTTCTCCCATTTCAACGGTATCTACGTTTATGTTGTTCTTCACTGCTATCATCACTCCTCCTCCCGTTTTTTCTTTCCTGTCTTTTCTCCACAGTTTGTATCTACCATCTCCTAAATGAACATCAATATCTTCTCTTAATTTGGTCTCTACGAAGCACATGACATCAGGTTCATGTTCTCTCAAGAAATCGTTAATTTCAAGCCTTGTCGATATGAATCCGTCAACATTAGTATATATCACCTTCAAATTATTTTTGATGTTTTTTAAACTCTCTTCTCTCCTACTCTCCGTCAGTACCACTTCCTCAACTTCTGATCTTTCACAGCCATCCCCCTTAGTTTCCTTCACTTCTATTTCCTTAAATACCACTTCCTTACTTTCATATCCATTACTCTCCAAAAAAAAGTATTGCATTCTTCCTCTGTCCTCTTATCATTTTTTCCTTTACTTCTTCCTTCAATGATTTTAAAACTTCTCTTTCTTCTTCATTCAAATCTTTTCTTATTATAATATTTTCCATCCCTGCCTCTTTCCTTAATTTCCAGGTCACTTTAAGTACAGTAATCACTCCAATATCCGGATCAATAGAGCCATCGGTAGGTTCGGATATTGGTTTTGTCCGGATATTGGGCCCCAGCTTATGGACTTTTACTTACGGACCCTAACACAGAGAAACACCTATACAACTCCCTCCGGACATGCATAGCACCTATTTAACACCCAAATCACACCAATAAGGCACATAAATGACTGAAATAAATGCAATAGACACATAAAATGTGGGTTTAGAAGTATGTTCATACATTAATAAACATTCTGGTACTTATGGACTCTAACCGAACCTAACCTAACCGAACCTAACCGAACTCTGAAAAACACATTCCTACTGCACATGCATGAGGTAAGTTTAGTATGGAAAGAAGTAAAGTATGACACTTTCTGGTAAGTATAGTATGGGAAAAAATACAATATGAAACATTCTGGTAAATATAGTATGGAAAATAGTACAACATGAAACATTTTGGCTACTTACAGCAAGTCCCTGGCCACCTCGATGAATAACCGCCTCCTCTCGGACTCTGACAGTAAGAACGATTTCCTGAAGCACTTGCACTACACTCTTCCTGAAGTCTTGCACTGAACTTAGTCACTAACACACAGAAGTCCGTTCTTTTCACAGTGTTCACTTTAGTCCAAATAATGTTCCATTAAATTTAAGTGTTGCACATTAACTTTTCCCAAGTTTTTTTAAGTTTCCAAAGCCAAAACAAAGAAGGTTAGTTACGTTAAATTTCTTTTCTACTTAGTCTTTTCTCCCAACTTGAAAACCTTAACACAACACACCGTTTTTTTCACTGCACAACACTCAAAATTCCCGTGTGGTCTAGTGGAGAAGTTCTTGCTGTTTATTCACTGTCAGAGCCCGAGAGTATCACTGGCAGGCGTCCAAGGGGTGCATCAGTGGGTAGTGGTGATGGCGTACCGACTACAGAAGACTCTGAAGACAGCCGCAAACTCACGTCGAGCGGTGACTCCACTGTAGCTGATGTGCTGGGCTGTGGCTCGGAGCATGAGGGCCTGTCTTGGGGAGGCAACGGAGTGGAACCAGGGCTTGGCACAGCGGGGGTCACGGGCCTGAAAAAACTGTCAATCGTTGAGTGACGCAAGGACCGACGATTCTGGCGATTGATGATGCGCTGCCGGAAAGCACGCACTTCCTCCACGAGTCCCAAGGGCCCCATCTCCCTGTCGCAGTCCGGGTGTTCCAGGTAGTCTAGGACGAACTCTAGATGTTCCCGGAGTGCGCTCAGCTTGGGGATGGCTGGAGTAGTGTCCTGCTGGGCGGAGTCTGCATCATCATCGCCTCGTCGTCGGAATCTTCAAGTTCGGGACTGACACCAGCAACCGAAGACGCGATCTCGATATCAGACAACGTCTGATACCCAGGATCGCCCTCGTCGTCGTCCAACCACTCACGAACATCGTCCACATCAACATCGTCGCCGTGCGTACGTAGCCGTGCATGGAAGTCATCCACGTCCAAACCCTAGGAAATCGTACTCCACATCTGTTCCGAGAAGCAGACGAGACCAACCATTTTCAAGAGTTTTCACAGGGACTTCCTTCCATGCACTAGCCCAGTTGTACAGCGCAGACTTGATGTTGTAGCGGCGAAGGTTTTCCAACGTCCGCTTGCCTCGAGTGTCACGTCCTTCCCTGCGCTCGTCTCGTCCTCGAGAACCACCATCACCTCGTCCAGGAACTTCCGACGGTACAGGCGCTTTGTTGCCACGATCACTCCTTGGTCCATTGGTTGAATGAGAGCAGTCGTATTAGGTGGCAGAAACATGCACCTAATACGGCCATTCTCAGCAACCAAGTCCTTGTCGCACGGGTGGGCAGGTGCATTGTCGAGGAGAAGGAGAGCCTTTACCTGGTCGCGAGGAATTCCCAGTGTCTTCGTCTGGTAATGTATGACCTCCTTGACGAAGTGATGGTGAAACCAGTCTTTGAAAATCACAGCTGTGAACCATGCTTTCAAAGAATGGTACCATACGACAGGAAGGACATCCATCACCCCACGAAGGCACCGAGGCTGCTTTGCACGGCCAACAATAACGGGCTTAAGCCGGTGCATGCCGTTAGCATTGGCACAACACAAAGCAGATATCCGTTCCTTAGAAAGCTTGCGGCCAGGTACACGCTTCTCCGTCTCATCGGCGAGAGTGTTCGTTGGCACCGAGCGATAGAATAGGCCAGTTTCGTCAGCGTTATAGACTTGACCGAGAGTGAGGCCCTCCCTGTCGATCAAGCCTTTCACCTTGTGCCGAAACTCGTCCACTCCATCCTCGTTAGCGTCCAATGCTTCGCCATGTGCTTTACGGTTAGTAAGGCCATGTCGCAACTTGAACGCGAAGAGCCAACCCTCGGATGCCTTGAAGTCTAGGGCGTCGTGAAGCCTTGCAAACTTCTCAGCAGCAGCCTTCAGCTCCGTTCCACGTACCATCACACCAGCTGCACGTTGCTGTCGATACCAAATCAACGTGGAGCGGTCGATCTCTGCATACTTGGGAGTAAACATAACCTTCCTCTCCACGTTGCGTTTGCTTCTCGACGAGAAGTCAGCCGTGTACTGCATGAGCTTGTCTCGGGAACGCTTGATATCAAACAAAGTCGACCGGGCCAGGTTGAACTCGCGGAGAATGCGAGAGGAAGACCAACCCGCATCAACCTTCTCCAATATCTCCCGTTTCTTCTCCAGAGTCAACACCACTCTCTTCCTTTTCTCAGGAGGCGGAGCCATCATCACACACACTAAGAGTAGGGCAGAGAGCAGCAGGAGGCCTTGCAGCAAGTACGGCACCACCACAAAAGCGAGCACGTGGGCAGCCATGACGAAGAGCGTAGGTCTTGTCGCGGTGAGAGACAGGCGGGAAGTGGGGAGGATGCAGCGGCGCTCTATCGGACGTCGGAGGAATGACGAACCAAAACAATGCTCTCACGCGGCGCGCGCGGCAAGTTCAAATTACGGACGGCAAAAAATCGATTTTTTTTCCAATTTTTTTGGATTTTCGGACCATTTTGGGAATGTTTGATCCCAGGACGATAAGGTTCGGTTAGTGGGGATGTTCGGTTATTGGGCGTCCGGATATTAGAGGGATTACTGTATATCATTTACTACAACTTGGATGGGTGACCGCCTGGGAACACCAGATGCTGTTGGCATCCCTATGTGTCAAGTGGGGTTGGTGGAGGATTAGTGCCCCTCCCTGTAAAACAATTAACTCTAAGCCCTTGGCCACCCCGTTTGGGATACATGGTGTCTGGCAATGAATGAATGAATGATTTACTACACCTTCTGATGTAAACTTGACTCTCATTGGTCTTGTTTCCCTTTTCTTATAAGGCCCTATCCTCCTACTTCCTCAATTTCTTTTACTCAATTGTCTCCTTCGGGGTCAATCTTGCTTAATATTCCTCTCACCAGGTTCGTGTCTCTCTTGAGTCTCACGAACCTAACCATTTCTTCCTCTTCCCTGTTTCCAAATATTACCACACATCTGTTCCTTTCTACAGTTTCTCTCACTATTTTCTCTTTTTTCTTCAGTTTTTTCACTACATTTTCTTCCATTTTTTTCTTGTTCATTTCCCTTTCTTCCTGGATGATTTCTCTCAAGCTGACCATGTCTATCTGTTCTTCTACGTGTGCCCATTTTGCCTTCTGCTCTTCTAATACACTACTCACCTTCTCTGTTTTATTAGTACTCTCTTCTAGATTCCTCCTCAATTCGACATTTTCCCGCTTCAAATTTCTAATTTCCTCATTTCTCATTGGACTGGATCAGCCTCTGTGTAGTAGTCTCTGTATATTCAGACACGTCCTTTATCACTAGATTCTCTACTTTCTTTTCAAGTTCACTAATCCTCATAATCAATGTTTTAACCAGATCCATGAGATTGGTATTTCTATCAAATTCTGGAAATTCGAGTCCCTCAATGTTTACATTTTCGGCCATGTTTGATACTGGTTATAGTACCAAAACAGCTGTTACCGAAAAATACTACAAACATTCATGCATACTCTAGCCAATAAATCTTTACATTTTTGGTAGTCTATTAACTTTCATTATTTTAAATTTAAAACAAGACCTTAGGAAACAGGACAGACTAAATTCCTGAAAACTATTTAAGGTTCGCAGCGATGGCTGGGACGTCTGCTCGCTCTGGCTGTTCGCTCGTGTGTGTGTGTGTGCGTGTATTTACCTATTTATAGTATACAGGAATTGAACAGTGCTCGTGTTGTCCTGTTTCCATATCTACATTTATCTTGTCTACTTTTACACACATCAGTGTTTTTCTCTTGCACCACCTTTTCGTCTAACTCGTTCCAAATATTTATGTATTTACCTAATAATGTACTCTATACCTAATTGTGATATACACGAAATGTGCTATGCTCGTGGGTTCTCGTCGCTGTTTCTCAATAAGTCAAATTTAACTTTAAACTCGTTTAAGTTTTTAGACTGGACAATCTCTTTGTCCAGTGTTATGAGGAACACACTGAGGTGGTTTGGCCATGTGGAGAGGATGGAGGGTGAAAGACTGACGAAGAGAGTGTATGTGAGTGAGGTGGAGGGGGGAAGAGGGAGGGGGAGGCCGAGGATGAGATGGAGGGATGGGTTGGAGAGGTATATGAGAGAGGGGGGTGTGAGCTGGGAGAGAGGCAGTGAAATGGCGGGGGGCACGACGACATGGAGGTGATTTGTTTGTGGCCACCCCAAACGGGATTGAGGCGTCTGGCAATAGATAGATAGATAGATAGACTCTACTTCTGTAAGGAAAGCTATATTTCTTGATATCCTTCAAGCAGCTTGACTTTTTCAATTTCATTCCGTGTCCTCTTGTTGGTCCCTTATCCCATAAAAACAGATCTTCTCGGTCAATTTTATCTACTCCCAAAATGGTCCTGAACACTGCAATCATGTCTCCCCTCTTTCTCCTTTCCTCTAAGGAAAGCAAATCCAGCTTTTCCAGCCTCTCTCTGTATGACAGATCTGCCAGACTGGGGACCATCTTGGTTGCTGTTCTTTGTATTTTCTCAATCTTGTTTATATCTTTCTTTTTGTGTGGGGACCACACTACTGCTGCATATTCTAACCTGGGGCGGATCATGGCCACTATCAATTTTTTCATCATCTCCTCATCCATATAATGAAATGCTACTCTTATGTTAGTGAAGAGTTTATACGTCTCTCTATCTTGTTAATGTGTTTTTCAGGTGACAAATTATCTTGGACCAGCACTACCAAATCTTTCTCTCCTCTCATTTTTGTGATTAAATCATTACCCAACAAATAATCCAGTGATGGCCTCCTGGTACTTTTATCCATTTCCAATATTTTACATTTCTTTACATTAAATTTCATTTCCCACGTCCGGCTCCAATCATGTATCCTATCCAGATCCTCCTGCAGTATTTTACAATCCTCCTCAACCTCTTCCTTCCTCAAGATCTTTACATCATCAGCAAACAGACTTGCATAACTGTTCACTCCATCTACCATATCATTTATGTAAATCAGGAACATTACTGGCGCCAACACCGAGCCTTGAAAGACTCCACTTCTTACTTCCCTCCATCCAGACATCCTATTCTTTATTACTGTCCTCATTTGTTTGTCTCTCAAAAAGTCTCTTATCCATTCCAGGAGTTTCCCCTTCAGTCCTCCTCTATATTCTAGTTTCCACATTAGTCTCTTATGAGGTACAGTACCTATTCGAAGGCCTTCCCTAAGTCTAATTACACACAATCCACCCAACCATCTCTCTCCTGTAGCACGTCAATCGCTCTTGAGTAAAAGCTCAACAAGTTGGAAACATATGACCTTCCACTTCTGAATCCAAACTGACATTCAGCCAAAGTATTCATCTCTTCTAGATATTTTATCCATCTGTCTTTCAGGATTCTCTCACACAATTTTACAATGATGCTGGTTAATGACACTGGTCTATAATTCAGGGGTTCTTCCCTGTTTCCTCCCTTATAAATTGGTACCACATTTGCCCTCTTCCATTCTTGTGGCACTTTCCCCTCTTCCAGAGAACACACGATTAAACTGTGAATATTATCCGCCACTTGTTCTCCGCATTCCTTCAGTACCCAATTAGAAATTCCATCAGGTCCTGGGGCTTTCCTTACATCTTGAGTTTCCAGTAATTTATACACTTCCTGTACCTCCACATTTATAACTTTTATGAATGGTACATTTCTAATCGCTCCCTCCCCTTCCACAAACTCTTTTTCATTAGTGAAAACTGATTGGAAGCATTTGTTCATTATTTCAGCTTGCATTGCTGCATCTTTATAGACCTCTCCTTTTACTTTCAGTTTGGTGATTCCTTCCTTTTGTTTCCGTTTACCATTAACAAATGTATAAAACAGTTTGGGTTCATCCTTGCATGTGTCTATTATACCTTTTTCAAAATTCCTTTCTTCTTCTCTACGTATTCTTGTGTATTCATTTCTAATTTTTTTATATTCTTCCTTTGTTCTGTTGTTACCTCTCTTTCCCCAGTTGTTCCATGCCTTATCTCTCTCTTTTTTTGCTATCATACATCTTCTATTAAACCACTCCTTTTTCCTGTTTTCTTTCCCTCTTACTCTTGGTACAAATTTTTCCACTCCCAAATTATAGAGGTCTAGAAAGATATCCCATTTCCTCTGTATCTCTCTTGTTTCTCTGAATTTTCTCCAATCTGCATTTTCAAAAAATTTTCTCAATCCTGTATAATTTGCTTTCCCAAAGTTGTATCTTCCCTGTCTATGAAGCTCATCTCTTGGCTCGACGTTCTTTATTATCATCTGGAACTCAATGACCACATGATCACTTTTTCCTATAGGACAGAAATATTTCAATGATTCTATTACATCAGGTTCTTTGGTAAACAGTAAATCTAACCTTCCTGGTGTGTCCTCACCTTGGAACCGTGTCTCTTCTTTGACCCATTGCTATCTATCTATCTATCTATTGCCAGACGCCTCAATCCCGTTTGGGGTGGCCACAAACAAATTGCCTCCAAGTCGCCCTGTCCCCCGCCATTTCACTGCCCTGCTCCTAACTCACACCCCCCTCTCTCATATACCTCTCCACCCCATCCCTCCATCTCATCCTCGGCCTCCCCCTCCCTCTTCCCCCCTCCACCTCACTCATATACACTCTCTTCGTCAGTCTTTCGCCCTCCATCCTCTCCACATGGCCAAACCACCTCAGTGTGTTCCTCATAACAATTCCTATCACATCCACATCCACACCATAACGCTCCTTCATATCCTCATTCGTCGCCTGTCTCTCCATGTGACTCCACAGGCTCCTCTCATTTCTACTGCTCACACTCTTGACTTGTGTCCTTCCAACAATGTCCAAGCTTCACTTCCATACGTTAGAGTTGGTATCACAATACTGTCATGTAGTAATTTTTTCACTTCCATGCTCACTTCCCTGTTTCTTATCACTGCTTTCAAAGAACCAGCAACCTTTCTTCCCTGCTGTACCCTTTCAAGCACTTCACCCTCCAAACCTCCATCCTTACTCATCACACTACTCAAGTACTTCAACGTACTCACATTTTCCAATTCCTCACCATCCAACCTCGCTGTACGTTCACTGACTTCACCTCTCTCAAAGACCATCACTTTACTTTTCCCTACATTCACCTTTAGATTCCGTTTCTTGCACACTCTCCCAAACTCATCCACCAAGCCTTGCAGCTCCCCTCTGTCTTCACTCAACAACACAGTATCATCTGCAAACAACAGTACAGGGAGTTTCCAAACACTATCCTCTCTCACCAGGGCCACTCGAACATCCACTACCCTACCTTGTATCACTTTTATTACCCCATCCATGAACAGATTGAACAACCATGGAGACATGACACATCCCTATTTCAACCCAACTTCCAAAGAGAAAAATTCACTTAGTTCACCATCCACATGCACTGCAGCCTTAGCACCATCATACATACTCTTCATAGCATTCAACAACTTTCCATCTACTCCATATATTCTTAATACTTTCCACAATCCTTGTCTATCCACCCTGTCATATGCTTTCTCCAAATCCATGAAAGCTGCATACAACTTCTTTCCCTTCTCTAGAAACTTTTCCACTAAAGATCTAAGAATGAATATCTGATCTACACAACCTCTTCCCTTCCTAAAGCCTCCCTGTTCTTCTCCAACTAATTCCTCTGTTCTTTCTCTAACTCTGTCAATAAGTATTCTACCATATACTTTTCCTATTATACTAAGAAGACAAATGCCCCTATGAT
Organism: Coenobita brevimanus; assembly: GCF_032717465.1. Taxonomy (NCBI): domain Eukaryota; kingdom Metazoa; phylum Arthropoda; class Malacostraca; order Decapoda; family Coenobitidae; genus Coenobita; species Coenobita brevimanus. Next base: position 12,369,883 of record NC_136996.1, read on the forward strand.
TACCACACACTTCTTTTTCCCCTTTTCCTTTGTATAAGGGAATAATTATACCTGAATTCCAATCCTCCATTGCATCATCACATTATTCATTATTATATTTAATAATATAGTGCCAAACGAATCTTCGCTGCTTCCTGAGTCCCATTCCTCCTAGTTCACCTCTTTACAGTTAAAGTCACCCACCAAAATTATATTGTTGCTTTTCTCAATTATTTTTTGTAAATAACTAGCCATATCTGACAACATCTCCTGGTATTCGTCATCATTCCATGCTCTCGTCTTAGAGGGAACATACACTACCGCCGTATCTCTCTTGCCATTCTCTCCAGTTTCTAATTTCATATATATCACTTCAGCCCTGCCTTCTCCCATTTCGATGGTATCTACATTTATTTTGTTCTTCACTGCTATCATCACTCCTCGTTCCGTTTTTTCTTTTCTGTCTCTTCTCCACAGTTTGTATTTACCATCTCCCAAATGAACATCAATATCTTCTCTTAATTTGGTCTTTACAAAGCACATGATATCAGGTTCATGTTCTCTCAAGAAATCGTTAATTTCAAGCTTTGCCGATATTAAACCATCAACATAAGTATATACCACCTTTATATTATTTTTGATGTTTTTTATACCCTCTTCTCTCCTTCTCTCCGTCGGTACCATTTCCTCAATTTCTGATCTTTCATAGCCATCCCCCTTAGTTTCCTTCACTTCTTTTTCCTTACATACCACTTCCTTACTTTCATATCCATCACTCTCCAAAAAAAGGTATTACATTCTTCGTCTGTAATCTTATCATTTTTTTCCTTTACTTGTTCCTTCAATGATTTTAAAACTTCTCTTTCTTCTTCATTCAAGTCTTTTCTTATTATAATATTTTCCATTCCTGCCTCTTTACTGAGTTTCCAGGTCACTTTACACTTTCTGATGACAACTTGATTCTTATTGGTCTCGTTTCCCCTTTCTTATAAGGCCCTATCCTCCTTACTTCCTCAATTTCTTTTATCCACTTGTCTCCTTCGGGATCAATCTTGCCTAATATTCCTCTCACCAGGTTCATGTCTCCCTCAAGTCTCACGGATCTAACCTTTTCTTCCTCCTCTCTATTTCCAAATACCACACATCTGTTCCTTTCTAGAGTTTCTCTCACTATTTTCTCTTTTTTCTTCATTATTTTCACTACATTTTCTTCCATTTTTTTCTTGTTCATTTCCCTTTCTTCCTGGATGAGTTCTCTTACGCTGAACACTTCTTTCTGTTCTTCTTGTGTGTGTGCCCACTTTGCCTTATGCTCTTCTAATACACTACTCACCTTCTCCGTTTTATTAGTACTCTCTTCTAGTTTTCTCCTCAGTTCGATATTTTCACATTTCAAATTTCTGATCTCCTCATTTGCCGTCTCGTTGGACTGGATCGGACTCTGTATAGTAATCTCCATATTTTCAGACACGTCCTTTAACACTAGATTCTCCACATTTTTTTGAAGCTCACTAATCCTCATAATCAATGTTTTAACCAGATCCATGACATTAGTATTTTTATCAAATCCTGGAAATTCGAGTCCCTCAATGTTTACATTTTCAGCCATGTTTGAGATTGGTTACAGTACCAAAAACAGCTGTTACCGAAAACACTTCAAACATTCATGTATACTCTTGCCAATAAATCTTTACATTTTTGGTAGTCTATATTAACTTACAGTATTTTAAACTTAATACAAGGCCATAGGAGACAGGACAAACATAATTCCTGAAAACTACTTAAGGTTTGCAGCGTTGGTTGGGCCTGGGAGCAGTCAAGAGACATCCGTTCGCTGTGTGTATTTACCTATTTGTAGTATACAGGAATTGAGCAATGCTCGTGTTGTCCTGTCTCCATATCCACATTTATCAAGTCTACCTTTACACACATGAATGTTTTTCTCATGCATCACCTCTTTGTCTAAGTCGTTCCAAATATTTAAGTATTTACCTAATATACCTAATTGTGATATACACGGAATGTACTATGCTCGTGGGTTTCCATCGCTATTTCTCAATAAGTCGAATTTAACTTTAAACTCGTTTAAGTTTTTAGACTGGACGATCTCTTTGTCAAGGCTATTCCATAAGTCTATACTTCTGTAAGGAAAGCTATATTTCTTGATATCCTTCAAGCAGCTTGACTTTTTCAATTTCACCCCATGTCCTCTTGTTGCTCTCTTATCCCATACAAACAGATCCTCTTTGTCAATTTTATCTACTCCCACCATGGTTCTGAACACCGCAATCATGTCTCCCCTCTTTCTCCTTTCCTCTAAGGAAGGCAAATCCAGTTTTTCCAGCCACTCTCTGTATGACAGGTCTGTCAGACTGGGGACCATCTTGGTTGCTGTGTGTGTGTGTGTGTGTGTGTGTGTGTGTGTGTGTGTGTGTGTGTGTGTGTGTGTGTGTGTGTGTTCTTACCTAATTGTATCTTTAGAGGAATGAGTCAAGCTCGTACTGTCCCGTGTCTTAAACCATATTTATCGTACATATCCTTAAATTTGTGAATTGTTTTGGCACACACTATTTCATTCGGAAGTGCATTCCATTGATCAATTGCTCTGTTTGGGAAACTGAATTTCCTTACGTCTTTATCACCTCTCTTCTTATGCAGTTTTTTGCAGTGTCCTCTTGCTGATGCTTCTCCATGTGTTAAGTAATCATTATGTCTATTTTCTCCTTCCCTGATATGCACTTATATAGCATTATCATGTCACCTCTTTTCCTTCGCTCCTGTTGTGTTGGTAAATTCAGTTTATTTAGTCTTTTTTCGTAGCTTAGGTCCCTTAAGCTTGGTATCCATCTTGTAGCAGCCCTTTGAACTTTTTCAATCTTGTCTATGTGCTTTTTGAGATGAGGACTCCAGACTACTGATGCATATTCCAGGGTTGGTCTAATGAATGATGTTATTATCCTTCTTAGCATGTCTTCATTTATGTATGTGAATGCTATTCTCATATTTGCAAGCAGTGTATACATGTTCCGTACCTTCTCGCTGATGTGGTCAGCCGGAGATAGTCTGTTATTGATGATCACACCTAGATCCTTCTCTCTTTCTGATGTGTATAGGGTTTTATTTCCTAACTTATAATCCCAATCAGGTCTTTTTCCACTTTTACCAAACTTGATTACATGACACTTGTCCACATTGAATTCCATTTGCCATGTACTACTCCATTCATGAAGTTTCTTTAATTCTTCTTGTAGCTGTTTACAAGAGTCTGTGTTAGTAATTCTCCTTTGTATTTTTACATCATCTGCAAACATATTCAGATAGCTCTCATTTCCAGTGTTACTGTTTATATCATTTATATACACTAAAAACATGATTGGTGCCAGCACTGAACCCTGTGGTACTCCACTAGTCACTTCTTTCCATGATGAGTAGTTTCCTCTTAGTACTGTTCTCATTTCTCTTTTTATGAGAAAATCTTGGATCCAACAAAACAGTTTGCAACGAATTCATCCTTGATGGTACAGTTTCCATAAAAGTCTTTGGTGTGGTACTGTGTCAAAAGCTTTCTTGAAATCTAAATAGATACTGTCCACCCATCCTTCCCTTTCCTGTATTGTGTTTGTTACTCTGTCATAGTAGCTCAACAGATTAGTAACACATGATTTTCCTTTTCTGAAACCAAACTGTCTTTCTGTTATCATACTGTGTTCTTCTAGATGATTTACCCAAGCTTTTCTTATAAGCTTTTCTACTACCTTGCTTACAACGCTGGTCAGTGATACTGGTCGGTAGTTGAGTGGATATTGTCTATTTCCTTTCTTCAATAAGGGGACAATATTTGCTTTCTTCCAAATATCAGGTACTTTACCCTGACTCAAGGATTTCTTGAAAATTATAAATAATGGTATACTTTACTCCTTTGCACATTCTCATAGTACCCAACATGAAATTTCATCAGGACCACTTGCTTTTCCTCCTTTTCCACTTGCTTAACTCCTACTGTATTACTTTTTCTGCTATTTGTATATCTGGTAGTATGTGTGGACATGCATGATCCACATAGTCCCTCTCAAAATTTTTTTCTTCTGTAAAAATTAATTGGAAATTCTTATTTAGTGCTTCACAAATATCCTTCTCTTGTGTATAAGTGATTCCCTCGTCTGTAATGGATTGTATTATATCTTTTACTTTGGTTTTGCTTCTGATATAGCTGTAAAACAGCATTGGTTGATCACTACTTTTATTTATTATATCCTCCTCAAACTGTTTTTGGGCTTCCCTCCTTATTCTTGTATAATCGTTTCTTGCCTGTTTGTAATTATTATACGCCCTTTCACTGTTATGTCTTCTGTATCTATTCCACAACAAATCTCTTCTTTCTTTTGATTTTTTACATTCTGTATTGAAACTTTTCTGTATTTTCTTATCTGCTTCTTTGTGCTGTGGGATGTACTTCTGGACTCCTATTTCATAAAATTCACAGAATTATTTATATACAGCATTTAAATCTTGTCCTCTAAGCTCATTTTCCCAATCAACTTCTAAGAAATACTTCTTTAGGTCTTGATAATTTCCCTTTTTATAGTTTAGGCTCTTTTTGTAACTGTCATTGCTGTTTACTATGTCATATGCTATCCTGAAGTTATAATTTAGTACTGCATGATCGCTTTTGCCGAGTGGAGGGTGATATATTAAACTGTCAATATCATTTTCTTGCCTAGTAAATATTAGATCTAGCACTGAAGGTACATCAAGTCCTCTTTTTCTGGTGGTTTCCCTCACATGTTGCGTTAGGAAGAACTCTTGTACGAGATCCAGTAGCTTTTGGTCCCAACAGCTTTCTTGGCTAATTATATCTAGAGTATTCCAATATATATTTGTGTTGAAATCCCCAGTTAGTATAATTCTTTCTGATTTCTCTTCCATTTTATGTAGTAATGATCTTAAACTCTGAATTGTACTCTCTGCCAGGTCCTCATATTCATCTCTTTCCCAAGTGTTTGATCTGGGCGGCATGTACAAATTGGCTACAATTACTTTACCTTCAGATGTGTTGATTTCTACTGCAGTCAGTTCTACTTGTGATGGTATATCTAGTTTTATTTCCTTGACTTTTAGATTTTTCTTAGTTAATATTATAATTCCTCCTCCTTTTTTTAAATTTCTGTCTCTTCTCCATATATTGTATTCCTCTAAGTTTAGTATGTCATTGGATATCCTTGGTGTTAATTTTGTTTCAGTTAGGCATATTATTTGTGGTTCATTTTCTCTGACATAATCATTCATCTCTAGTAATTTAGATACCATTCCATCCACATTTGAGTACATCAACTTCATCATCTTGTTTATATACTTGTCATGACATGGTTCTACTACCTTCCTCCTTTTTATTCCATCCTGTTTATGTACCACTTTCGTACCTGCAATCCTATTACTTTGTAAAAAAAAAAATTTCTTCTCCTCTTCTGATCTTCCCTCATTTTTTGTTTTTGCTTCCTCCTTTTTCTCTTTCAGTAATTCCAGGTCCTCTTGTGTTAGGCATCTTTTTATCCATACATTTTTGAACTCCTCTTTTTCCATAAGATTCTTTGCATCTTTTAATATCTCTTCCACAGTGTTTACACTCTGGAAAGTCACCTTTTGAGGTCTTGTCTTGCTTTTCTCATATTTCCCTAACCTTTTGTGCTCCTCTATGTCTTTACTACAGATTTCCTCTGATACTTCCTTCAGTAAGCTCATTACATTTGCCATCTCCTTTTTGTCTCTTGTGATCTTGTTTTTTACTTCTTCCTCTTCTATACTAGTGATTACTATAGATCTGTTTATATTTACTGAATCTCTGACTAACTTTGGATTGTTTTGGATTATTCTTTTCACTTCCTTTTTAATGCTTTTTTCCTCCACCCTTGTTTCTAAGTCTTTCTTTACTTTCACCATTTCAGCATACGTGGTTTCCACATCATTTTTGTAGCTTTGCACAGCTTCATTCACCTGTGTTATCTTCTCAATATCACTGCTCTGGTCAATAAGACTGCTTACTTGTCTAATTGTCTCTGTGTCATTTTTTAACTCTTCCATAACACTCTCGTGATTGACTACTGTACTTGCCATTTCACTCATTTTCTTCCTAAGTGTACTCAATTCCACTGTTAGTTCACTGATGGTTGTGTCTTTCTTACTGGCCTCCCTTCCTAGTTTTTCTATTTCTTTCTTTTGCAAGTGCATCTGCTTTTTTATTTCATCGATTTCATTTTTGAAAGCCATTTTTAGTTTGTTTACACGTTCAACCAGTCTATTGTGATTCTTCACTTCAACCAGTTCTTGGTAGAAATCATCATTTTGCTTATTACTTTTATCCCTTTTCTTTTCCAAATTTGCTTTACTAAAGTATGTATCCATTTTGCAATACTAAAAGTGCAAAGTATATACTTACAATCCCCGTGTTGTTGTAGTCTAAACAAACCTCAGATGACTCAGCATATTCTTTCGTCTTGTTTTTCTTTCCTGTTTGAACAAGTCTTGTTTAAACTTTTTTTTTTTTTCTTTTAATAAAGAAAAATCATTTAGTCTAACCTACAGTAGTACAGAGCTTGACTCATGCAAAGATACTAATTTAGGTAATGCCACCGGCTGTGTTGGTTCGGTACGGAGCGCCGATGTCGCACGTCCTACTCGGTTGAATCCCTCTACGTGTGTGTGTGTTCTTACCTTACCTAATTGTATCTTTACAGGAATGAGTCAAGCTCGTACTGTCCCGTGTCTTAAACCATATTTATCGTACATATCCTTAAATTTGTGAATTGTTTTGGCACACACTATTTCATTCGGTAGTGCATTCCATTGATCAATTGCTCTGTTTGGGAAACTGAATTTCCTTACGTCTTTATCACCTCTCTTCTTATGCAGTTTTTTGCAGTGTCCTCTTGCTGATGCTTCTCCATATGTTAAGTAATCATTTATGTCTATTTTCTCCTTTCCTGATATGCATTTATATAGCATTATCATGTCACCTCTTTTCCTTCTCTCCTGTAGTGTTGGTAGATTCAGTTTATTTAGTCTTTCTTTGTAGCTTAGGTCCCTTAAGCTTGGTATCCATCTTGTAGCGGCCCTTTGAACTTTTTCAATCTTGTCTATGTGCTTTTTGAGATGAGGACTCCAGACTACTGATGCATATTCCAGGGTTGGTCTAATGAATGATGTTATTATCCTTCTTAGCATGTCTTCATTTATGTATGTGAATGCTATTCTCATATTTGCAAGCAATGTATACATGTTCTGTACCTTCTCGCTGATGTGGTCAGCCGGAGATAGTCTGTTATTGATAATCACACCTAGGTCTTTCTCTCTTTCTGATGTGTATAAGGTTTTATCTCCTAACTTATAACCCCAATCAGGTCTTTTTCCACTTTTACCAAACTTGATTACATGACACTTGTCCACATTGAATTCCATTTGCCATGTACGACTCCATTCATGAAGTTTATTTAATTCCTCTTGTAGCTCTTTACAAGAGTCTGTGTTAGTAATTCTCCTTTGAATTTTTGCATCATCTGCAAACATATTCAGATAGCTCTCATTTCCAGTGTTACTGTTTATATCATTTATATACACTAAAAACATGATTGGTGCCAGCACTGAACCCTGTGGTACTCCACTAGTCACTTCTTTCCATGATGAGTAGTTTCCTCTTAGTACTGTCGTCATTTCTCTTTTTATGAGAAAGTCTTGCATCCAACAAAACAGTTTGCCTCGAATTCCTCCTTGATGGTACAGTTTCCATAAAAGTCTTTGGTGTGGTACTGTGTCAAAAGCTTTCTTGAAATCTAAATAGATACTGTCCACCCATCCTTCCCTTTCCTGTTTTGTGTTTGTTACTCTGTCATAGTAGCTCAACAGATTAGTAACATGATTTTCTTTTTCTGAAACCAAACTGTCTTTCTGTTATTATACTGTGTTCTTCTAGATGATTTACCCAAGCTTTTCTTATAAGTTTTTCTAATACCTTGCTTACAACACTGGTCATTGATACTGGTCGGGAGTTGAGTGGATTTTGTCTATTTCCTTTCTTGAATAAGGGGACAATATTTGCTTTTTTTCCAAATATCAGGTAGTTTACCTTGACTCAAGGATTTCTTCAAAATTAAAAATAATGGTTTACATAACTCCTTTGCACATTCACGTAATACCCAACATGAAATTTCATCAGGACCACTTGCTTTTCCTCTGTCTAATCTACTTAACTCCTCCTGTATTACTTTTTCTGCTATTTAGTGCTTCACAAACATCTTTCTCTTGTGTATAAGTGATTCCCTCGTCCGTAATGGATTGTATTATATCTTTTACTTTAGTTTTGCTTCTGATATAGCTGTAAAACAGCTTTGGTTGATCACTACTTTTATTTATTATATCCTCCTCAAACTGTTTTTGGGCTTCCCTCCTTATTCTTGTATAGTCGCTTCTTGCCTGTTTGTAATTCTTATACGACCTTTCACTATTGTGTCTTCTGTATCTATTCCACAACAAATCTCTTCTTTCTTTTGATTTTTTACATTCTGTATTGAACCATTTCTGTATTTTCTTATCTGCTTCTTTGTGCTGTGGGATGTACTTCTGGACTCCTATTTCATAAAATTCACAAAAATTTTTATATACAGTGGGGCACCAATTTTCGCGCCTAATTGGGTCCAAAAATAATGCGCGAAAGTGGAATTAGCGAAAGTTGGGGCATTGTCTTTATGGCAAAAAGGCTAATTGGTTCCCGGTTATCCTAAAGTAACATCAGATTTTCATTTTCACTTGTAATACAGTACATCAAATCACTATTGTACATTGCATTGTGAGATACAAACAATAAAAACTGTACAGTACACATTATATGAGGAGAAACATACCACAGAGCCCAGGTTGAGGTGTTTAATGGATGTTGGGGGTAAGTATCCGAGGCGCGTGGCGGGCTTATTTAGCCACGCCAGACGTATTGGCGCCACCTCTTGCTGCCTCGCTACCACTCTCTCTCTCTGCCTCCTCAGATGCAACTTTTCATTTCATTATTCTACTGCCGTTTCTTCACTCCAACACGATACTCTCTTTTAGCCTTGGCCTTTCCTGCCGACTTTGAATGTCCCGGCCACTTTTTATCACCACCACTGCCTCCCGGCCCTCCCCCCACACCACCAGGCTCTCCCCCCACACCACCAGGCCCTTTCCCCACACTACCAGGTATAGTAGAGGCCACTGAACCGTGAGAATCCAACACAATGGAGCTAGCACGCTCGTACACAATGGCGGGAATGGGTGGACAGAGTGTTGACATGACGTCATTCAAGATGGCGGTGGGTTGCGGGTGGGCGGTGCAGGAAATTCAAAGTTCAAAATATTGTCCCAAACCCAAAATTTGTGCGCGAAAATCGATTTTTATCAAGCGAAAGTGGAAGTTAGGGAATATTTGGTGCATGCCGCGAAAGTGGATTCCGCGAATCTTGCTGTAGCGAAAGTTGGTGCACTACTGTACAGCATTTAAATCTAGTCCTCTAAGCTCATTTTCCCAATCAACTTTTAAGAAATACTTCTTTAGGTCTTGATAATTTCCCTTTTTATAGTGTAGGCTCTTTGTAACTATTATTGCTGTTTACTATGTCATATGCTATCCTGAAGTTATAATTTATAGTAGGACTCGCCTAAATTTGCGGCTGTGGTGTGGCCCGCACTTGTGTACAATGGTGCCACGTTTCCCCAACTTGCTATATGAAACGGTAGCTATTTATGTACAAGGCATCACAAATACGATAAATTTCGATGAATAAAACTTACACTTGTGTATTTTGATGGATGAATCAACAGTAATCTTATTATGCATAAAATATTTATACAGTAACACAGAAACATGGCATTCATATTGTACAGTGTTGCTAAAAGAAATTGTAGTCACTTTTAATGTTTTTTAGCGTAGTTTTAGGGTGGGTAATAATATCACAGTTATGGATATAAGATAATGAGCCCGAAAAAAGAAGAAATATGCCAATATCCAAAGTAAAAGAAATAATTCATATAATTCTTGTGAGTGGCAACACTGACAACCCAGTCTGGCCTAAGGTAAAGTAAGTACCTCCATAGACCCAAGCATAGCTTGTACAGGTGTTGCTAGAGAAAAATGCTCACATTCACTAAATATAACAAAACCAAATTAACAAATGAAAGCACAATTATAAATAACTTATAAAAGAATCAAAAGTACTCAGGGTGGCTCACATTTCCCGCCAGGAGAGAGAGAGAGAGAGAGAGAGATAACGTGGCAACACTGCACACAGATGTGGGACACACCACAGACGCATAGTTAGGCGAGTCCTACTATAGTACTGCACGATCGCTTTTGCCGAGTGAAGGGTGATATATTAAACTGTCAGTATCATTTTCTTGCCTTGTAAATATTAAATCTAGCACTGAAGGTACATCAAGTCCTCTTTTTCTGGTGGTTTCCCTCACATGTTGTGTTAAGAAAAACTCTTGTACGAGATCCAGGAGCTTTTGGTCCCAACAGCTTTCTTGGCTATTTATATCTAGAGTATTCCAATTTATATTTGTATTGAAGTCCCCAGTTAGTATAATTCTTTCCGATTTCTCTTCCATTTTATGTAGCAATGATCTTAAACTCTGAATTGTACTCTCTGCCAGGTCCTCATATTCGTCTCTTTCCCATGTGTTTGACCTGGGTGGCATGTACAAATTGGCTACAATTACTTTACCTTCAGATGTGTTGATCTCTACTGCAATCAGTTCTACTTGTGATGGTATATCTAGTTTTATTTCCTTGACTTTTAGATTTTTCTTAGTTAATATTATAATTCCTCCTCCTTTTTTTAAATATCTGTCTCTTCTCCATATATTGTATTCCTCTAAGTTTAGTATATCATTTGATATCTTAGGTATTAATTTTGTTTCAGTTAGGCATATTATTTGTGGTTCATTTTCTCTGACATAATCATTCATCTCAAATAATTTAGATACCATTCCATCCACATTTGAGTACATCAACTTCATCATCTTGTTTATATACTTGTCATGACATGGTTCTACTACCTTCCTCCTTTTTCTTCCATCCTGTTTGTGTACCACTTTCATACTTGCAATCCTATTACTTTGTAAAAAAATTTCTTCTTCTCCTCTTCTGATCTTCCCTCATTTTTTGTTTTTGCTTCCTCCCTTTTCTCTTTCAGTAATTCCAGTTCCTCTTGTGTTAGGCATCTTTTTATCCATACATTTTTGAACTCCTCTTTTTCCTTAAGATTCTTTGCATTTTTTAGTATCTCTTCCACAGTGTTTACACTCTGGAAAGTCACCTTTAGAGGTCTTGTCTTGCTTTTCTCGTATTTCCCTAACCTTTTGTGTTCCTCTATGTCTTTACTACAGATTTCCTCTGATACTTCTTTCAGTAAGCTCATTACATTTGCCATCTTCTTTTTGTCTCTTGTGATCTTGTTTTTAACTTCTTCCTCTTCTATACCAGTGATTACTATTGATTTGTTTATCTCTACTGAATCTCTGACTAACTTTGGATTGTTTTGGATTATTCTTTTCACCTCCTTTTTAATGCTTTATTCCTCCACCCTTGTTTCTAAGTCTTTCTTTACTTTGACCATTTCAGCATACGTGGTTTCTACATCATTCTTGTAACTTTGCACAGCTTCATTCACTTGTGTTATCTTCTCCTCAATATCACTGCTCTGGTCAATAAGACTGCTAACTTGCCTAATTATCTCTGTGTCATTTTTGAACTCTTCCATAACACTCTCGTGATTGACTACTGTTCTTGCCATTTCACTCATTTTCTTCCTAAGTGTACTCAATTCCACTGTTAGTTCACTGATGGTTGTGTCTTTCTTATTGGCCTCCCTTCCTAGTTTTTCTATTTCTTCCTTTTGCAAGTGCATCTGCTTCTTTATTTCATCAATTTCATTTTTGAAAGCCATTTCTAGTTTGTTTACACGTTCAACCAGTCTATTGTACAGTGCTCGTCAGAAGTATTCAGCGTTGTCCGCCGGGCGCGCAATACTTATGGCCCAAAAAGAATCACCCATTTTTGGGGGTAAGAATTGAGCCATAAGTTTGAGCTCCGAGCATGACGTCACGGTAGCCTGAGGCCTTCTGACGCGTTGGTTGGTTCCCGCCTCAGTCGCCCACGGGCTGCCTGAGAGAGAGGAACTCCGCCGAGTGTCCCTCTCAAATTGCGCCATTTTTTACCGAGTGTCCCGCAGTGTTTTGGCCTTCAAAACTTTATTATGGCACCTACCCGTGAACTATCGAGTGAAATCATATCCCAGATCATTGCTCTAAAGGAGGCAGGCCACCAGAGAAAGGAAATTAGTGAATTGGTTGGTGTGGCACGATCGACAGTGCGTCGTTGGTGTGCGCGGTTTCGGGAGGAAAACAGTGGTGAAGTTCCCACAAAGAAACCGAGGTCTGGTAGGCCTAGGAAAACTTCCCCAAGGTCTGTTAATGTTTTAAAACGTGCAGTGGAGTTTAATCCTTGTGTGAGTGCAAGGAAAATTAAGGAGAGCAACCCGGAAGTGTTTGGTGAGGTGTCAGTGAGAACAGTGTCTCGTAGGGTGCATGAGCTTGGTTACACAAGTCACAGGCCTGTGAAAAGGCCTCTTCTCTCTAGCAGCCAGAGAATTCGTAGGCTTGCCTTTGCTAATAAATATCGAAATTGGGGTGAGGAGCAATGGTTGTCAGTGTTGTGGTCTGATGAGGCAACGTTTAGTGTTACCTGTAACAGAGAAGCATGCAAAGGTAGTGACCCACTTGACCCACGGTATGTAGAAAGCACAGTTAAACATCCTGATTCACTCATGGTATGGGGTTGTTTTTCAGGGAAGGGTTTGGGGAAGCTTGTTGTACTTCCCAAGAACCTCAGAGTGAATCAGGATGTTTACCTGGAGCTTCTGTGTGATCATTTACCAGACTCCTTCGAGCTAACAGGTGCACGAGTGTTTCAGCAGGACGGTGCACTTGCTCACAAGGCCAAATCGGTCACCAATTGGCTTCGTGACTGCGAGGTATCATTCATGACAGACTGGCCAGGAAATAGCCCAGACCTCAACCCGATTGAAAACCTCTGGTACCTCGTAAAGAAGAGTCTCCAAGGGAAGGACGTGAGCTCTCTGCCTAAGCTGGAAGCCGCCATTCGTGACTCCTGGGACAAAATACCCCTCCAGCACCTCAGGAGCCTCGCCCTTTCACTTCCAAGACGTCTCAGGTCCGTGAAGAAACATAAAGGCTACCCTACGAAGCACTAAAGGTAAATAAAATGCATTATTTATATGTTTTTTCAATGTTGAAAGGTTTGTTTCTCAGGAGGGACGCAGGGCGCCCCATACTTCTGACGAGCACTGTAGGTCTCTACTTCAACCAGTTCTTGGTAGAAATCATGATTTTGCTTTTTACCTTTATCCCATTTCTTTTCCAAATTTGTTTTACTGAAGTATGTATCCATTTTGCAATACTTAAAGTGCAAAGCATGTACTTACATTCTCCGTGTTGTGTGTATTTACCTATTTGTATTTACCTATTTGTAGTATACAGGAATTGAGCAATGCTCGTGTTGTCCTGTCTCCATATCCACATTTATCAAGTCTACCTTTACACACATGAATGTTTTTCTCATGCACCACCTCTTTGTCTAAGTCATTCCAAATATTTAAGAATATACCTAATTGTGATATACACGGAATGTACTATGCTCGTGGGTTTCCGTCGCTGTTTCTCAATAAGTCCAATTTAACTTTAAACTCATTTAAGTTTTTAGACTGGACGATCTCTTTGTCCAGGCTATTCCATAAGTCTATACTTCTGTAAGGAAAGCTATATTTCTTGATATCCTTCAAGCAGCTTGACTTTTTCAATTTCATTCCATGTCCTCTTGTTGCTCTCTTATCCCATACAAACAGATCTTCTTTGTCAATTTTATCTACTTCCACCATGGTCCTGAACACCGCAATCATGTCTCCCCTCTGTCTCCTTTCCTCTAACGAAGGCAAATCCAGTTTTTCCAGCCTCTCTCTGTATGACAGGTCTGTCAGACTGGGGACCATCTTGGTTGCTGTTCTTTGTATTCTCTCAATCTTGTTTATATCTTTCTTTTTGTGTGGGGACCACACTACCGCTGCATATTCTAACCTGGGGCGGATCATGGCCACTATCAATTTTTTCATCATTTCCCCATCCATATAATGAAATGCTACTCTTATGTTAGTCAAGAGCTTATAAGTCTCTCCAACTATCTTGTTAATGTGCTTTTCTGGTGACAAACTATCTTGGACCAGCACTCCCAAATCTTTCTCTTCTCTCCTTTTTGTGATTAATTCATTACCCAAAAAATAATTCAGTGATGGTCTCCTGGTACTTTTACCCATTTCCAATATTTTACATTTCTTTACATTAAATTTCATTTCCCACGTCCGGCTCCAATTGTGTATCCTATCCAAATCCTCCTGCAGTATTTTACAATCCTCCTCAACCTCTATCTTCCTCAAGATCTTTACATCATCAGCAAACAGACTCGCATAACTGTTCACTCCATCTACCATATCATTTACGTAAATCAAGAACATTACTGGCGCCAACACTGAGCCTTGAGGGACTCCACTTGTTACTTCCCTCCATCCAGACATCTTTTCCTTTATTACTGTCCTCATTTGTCTGTCTCTCAAAAAGTCTCTCATCCATTCCAGAAGTTTCCCCTTTAGTCCTCCTATATATTCTAGTTTCCACATTAGTCTCTTATGAGGTACCTTGTCAAAGGCTTTCTCTAAGTCTAAGTACACACAATCCACCCAACCATCTCTCTCCTGTACCACATCAATCGCTCTTGAGTAAAAGCTCAACAAGTTTGAAACACATGATCTTCCAATTCTGAATCCAAACTGACATTCAGCCAAAATATTCATCTCTTCCAGATATTTTATCCATCTGTCTTTCAGGATTCTCTCACACAATTTTGCGACCATGCTGGTTAGAGACACTGGTCTATAATTCAGGGGTTCTTCCCTGTTTCCTCCCTTGTAAATTGGTACCACATTTGCCCTCTTCCATTCTTTTGGCAATTTCCCCTCTTCCAGTGAGCATACAATTAAGCTGTGAATTTTATCCGCCAGTTGTTCTCTGCATTCCTTCAGTACCCAATTAGAAATTCCATCAGGTCCTGGGGCTTTCCTTACATCTTGAGTTTCTAGTATACACTACCTGCACCTCCACTTTTATATCTTTCATCACCGGAACATTTCTAATCACTCCCTCCCCTTCCACAAGCTCCTTTTCTTTAGTGAAAACTGACTGGAAACTTTTGTTCATTATTTCTGCTTGCATTTCCGCATCCTTAAAGACCTCTCCATCTACTTTCAGCTTGGTGATTCCTTCCTTTTGTTTCAGTTTGCCATTAACAAATCTATAAAACAGTTTGGGTTCATCCTTGCATTTGTCAATTATACCTTTTTCAAAATTCCTTTCTTCTTCCCTACGTATTCTTGTGTATTCGTTTCTTGTTCTTTTATATTCTTCCTTTGTTCTGTCGTTACATCTCTTTCTCCAATTGTTCCACGCCTTATCTCTCTTTTTTTTGGCTATCATACACCTTCTATTAAACCACTCCTTTTTCCTGTTTTCTTTCCCTCTTACTTTTGGTACAAATTTTTCCACTCCCAAATTATAGAGGTCTAGAAAGATATCCCACTTCCTCTGTATCTCTCTTGTTTCTCTGAATTTTCTCCAATCCGCATTTTCAAAAAAGTTTCTCAATCCTGTAAAATTTGCTTTGCCAAAGTTGTATCTTCCCTGTCTATGAAGCTCGTCTCTTGGCTCGACGTTTCCTATTAACATCTGGAACTCAATGACCATGTGATCACTTTTTCCCAAAGGACAGAGATATTCCAATGATTCTATTACATCGGGTTCTTTGGTGAACAGTAAATCTAACCTTGCTGGTGTGTCCTCACCTCGAAACCGTGTCTCTTCTTTGACCCACTGCGTCATCACATTATTCATTATTATATTTAATAACATAGTACCCCACGAATCCTCGCCGCCTCCCGAGTACCATTCCTCCCAGTTCACCTCTTTACAATTAAAGTCACCCACCAAAATTATATTATTGCTTTTCTCAATTATTTTTTGCAAGTAGCTAGCCATATCTGACAACATCTCATGGTATTCGTCATCCTTCCATGCTCTCGTCTTTGGGGGAACATACACTACCGCCATATCTCTCTTAACATTCTCTCCAGTTTCTAATTTCATATATATCACTTCAGCCCTGCCTTCTCCCATTTCCACAGTATCTACATTTATGTTGTTCTTCACTGCTATCATCACTCCTCCTCCCTTTTTTTCTTCTCTGTCTTTTCTCCACAGTTTGTATTTACCATCTCCCAAATGAACATCAATATCTTCTCTTAATTTGGTCTCTACAAAGCACATGACATCAGGTTCATGTTCTCTCAAGAAATCATTAATTTCGATCCTTGTCGATATGAAACCATCAACATTAGTATATATCACCTTCAAATTATTTTTGACATTATTAATACCCTCTTCTCTCCTACTCTCTGTCCGTACCACTTCCTCAACTTCTGATCTTTCACAACCATCCCCCCTAGTTTCCTTCACTTCTATTTCCTTAAATACCATTTCCTTACTTTCATATCCAATACTCTCCAAAAAAAAGTATTACGTTCTTCCTCTGTCCTCTTATCATTTTTTTCCTTTACTTCTTCCTTTAATGATTTTAAAACTTCTCTTTCTTCTTCATTCAGATCTTTTCTTATTATAATATTTTCCATCCCCGCCTCTTTGCTTAATTTCCAGGTCACTTTAAGTATCTCATTTATTACACTTTCTGATGTAAACTTGACTCTCATTGGTCTTGTTTCCCCTTTCTTATAAGGCCCTATCCTCCTTACTTCCTCAATTTCTTTTACCCACTTGTCTCCTTCGGGGTCAATCTTGCCTAATATTGCCTGTGTGTGTGTGTGTGTGTGTGTGTGTGTGTGTGTGTGTGTGTGTGTGTGTGTGTGTGTGTGTGTGTGTGTGTGTGTGTGTGAGAGAGAGAGAGAGAGAGAGAGAGAGAGAGAGAGAGAATCAAGTCAAGGAAGACAGCAAGACACAACTGTAACTTGTAAGGTACAATTACAGTACATCAGTTTTCTCAATGTATGAGAGAGAGAGAGAGAGAGAGAGAGAAAAAAAAAAACTGACTGAGTCAACGAAGAAAGTGAGACCTATACTGTAGTTTATTTCATGTTTTGTGCATGAGGACTTACAGATTTGCACTCACATTATCAGTCATAATTAATCATATGAGGTCTATTCAGAAAGCATCCACCTTTAGGCTCTAAAAAAATAAATAGTTACCTGTTTAACCAGGACACTTAATCCTCCTCAAAATAGGCCTTTCTGACTTGACACACTTAGTCCAGCATTCTTTCTACTGCCTGAAACATTTTTCAAAGTCAGTTTTCAGTATCTCCTGCGGGTGTTTCATCGCATTCGTCATGATCTCTTCTCTAGGATGAATGTTGCTACATACATGTTTGAGTGTGCAAATCGCGATCCAGACTTTCTGAAGCCTGTTATCACTGGAGATGAGACTTGGGTGTATGGGTACAACCCTGAAACCAAAGCACAGTCGGCCCACTGGAAACATGCAGGGTTGCCTCAGCCAAAAATAACACGACAGGTCCACAGCAAGGTGAAATGCATGTTGACAGTTTTTTTTCAACATCCATGGTGTTGTGCATTACAAATACATGCCAGAAGGTCAGACTGTTAACAAACATTACCATCTAAATGTAATCCCTCATCTTCATGACGCAGTTTGGCGGAAGAGACCTTATCTTTGAAAAGCAGCAAGTTGGAAGCTGCACTGTGACAATGCCCCTGCCCATTCTTTTCAAGTGTTTCAGGAATTTTTGGTGTAGCAGAATGCCCCGCACGTCTGGCAGGTTCCCTACTCACCAGACATGGCTTTGTGCAACTTTTGGTTAGTCACACAGCTCAAATCTTGCTGGAAGGTTCCCAGTTTGAGACAAGAGAAGAGATTATGATGAATGCAATGAAGCACCTGTAAGAGATACCAAAAACCGACTTTTAAAAAATGTTTCAGGCTGTGGAAAGAACACTGGGCTACGTGTGTCAAATCCGGTGTGGCCTACTTTGAGGGAGATTAGTGTCCTAGCTCAACAGTGGCTGAGCTTGGATACTTTCTGAAGAGACCTTATACTTTATGAGAGTTTGACTTATTTAGATATAAATGTGTATTTCAGTTTCAGCCATGAAGATAGATAACACAATAATTCTATATTTAGCCCCTACACCGCGGGCATGTTTACCAATGTTTTGCGTGTGCCGCGGGGTTATTCGGGCTCTGACAGACACTCAAAAAATATTTGCCAAAAATCAGTTATTAGACCCAGAATATTAAAATTATATATGCTTATGGCACATACCTTCAGCTTTCTCCTGGAATGTTTGTTGAGCCTTCGTCAGTTACCGTAGGACTTGTGGAGACCTCTGAAGTTGGGCAACGGTCTCCACTTTACACTTCCCGACAACCCGTAATATGATTACCACAGCCAGATATTAACACTATAAGCACTACTCTATGATTTTCAAGTAGTTTGGGATCCATACTCCAAAAAAAAAACACTGTGAAAGCAATGAAAATTATGAGCGCGTCTGACCATCGCACTTGCGCTAGTTCACTCTTGGTACTCTGTCATTTATTATTCATAAAACCCCTCACACTTTATATTTCTATTACTATATAACACTGATATATATCTACAGTCTTTATCCATAAGTTTCCTTCAGTAGTGTTAGTTTATTGTCACTGTAGGGATTCAATTTCTTTCAGTAAAATACGTAGAATTCACTTTCTCGTACTGTATACTAGCATTGAGAGTGAATGTCACTTTCATCTTCACTCTCATAACTCATAGTATTCAGACATGCTAGAGTGAAACTTTCACTTTCATTACTCCTAGGGTATATACTCGTATTCTTATAATACTACTCATTTACATTTCTATTTACGTTCTCTATTTTATTTACGTTATTTACATTTCTATTTTATTTACACTGTGTTATGCACTGTCACTTGAAGTAACTTATAAAACTATTTTCCATTGTTCATGTATATTTACATTCATTACTTTCACTTGCTGTTTACACATTATTTACAATTCCACTTGCACTGTTTTACTCAATAGCAAGATCGTAGTCACTCTTTTATCAATTGTCAGCCCTTTACCTCTTTCCACACAAGGTTTAGTAGGGGGAAAAGGTCACAGGGCCCTTTGCATGGGGGTGAAAAAGGCCCTGAAGTCAGCAAGAGGAACAGACGTACCTCCTCTTCGGAAGATGAGAGAGAACTGATAAGGGAGGGCCGGGGTAGAGGCCTACTTAGGGGATATTCAGTACTACCAACGTAGCTCTTGAAACAGCTATGTATTTCACTGAAATGACTGGCAGGAAATCTAGACAATACATTATAAATTAGGTAGTTCCAGGTGAATGTAAATATCACTTAGGCTTCTCCCTTCCCTCCTTATATGTATATTTATTACGAAAATAGATTATACGGCATATTTCAAGAGGAAAAAAACAGCGAAAATTAGCGAACGAGTGCACGTGAGGTGTTGTCATGTGATAATTAGCCAATTCCAGGTGTATGGCACTCTCACTTACCTTATTTCTTTCTTGTATATATTATTTGGCATAAGAATAGGGCATAGGGCTTATTTCAATGGATGAAATCAGTGAAAAATTCCAGGGAAGATTTACTTACGGCCGGGCAGGCGAGAGGAGAGGGTAATGGAGGGGGGGTAGGGAGGGGAGTCAAGAACAGGGAGAAATGGCTAAATTGTCAACAATGGATGGGAGTACAGATGAGATTAGGAGTGCTGACTAGTGTTGGACATTGGCAGTACTGATAGATGATACAAGCCCCCACTTGGAAGCCCGGGTGAATTCAAAATAACACAGAATCACAAAAGCGACGCCCCGCGGTATGATCCCTTGCTCCCAAGCGTCACGAAAGTGACGCCCCGCGGTTAAGGGGTTAAGGACCATTTTTAAGAACTGATGACTGGAGTTTTTATTCCTAGTCATGAACAGTGAAGGTGTCAACGTTATAAAGTTCATTACGCAACTTCATTAAGCACCTCTAAGTTTCTTAATAATTAAGCTGTTGTTTGCTATTCTTATGAATGGATATTTGTTGCTGGGGGTTTCACAGCTAATGAAGGCTTCCCTTCCCCATTTAGACAGTGTAAGAGACTAATAATAGCATTTAGTGGCAATGATGACAAAGTATGTGCTTGTGTGACAAACTGTACTTTAGGCCATGATGACCTCTCCATTGTCACAACAGCATGTAATGACAAGAACGTGAACTACAAACCAAGTCAGCACCCATGCAAAAATAAGGCAATTTGAAAACCAACAATAGCAAGATTTTCTTTTTCAATATACCCATACCCCAACTTCTGGCAGTGTTGTGTACCAATAGGAAAATTTGGTCAGCAAGTATGTTGGATACTGAACCAGTTTTCCCCATAAAGTACTGAAGAAAAGCCAGAGATGCATTCCAAGCTGAAACCCAAACTCTCAAATACCTTACTCAATCAACAAAGACTGACACAGAAACACCATGGGTAATGTTTTTAACCACATAAACAATGCTACTGCTAAAAAATGAGACAGCAAACATGACATGCAGGAAGGTAAGGTGGGTGGGATGTGTTGTGTGAGATCCTTCAGTGTAACTGACACACAGGCTGCTGGCAGCGTGCCAAGCAGGGATGGGGCGGGAGCAAGGGAATGGGGAGGTAGACAAGCATGGGTGGGGGAGGGTGAGGGGACTGGAGGGAGACAAGCTGGAGTGGGGAGGGAGACAAGTGGGGGTGGGGGAAGGTGGGGGGATGGGGAGGGAGACAAGCAGGAGTGGAGGAGGGCAAAGGCATAGGAAGGGAGACAAGCAGAGGTGGGGGAGGGAGACAAGTGGGGGTGGGGGAGGGTGGGGGGGACAGGGAGGGCAGGGGGATGGAGAAGGAGACAAGAAACCCAAACTGCCCTACTACACCCCCCACCCAGTCTCATTCAATCACTGACTGACTGACTAACTGACTGACTGACTGACTGACTGACTCTCACTCTCTCTCTCTCTCACACACACACACACACACACACACACACACACACACACACACACACACACGGGAGACAAGCTGGGGTGGGGGAGGGTGGGGGGATGGGGAATTAGGCAACTGTGGGTAGGGGAGAGTGTGTGGGATGGAGAGGGAGACATGCCTGGCAGTGCTGAGTGTGTTGGGGAATCGAGAAGGGATGGAGGGAGAGGAGAGGGGATGGGGGAAGGACAGGGAGAGCCGTGCGCACCACCACATCCCATTCAGACACGCTTGTTTAAAACCTGGGGAGGGGTGGAGTGTTCAGACTAGCGAATCGATGGCTGTTCTGATGGTGGGAATGTTCCCCTATTTCTTTTGTTCAGTCTAGCGAATCACCGGTTACCGCTGCGTCAGAAATCGGGGTATGGGTGTATATATTTTGTTACGCTAACCAGTGAAAGAACATGCTCAGGCAGAGTTTAAAAATGGCTGGATTAGGGGAAATTCAGTTTCTAGGAAGGCAGACAAGGGAGAGAGTACCTGTATTATCATATAAGTGATGTGAGGCTACAGCCTAATAGCTGGCTTTACACAACACTACCAGGCAGGGAACTCAACTACAACACATTAACCAAGTAATCAATATCCTAGCAGAGACAACTACTCATACAGAACTCCTATACATAGCTCATCCTCTTGGGGACTATGTCTCCTCCATTTTCCAGCACTGCATCATATGGAAGGACCTTATTCTGCCTCTGATGAGGCACTGTTTGTCAAAGGAAGGCAGCTGCTTGCTTGTAGATGATGGGTCTGTTTGACCAGACAGACAAATGCAGAGCAACAACAATAACACCCAATGACATACCAAACAGCTTAATTTTATATTAACTGAAAAGGCAATAATATTGTACTTACAACATCCGGCCACTGCTTGAGTAACTCTTGGTCTAAACATTTCTCAGTTTTAAGGGCAGTAATAACATGACTCTTTTCTGACTCAGTTTGAAATGGCTGGAAGAGTTCCAGTAAAATTATCCCCAAATTGTGCATATCACTCTGAAAAAGGAAAGAACTATTATTAAGATGTATGAAGACTATATATAACACACTCATAGCACAGATCATGCATAATAATTACCAATGATACAAGCCCCCTCTCCCACGGATGCTTTACCTCAATAAAAGAACAACCTTTGGTTGTGCAATTTCAAACACAAAATAGGCCTTTAATAAAAACCCACCTTATTTATCTCCCACACTCTAACAGGGGCAGAGTCAATCTCTCAGTATGTGTGTGCATGTATATGTGTGTGTGTTAACCTAACTGAAATATACATGCTTCGAGCTAAGCTCGTCTGTCCTGCTTCCGTATCTCATCATCATCATCATCCGGACCTTCTCTCCTATCCTAGGGCAGGGTGAGGAGTAGCAATGTCCAGACAGACCAAATTTGCCCAATCCAATGGGCCACACTTCCATTCACTTATCATTTAAGCCCATGGAATCCTGGCTCTATCGGATACACCAAAAACATTCATCATGTTCTGTACCTTCACATAAACGTATCCGATAAAGTCAATCCAGACACTGCCACGTTAACCCTCCCAGGCATGTGGACAAAATCGCGTTCCACGTTTTTTTTATGATAAACACATTGACGCAAATCACGTGAAAAAACAGAAAAAAATTCGCCGAATATAAAGTTTTCACCCGATTTGCATCAAATTTTGGTGCGTTCTAGCAAGCCAGTCTCGCCTCCAAACTAAATACTTGGCAACACTGTGACTGCTCTGATGAGACAATACACAGCAGAAAAGCCTCAGTACCTGATGACCAACCAGGCTGAAGGGTAGCGCTGCTGTCAGTCATCCCTTTAAATCTGCCATCTTCCCCCTCCCACCCGAGGCAGAAGCCATTATTGAAATATTGTGATCGCACAGTTTTTTTTTACTATACTGTGAAGTGACTGTGTCTATGGAACATAGATATATTGTTTGTAAAGCATTGGGGCCGTAATCAGCCGTTAGGCCGAGAGGCAGGAGTCTGGTTTGTTATAGTGGGGTTTCCACTCTGCTTCACCCTGCTCATAAATGATGTGAGTATTTTACCTTTATAGTGAAGCCAATACTTATATTTGTGAAACATATAGTGCCTGGATTAGTGAAATAACTGACCTACCATAGCAGGTGTTATGTACGCCATAGAGATATGCCATTGTTGCTAAGGAAACAGGCAGTTACATACGAAATAGACTCAGGAAGGGAACAATAGAGGAGGTTGGGATGGAATCATGTGACAGTGTTTTATATTTCACATGGTTTAGTGTGAAATATACGTATAAAATAGTGCAGGGAGTGTTCATCGAGAAGTATTGCGTGCATTGACTGACTTTGTGCAAACCTAGCACATGGATCCGAGACAACAAGTATGCCGCACAATCACAGACTTCAGTGAAAAGGTATTGTACCAATCTCAGACAGTGCTATATTGCATATGGTTTAGTGTGAAATGTATGTATAAAATAGTGCAGTGAGTGTTCACCGAGAAATACTGAATGCATTGACTGACTTAGCGCAAACCTAGCGCAAGGATCAGAGACATGATTTACACCACACAGCCACATATATATACATACATCAAGCAGCGAATGTTCGGAGAAATCTATTGTGTGCATCGCATGTGTTAGGCAAACGTACCACAAGGAGGAGAGAACAAATACGCCACAGCCACACACACACACACACACACACACACACACACACACACACAGCCAGAGCGAATGGACGTATCTCGACTGCTCCCAGCCACCGCTGCAAACCTTAAGTAGTTTTCAGGAATTATGCTTGTCCTGTCTCCTATGGTCTTGCTTTAAGTTTAAAATACTGTAAGTTAAAATAGACTACCAAAAATGTAAAGATTTATTGGCAGAGAGTATACATGAATGTTTGTTGTATTTCAGTAACAGCAGTTTTTGGTACTGTAACCAATCTCAGACATGGCCGATAATGTAAACACTGAGGGACTCAAATTTCCAGGATTTGATAGTAATACAGTACTAATGTCATGGATTTGGTTAAAACATTGATTATGAGGATTAGTGACCTTGAAAAGAAAGTAGAGAATTTAGTGTTAAAGTACATGTCTGAAAATACCGAGATTACTATACAGAGTCTGATCCAGTCCAATGAGACGGCAAATGAGATCAGGAATTTGAAGCAAGAAAATATCAAATTGAGGAGAAAACTAGAAGAGAGTAGTAATAAAACAGAGAAGCTGAGTACTGTGATAGAAGAGCATAAGGCAAAGTGGGCACATGTAGAAGAAGAACAGAAAGAAGTGGTCAGCTTAAGGGAAATAATTCCAGAAGAAAGGGAAATGAACAAGAAAAAAATGGAAGAAGATGTAGTGAAAATCTATCTATCTATCTATTGCCAGACACCTCAATCCCGTTTGGGATGGCCACAAACAAATTGCCTCCACGTTGTCCTGTCCCCCGCCATTTCACTGCCCTGCTCCCAACTCACACCCCCCTCAAGAAAATGGAAGAAATTTAATCCTTCTTTGAGAACGTAGAGTAAGTTTCTTCCATTCTCCTGAAATCAATTTATTTTCCTTAAAGATGTGAAGATAATCGTCTGGCGCACCTTGCAATGTGTTATTTAGCTTCCTAAACCCATGCTATGATTCGCTATGAGTCATGGAAGAACTGATAAAGTTACAGTGCATTTACCAAATGGGCGAAACCATCTGAGATAAAGCGACCCCCTGACTGCTTGGAATCGTAGTGTAGAGTCGTCTAAACATACCAGTGACCTTCGTTCCCTCACCATATTTTTTTTTTTTTTTTTTTTTTAGCTCACACTAACTTGACATCACTGACATCGGTACTGTAAAGGGTTGTTTAATGCCAGAGGTTATTAAGGGGTTAATGGGATACATTTCTGTTTGCATCAATACTCTTTCACATATAAACACAAAAACGAACAAAAGAATGAGTGCTAAATGTACGTTCAACTTTCATCAGAATGACCTTACCAATTCATATTCCCCCAGTTTATTTTATGTATTTTTTTGACTTTAGGTTAGGTTAGGTTTGGTTAAATTATTAGGTAAAGTTAAACTCGGTTACATTAGGTATAGTTAAACACTTAGGACAGTCCCTTCCACCATTATGCTGAGGAATCAAAATACAAGAGCTGTCACAGCCATACAGCTAAAAACAACGGGGAAACTGATTTAACACGCAACATTTATTTATGGGTAATGCATTACAGTATGAGTGGTTCATGGGCTACGCAATTAGCGGTAAATGTCATTTTCAGGAAGGCGTCAAGAATGATCGAATTTCAAGAATTAGCGAGGGGGCTTGGAATGTAACCCTCGCTAATTTGGGGGGATGGTTACTGTACTGTATATACTGTGCAATATTGTAATCAGTACAGTACTGTACCTGATTACAGTGAACATATAGAAGTGTAATGAAACATTAGGCCTACAAGTCACAGATAACATTTCCTTGACTGCCGAGATTATTCCAGACATCTGCCGAACAATCAAAGATTTTCGTAAATGGGACTATTTCTCAAAACAGCCGCAATGTCGGATCAACCGAATAATCAGCTGCCGAATAATAGGACTTTTACTGTAAACGATATACTTAAAGTGACCTGGAAACTAGGCAAAGAGGCAGGGATGGAAAATATTATAATAAGAAAAGATTTGAATGAAGAAGAAAGAGTAGTTTTAAAATCACTGAAGGAACAAGTAAAGGGAAAAAATGATAAGAGGACAGAGGAAGAATGTAAAACTTTTTTTGATGAGTGATGGATATGAAAGTAAAGATGTGGTATGTGAGGAAACAGGAGTGAAGGAAACTAAGGGGGATGGCTATGAAAAATCAGAAATCGAGGAAGTGGTACCGATAGAGAGAAGGAGAGAAGAGGGTATAAAAAACATCAAAAATAATTTGAAGGTGGTATATACAGTAATCCCCGTACTTTCTGGACGCCCACTTTCCGGACATCCCCACTTACCGGATATTTTGGTCACAGGATCCAATATTCCCAAAATGGGCCAACAATCGCAAAAAATTTGAAAAAAATCCGACTTTTTTCCCACCCGTAATTTGAAACTGCCGTGTGGCAACGAACAGCTGTTACACCATGGTCCCTTCACCCCTTCCTTCCTCCCCCCTCCCCCCTCCCCTGTCAGGGTTGCCATTTGGTATTTTTCATTTCCAAATGTGGGCCAATTTGGTAATGAAAAATTCGTTTGGTAATGAATCAGAATAATACAATACCAAACGGATTTTTCACATGTACAAGGATACACAGGATGGAGATGGTGGATTGATTGCTCTTCCTGATTAATTTGGTAGCTACATAGCGTGATAATAATCAACATGCTGTTAATTATAAGAAGAGTGATTACACGTATTTCCACTTGTATATATATTAGTGAAGAATAGATGCTAGCTTTACGAATTTGGTAATGAAAAGTTAAAAATGGTAATGAAAATTGAGGAGTTTGGTAATGTGGCCGTTAAATCTGGCAACTCTGTTACCGCATCATCAACAGTCACAGCCTAACTCCGATCGAGAGCAGATGCTTATCGCAATGCAAGCCACATGTGCTCGTTTTTTGTGAATAAAGAGTGAATAAACTCCAATACCTTGCCATTAGAACACACGGGAATTTACAGTGTTGTGCAGTGTTAAGAAATTAGAACTTAGAGTGAAAAGGATTAACTGTGGAGTGCAAACGGATGGTTCAAACCAGTCCAGGAGCCAGGGACTTGTTGTAAGTACCAAGAATGTTTAATATTGTATAAACTCACCTCTAAAACTCATTCTCTGGTTCTTTTGCATTTATTTCAGTCTTTTATGTCCCTGATAGGTGTTATTTGGGTCTTAAAAAGGTGCTATGCATTTCCAGAGGGAGTTGTATTGGTGTTTTTCTGAGATAGGGTCCATAACTACCAGTCCAGGAGCCAGGGACTTGTTGTAAGTACTCAGAATGTTTAATATTGTATAAACTCACCTCCAAAACCTCATTCTCTGGTTCTTTTGCATTTATTTCAGTCTTTTATGTCCCTTATTGGTGTGATTTGGGTCTTAAATAGGTGCTATGCATGTCCAGAGGGAGTTGTATAGGTGTTTTTCTGAGTTAGGGTCCATAAGTACAAGTCCAGGAGGCTGGGGCCCACTATCCAGACGGGACCACTTTCCGGACATGCCTTTGGCTCTATTACATCAGATAGTGGGGGGATTACTGTACTAATGTTGATGGTTTAATATCGGCAAGGCTTGAAAATAACAATTTCTTGAGGGAACATGAACCTAATGTCATGTGCTTTGCAGAGACTAAGTTAAGAGAAGATATTGATGTTCATTTGGGAGATGGTAAAAACAAACTGTGGAGACGAGACAGAAAAGAAAAAATGGAAGGAGGAGTGATGATAGCAGTGAAGAACAACATAAATTTACATACTGTGGAAATGGGAGAAGGCAGGGCTAAAGTGATATATATGAAATTACAAAACTGGAGAGAATGGCAAGTGAGATATGGTGGTAGTGTATGTTCCCCCAAAGACAAGAGCATGGAATGATGACAAATACCAGGAAATGTTGTCAGATATGGCTATTTTTTTACAAAAAAATAATTGAGAAAAGCAACAATATAATTTGGGTAGGTGACTTTAACTGCAAAGAAGTGAACTGGGAGGAATGGGACTCAGGAGGCAGCGAAGATTCGTGGGGGACTATATGATTAAATAAAATAATGAATAATGTGATGACGCGATGGGTCAAAGAAGAGACACAGTTCCGAGGTGAGGACACACCAGCAAGGTTAGACTTACTGATTACCAAAGAACCCGATGTAATAGAATCATTGAAATATTTCTGTCCTATAGGAAAAAGTGATCATGTGGTCACTGAATTCCAGATGATAATAGGAAACATCAAGAGAAGAGACGAGCTTTATAGGCAGGGAAGATACAACTTTGGGAAAGCAAATTTTACAAGACTGAGAAAATTTTTCGAACATGTGGATAGGAGAAAATTCAGAGAAACAAGAGAGATACAGAGGAAGTGGGATATTTTTCCAGACCTCTATAATTTGGGAGTGGAAAAATTTGTACCTAGAGTAAGGGGGAATGAAAACAGGAAAAAGGAGTGGTTTAATAGAGGGTGTATGATAGCAAAAAAAGAGAGAGATAAGGCGTGGAACAACTGGAGAAAGAGAGGTAACAACAGAACAAAGGAAGAATATAAAAGAACTAGAAATGAATACACAAGAATATGTAGAGAAGAAGAAAGGAATTTTGAAAAAGGTATAATAGACAAATGTACGGATGAACCCAAACTGTTTTACAAATTTGTTAATGGCAAACTGAAACAAACGGAAGGAATCACCAAACTGAAAGTAAAAGGAGAGGTCTATAAAGATGCAGCAGTGCAATCCGAAATAATGAACAAATATTTCCAATCGGTTTTCACTGATGAAAAGGAGTTTGTGGAAGAGGAGTGAGTGATTAGAAATGTACCGGTGATAGAAGATATAAAAGTGGAGGTACGGGAAGTGTATAAATTACTGGAAACTCAAGATGTAAGGAAAGCTCCAGGACCTGATGGAATTTCTAATTGGGTACTGAAGGAATGCGGAGAACAACTAGCTGATAAAATTCAGAGTTTAATTGTGTGTTCTCTGGAAGAGGAGAAAGTGCCACAAGAATGGAAGAGGGCAAATGTGGTACCAATTTATAAGGGAGGAAACAGGGAAGAACTCCTGAATTATAGACCAGTGTCTCTAACCAGCATGGTCACAAAATTGTGTGAGAGAATCCTGAAAGATAGATGGATAAAATATCTAGAAGTGATGAATATTTTGGTTGAATGTCAGTTTGGATTCAGAAGTGGAAGGTCATGTGTTTCCAACTTGTTGAGTTTTTACTCAAGACCGATTGACATGCTACAGGAAAGAGATGGTTCGGTGGATTGTGTGTACTTAGACTTAGAGAAGGCCTTCGACAAGGTACCTCATAAGAGACTAATGTGAAAACTAGAGTATATAGGAGGACTGAAGGGGAAACTCCTGGAATGGATGAGAGACTTTTTGAAAGACAGACAAATGAGGACAGTAATAAAGCATAGGATGTCTGGATGGAGGGAAGTAACAAGCTGAGTCCCTCAAGGCTCGGTGTTGGCACCAGTAATGTTCCTGATTTACGTAAATGATATGGTAGATGGAGTGAACCGTTATGCAAGTCTGTTTGCTGATGATGTAAAGATCTTGAGGAAGGTAAAGGTTGAGGAGGATTGTAAAATGCTGCAGAAAGATCTGGATAGGATACATGATTGGAGCCGGATGTGGGATGTGAAATTTAATGTAAAGAAATGTAAAATATTGGAAATGGGTAAAAGTACCAGGAGGCCATCAAAGAATTATTTGTTGGGTAATGAATTAATCACAAAAACGAGAGAAGAGAAAGATTTGGGAGTGCTGGTCCAAGATGGTTTGTCACCTGAAAAACATATTAACAAGACAGTTAGATAGACATATAAACTCCTGATTATTATAAGAGTAGCTTTTCATTATATGGATGAGATGATGAAAAAATTGATAGTGGCCATGATCCGCCCCAGGTTAGAATATGCAGTGGTAGTGTGGTTGCCACACAAAAAGAAAGATATAAACAAGATTGAGAGAATACAAAGAACAGCAACTAAGATGGTCCCCAGTCTGGCAGATCTGTTGTGCAAAGAGAGGCTGGAAAAGCTGGATTTGCCTTCCATAGAGGAAAGGAGAAAGAGGGGTGACATGATTGCAGTGTTCAGGACCATGATAGGAGTAGATAAAATCGACCGAGAAGATCTGTTTGTATGGGATAAGAGAGTAACAAGAGGACACGGAATGAAATAGAAGTCAAGCTGCTTAAAGGCTATTAACCCTCTCAGGCACAGTCACGTGATTCGCGTTTCATGGGGATTGAGTTCAAGATAATTAGTCACTCGAATTGGGTTTCTAAGCACAAAAAAATTAGCCAAAAATAAAGTTTCTGGCAAAATCGCATCAAATTCTGACGCATTGTAGCGAATACTGCTTTTTCCAATGGTAAGGCATTGGCAACACTGAGCTGCCTCACTGGGCCCAGCACGTAGCGATATACCTCAGTCTCTTCCAAGCAGCCAGGCGGAGGGTTGCGGTGTCTTCAGTCCCTTTAAACTCCTACTAATTCTCCTCCTCCT
Source organism: Coenobita brevimanus (assembly GCF_032717465.1). Lineage (NCBI taxonomy): Eukaryota > Metazoa > Arthropoda > Malacostraca > Decapoda > Coenobitidae > Coenobita > Coenobita brevimanus. Next base: position 12,400,289 of record NC_136996.1, read on the forward strand.
ACCCGAGCCGAAGCCCCTATGGACTCAGTGTGATAATGCAATATTTGTGAGCATATTTGTATGTGATATTGTCGATGGAACATAGATATATGTCACGAAAAGGAACTGTGTCCATTATGAAGCGTTAGGCTTACGAGCCTATATGCGTGTTCACTGTTGCGGGGTTTCGCCTCTCGCCCTCCCCAAGGCCCATGGCGTGATTACAAATACTGTACGTATATAATGAAGCCAATGCCTAAAGTGTATTTTGTGTGAAAGATATTGTGGCTGGCTTGGTGAAATTATGGAACCATAGTGTGGAATGGGGCAGGCATCACATACAGCTTTTATAGTCGGGAAGGAAGAATTAGAGGTGTTTAGTGATGGAATTATTGTGATTCTGATAGTGAAAATGTGTATGGAATTGTGTGAAATATACGTCAAACATGCTGCGGGTGTTCGTGAAGGAGTGTGGTGTGTGCCAGTACAATAGAGTCGCAGTGAGTCTTCACAAAGAAATATTTCATGCATTCACTGACTTAGCTAAAACAAAACGCAAGTGTCAGAGACAAGAAATATGCCACAGCCACATATACATACATATGTCGTGCAGCGAATGTTTGTGGAGAAATCTATTGTGTGGATCGCATGTGTTTTAGGCAAATGTATCACAAGGAGAGAAGAAAATATGCCGCACCCACAGACACACACACACACACACGCACACACACACACCCACATCCACACGCTCACCCACATGCACACGCTCACCCACACGCACACGCTCACTTACACACGCACAAGCTCAACCAAACACACAGTGGGAGTCACAGATAGCAGACGTGCGACCTCGGCACTCCGAACCAGCACGGCCAGTACCATTACCTAAATTAGTATCTTTATATGAGTCAAGCTGTGTACCAGGTTAGACTAAATGATTTTTCATTATTAAAAAAAAAAAAAAAATAAGAAGTTTAAACAAAACTTGTTCAAACAGAAAAGAGAACCAAGAGGTGAAAGAATGCACTCAGTCAGCTGAGGTGTGTTTAGACTACAGCTGCACGGGGTATGTAAGTACATGTACTCTGTGCTTTTAGTATTGCAAAATGGACACATACTTTAGTAAAGCAAATTTGGAAAAGAAAAGGGATAAAGGTAGAAAGCAAGATGATGATTTCTACCAAGAACTGGTTGAAGTGGAGAATCACAATAGACTGGTTGAACGTGTACACAAACTAGAAATGGCTTTCAAAAATGAAATTGATGAAATAAAGAAGCAGATGCACTTGCAAAAGGAAGAAATAGAAAAACTAGGAAGGGAGGCCAACAAGAAAGACACAACCATCAGTGAACTAACAGTGGAATTGAGTACACTTAGGAAGAAAATGAGTGAAATGGCAAGTACAGTAGTCAATCACGAGAGTGTTATGGAAGAGTTCAAAAATGATACAGAGACAATTAGGCAAGTAAGCAGTCTGACAGACCAAAGCAGTGATATTAAGGAGAAGATAACACAGGTGAATGAGCTGTGCAAAGCTACAAAAATGATGTGGAAACCATGTATGCTGAAATGGTGAAAGTAAAGAACGACTTAGAAACAAGGGTGGAGGAAAAAAGCATTAAACAGGAAGTGAAGAGAATAATCCAAAACAATCCAAAATTAGTCAGAGATTCAGTAGATATAAACAAATCTATAGTAATCACTGGTATAGAAAAGGAAGAAGTAAAAAAGCAAGATCACAAGAGACAAAAAGGAGATGGCAAATGTAATGAGCTTACTGAAAGAAGTATCTGAGGAAATCTGTACTAAAGACATAGAGGAACACAAAAGGTTAGGGAAATACGAGAAAAGCAAGACAAGACCTCTAAAGGTGACTTTCCAGAGTGTAAACACTGTGGAGGAGATACTAAAAAATGCAAAGAATCTTTTGGAACAAGAAGAATTCAAAAATGTATGGATAAAAAGATGCCTAACACAAGAGGAACTAGAATTACTGAAAGAGAAGAGAGAGGAAGCAAAAACAAAAAATGAGGGACGATCAGAAGAGGAGAAGAACAAATTTTTTTTACAAAGTAATAGGATTGCAGGTGTGAAAGTGGTATATAAACAGGATGGAATAAAAAGGAGGAAGGTAGTAAAACCATGTCATGACAAGTATATAAACAAGATGATAAAGTTGATGTACTCAAATGTGGATGGAATGGTATCTAAATTACTAGAGATGAATGATTATGTCAGAGAAAATGAACCACAAATAATATGCCTAACTGAAACAAAAGTAACACCAAGGATATCCAATGACATATTAAACTTAGAGGAATACAATATATGAAGAAGAGACAGAAATTTAAAAAAAGGAGGAGGAATTATAATATTAACTAAGAAAAATCTAAAAGTCAATGAAATAAAACTAGATATACCATCACAAGTAGAACTGATTGTAGTAGAGATCAACACATCTGAAGGGAAAGTAATTGTACCCAATTTGTACATGCCACCCAGATCAAACACATGGGAAAGAGATGAATATGAGGACCTGGCAGAGAGTACAATTCAGAGTTTAAGATCATTACTACATAAAATGGAAGAGAAATCGGAAAGAATTATACTAACTGGAGATTTTAATAAAAATATAAATTGGAATACTCTAGATATATTTAGCCAAGAAAACTGTTGGAACCAAAAGCTCCTGGATCTCGTGCAAGAGTTTTTCCTAACGCAACATGTGAGGGAAACCACCAGAAAAAGAGGACTCAATGTACCTTCAGTGCTAGATCTAATATTTACTAGGCAAGAAAATGATATTGACAGTTTTGTATATCACCCTCCACTCGGCAAAAGCGATCATGCAGTACTAAATTACAACTTCAGGATAGCATATGATATAGTTAACAGCAATGAAGTGCCTAAACTATAAAAGGGGAAATTATCAAGACCTAAAGAAGTATTTCTTAGAAGTGGATTGGGAAAATGAGCTTAGAGGACAAGATTTAAATGCTGTATATAAAAAATTCTGTGAATTTTATGAAATAGGAGTCCAGAAGTACATTCCACAGCACAAAGAAGCAGATAAGAAAATACAGAAATGGTTCAATACAGAATGTAAAAAATCAAAAGAAAGAAAAGATTTGTTGTGGAATAGATACAGAAGACACAATAGTGAAAGGACGTATAATAATTACAAACAGGCAAAAAACGAAAATACAAGAATAAGGAGGGAAGCCCAAAAACAGTTTGAGGAGGATATAATAAATAAAAGTAGTGATCAACCAAAGCTGTTTTACAGCTACATCAGAAGCAAAACCAAAGTTTCATTCATTCATTCATTCACTGCCAGACGCAATGTATCCCAAACGGGGTGGCCAAGGGCTTAGAGTTAATTGTTTTACAGGGAGGGGCACTAATCCTCCACCAACCCCACTGTACACGTAGGGAGAACATTATGCCAACAGCATCTGGTGTTCCCAGGCGGTCATTCATCCAAGTACTAACCAGACCCAACATTGCTTAAACCAAAGTAAAAGATATAATACAATCCATTACGGATGAGGGAATCACTTAAATACAAGAGAAAGATATTTGTGAAGCACTAAATAAGAATTTCCAATTAGTCTTTACAAAAGAAAAAAATTTTGAAAGGGACTATGTGGAACATGCATGTCCACACATACTACCAGATATACAAATAGAAGAAAAAGTAATACAGGAGGAGTTAAGTAAATTAGACAGAGGAAAAGCAAGTGGTCCTGATGAAATTTCATGTTGGGTACTACGAGAATGTGCAAAGGAGTTAAGTAAACCATTATTTTTAATTTTCAAGAAATCCTTGAGTCAAGGTAAACTACCTGATATTTGGAAGAAAGCAAATATTGTCCCCTTATTCAAGAAAGGAAATAGACAAAATCCACTCAACTACCGACCAGTATCAATGATCAGTGTTGTACGCAAGGTATTAGAAAAGCTTATAAGAAAAGCTTGGGTAAATCATCCAGAAGAACACAGTATGATGACAGAAAGACAGTTTGGTTTCAGAAAAGGAAAATCATGTGTTACTAATCTGTTGAGCTACTATGACAGAGTAACAAACATAATACAGGAAAGAGAAGGATGGGTGGACAGTATCTATTTAGATTTCAAGAAAGCTTTTGACACAGTACCACACCAAAGACTTTTATGGAAACCGTACCATCAAGGAGGAATTTGAGGCAAACTGTTTTGTTGGATGCAAAATTTTCTCATAAAAAGAGAAATGAGAACAGTACTAAGAGGAAACTACTCATCATGGAAAGAAGTGACTAGTGGAGTACCACAGGGTTCAGTGCTGGCACCAATCATGTTTTTAGTGTATATAAATGATATAAACAGTAACACTGGAAATGAGAGCTATCTGAATATGTTTGCAGATGATGCAAAAATACAAAGGAGAATTACTAACACAGACTCTTGTAAAAAGCTACAAGAAGAATTAAATAAACTTCATGAATGGAGTAATACATGGCAAATGGAATTCAATGTGGACAAGTGTCATGTAATCAAGTTTGGTAAAAGTGGAAAAAGACCTGACTGAGATTATAAGTTAGGAAATAAAACCCTACACACATCAGAAAGAGAGAAGGACCTAGGTGTGATTATCAATAACAAACTATCTCCGGCTGACCACATCAGCAAGAAAGTATGGAACATGTATACGCTGCTTGCAAATATGAGAATAGTATTCACATACATAAATGAAGACATGCTAAGAAGGATAATAACATCATTCATTAGACCAACCCTGGAATATGCATCAGTAGTCTGTCGTCCTCATCTCAAAAAACAAATAGACAAGATAGAAAAAGTTCAAAGGGCCGCTACAAGATGGATATCAAGCTTAAAGGACCTAAGCTACGAAGAAAGACTAAATAAACTGAATCTACCAACACTACAGGAGAGAAGGAAAAGAGGTGACATGATAATGCTATATAAGTGCATATCAGGGAAGGAGAAAATAGACATAAATGATTACTTAACATATAGAGAAGCATCAGCAAGAGGACACTGCAAAAAACTGCGTAAGAAGAGAGGTGATAAAGACGTAAGGAAATTCAGTTTCCCGAACAGAGCAATTGATCAATGGAATGCACTACCGAATGAAATAGTGTGTGCCAAAACAATTCACAAATTTAAGGATATGTACGATAAATATGGTTTAATCTTCCCAGGTGATATTATTCTAGCTTAGGTAGGATATTATATGGAAGCTTCTAAGTGGTAACCTACAATTCACTTTCGTTTTCATATTACTTATGCACTTTTATAGTGTATATTTGACTGTTTGACACTGAACTACAGTATTTTATTCTTGACGAGTATTTGTGGAAGAATAACTTATCTGGGGCCTTGTAATCGTAAAAAAAAAAACATGATCATGATTACAATATGAGAGTAATCGATTACGATTGTGATTACTTTGAAAAAAATGCCTAAGTACAGTAGGTACGCACAGTCCACGAGTTTATGGGCGGCAGACGAGGTCGCTTACTAGGAATTTGCGTACTGTGAATACATAAACATATTGGAAAAATTACATATGGGCGGCACCCCCCTTCATGGGCAACCCTTTAGACTCCTTTCAGACCTGAGTACAGTATTGTACTGTACAGGGAAATTATCTAAGACATATGACCTAATAAAGTAAACCAAGATTATGGCTTTACTAAATCAACAAGGATATGGTTTAACTAAACCAACAAGAATATGGCTGCTCACCTTAACTCAAGAGGACAACAGGCTTGATGGACTTAAGAAGGGGATCCAAGGCAGGGTGAGGCACCTAGTGTGCACCTCCTGCAGCACCCGACACACCACCTTCCTCGCCACTCTCATCACCACCATTTTTGACACTTTCACTAGCTAATGCACCCACTTTGTTCATAATCCCTTCAAAGTCTTTCTGACACCTCAGACATTGCATCATCCTCTTGATCCTCCCCAGGATATGGCTCTTTTGAAGTTGAAGGGAGTGATTCCTCACTTTCTTGAGGCCACAGGAAATGTGTGATGAAGGTTTGCTTCCATCTGTTAACCTGGTTGTGCCTGTCTGTGTAGTAGCAGAAGGTTCTGTCCAGTGAAGTCATCACTTCCACCAGTCGCAACTGACAGAGTTCAATGTCCTTCAATTCTTTCTTGAACTTATCTAGGGCACACACTACCCGGCCGATCTCCATCATTGACAAGTCTCCATTCTCCATCACTGGTGGTGCTGGCTGTTCTGCTGCAGTCTCCTGCTCTCAGCCCTCTTGCTCTCAGCTCCGGATTTGAGCCACTCTTCCCTGCTGTCTCGTGTATTATGAGTTCAATTCACATACTATTAAAAATACATTACAATTCAATAAAAAATAGGTCCTTGCGTACAATGAAATTCACTTACTGTGAGCTCGGGTACTGTGCTTACCTATTGTAGTCAATTACGATTACGTTTACACAAAAGTCTGTAATCGATTACAATCGATTACGATTACAGATTACGATTACCCCACGTCCGCTAAATATGTCAGATTGATATATATATATATATATATATATATATGTTGTATATGTATTATATATATATATACAGGTAACTCGCACGGAACACGAGGGTTTCGTTCCTACCATGCCGTGTTAGGTGCGAAATCGCGTATATTTAAACTACTCCGTATTTTGCTCCCTAGACCCCCCAAATGTGTTGTTTTGCTGTTATCTGTCACTAGAAAGCACTTTAAGTGGTTAGAAGGTTTATTTAATGTTATAACTCACAAATACAGTACTCCTGAGCAAAACTTCAACACACAAATACTGTACGTAGACACAAGGAAACATTCCGACGCCGATCATAGGTAATAAATTAGGTTAACTGGTACCAGTGCTTTAACTTACAAGTACATACCAGAACAGTACATATTTAACTTAGAAATGCAGTACTGTGATATCGAATGATTTCAGTACATAATCTGTTAGGAATGGCTGGAAAAAAAAAATGTTATGAATACATTTTCACCTTTTTGATATATGTTTATGGTAGTTTCGAGTTATTTTTTACGTTATCGTTGTGCCCATGCTTGGAAAAGGGAGCGAAAGAGTTGAATTTTCAGTCCTAAATGAGAAAACTGCACGTCCTCCAAGGCTAGACTCTGCCACGGGAGAATAAAGTGGAGGGTCAGTCCGATTAGCAATAAGGAAGTTGTGTCACAACTTCCAGCTCCCACACCACGAGAATGGCTAAAAATAGAATCGTAATGCAGTTTCAGAACTAACAATAAGTCTAATTATTACGAATACAGATACAAAGCAGAAATAAATACGTTTACAGACAGGGAAAACGTATTTCTTCCGTCATAACATGTTCATCTTTCTCAATTATTTTACGTTCATCTTTATCAATTTACCTTGTTATTTTCGCAATATATATTGCTGTCTCGTAAACAGGGTGGCTGTTTGTGTTTTGCAAGGGAGGAAAAAGGTATTTTCTGTCTGGGTCGAGATAATGGGTGTAACTATGTGTGGTTAGGCATGGCCACGAGCGAAAAAATCGTACATCCACTCATTACGATAGCCGGTGGTGAACTGACAGATGATACATGAGACGATGAAGTCAAGGTCATGTCCCAGATTTTCGTTCACTTCCCGAAAGTTTTCACAGTTTTCTACAAGTTGCAAACCATTACAGCAAACCTGAGCAAATAGGTAAAGATACTAAGACAAAAATGTATTTTTCTCTTATTATAAGTCTTTAATGAACAAACAAAAAAAAGGCAATATTCTGACGCCGATCATGGGTAATCATATAAATCAGGTTAACTGGTTACAAGGCTTTATTTAATGCTTTAATTGCTTACAAGTACATACCAGAACAGTAAATATTTAACTTACAAATACAGTACTGTAGAAAAGCAGTACAGTAAGAGTTTAACGAACAAACAAAAAAGGCAATATTCCGACGCCGATCATGGGTAATCATATAATTTGGGTTATCTGGTTACAAGGCTTTATTTAATGCTTTAACTTTATTTAAGTGCTTACAAGTACAGTACATACGAGAACAGTAAATATTTAACTTACAAATACTGAACAGCACGAACAAAAAAAAAAAAAAACGAACAAATAAAAAAGGGTTATTCTGACGCCTATCAGGTAAACTGGTTATAAGACTTTATTTCTTGCTTTAACGTTATTTAATAGTACTTTAAGTTGCACATAAACTTACCAGAACAGTACAGTACTGTAAATAATTAACTTACAAATACTGTGCTACTGTACTCGGGAATGTCTCACTCGCTGAATAATTTCCCGCCTAGATCGTCACGTAATCAAAACAAACCGCGCGCTGTGGTGACGTTCGAGGATTTGATCTTTCAAAGGCCTCTCCTGCGTTAATTTGTAGTTTTCATAATGTTTTTTTAATCTTACGTTGTCTTATATGTATCCCAGCCCTTACCGTGTATAATTGCGAGCGCGTTCCGTGAGATCGTGTTCCGTGCGAGTTACCTGTATATATATATATATATATATATATATATATATATATATATATATAGATATATGTTGTATATTTATTATATATATATATATATATATATATATATATATATATATATATATATATATATATATATATATATATATATATATATATATATATATATATATATATATATATATATATAAATATATATATATATATAGATGTATATGTATATATATACAGTGGAAGCTCGATTATCCAGGTTCGGATTGTCCAGCTTTCGGTATATCCGGGCCATGACCCAATGGTTCAGTGGTACAGTAATTCATAGAATTATCCATACGAATGCTCCGGTTTAAACAGGAAGCATCCAGTTGCTAGGGAGAGAGGCATGGATAAACCAGAGAGGGTCTTGCTCACCCTGCCCCCACCCACACCTCCAGCTCACAACTCGATCACAACAGTGGTTGGGTGGAGTATGGTGAGGCAACTGATACTCCTGACATAGCATAACCTTGCTTAACTACTTAATAATTTAACCTAATTTAACCTAACCTGACCTAACCTGGGCTCCAGTTGGGAAATTGGGAAACTAAATCCACTTTTGTGTACGATGAGTTTCTTCCTTTATGCCCGAAGCAATCGTAGGTACGGCTTAAAGAACGTGATAAAAGAGAAAATCTTTCAGCAAGAGAAGGTAATTTACTACCCTCAAAATAGAAAAACACAGAAAACAAACTGGAGGAATATGAAGTGAATTGGTGAAGTCTTTAGGCTGTATGCTTAGACGAAAAGTAATGGGTTTCCTAGTTTTAGGGAACAAAATGAAACAAGAATGTCTGCTAATCAGAAAAAAAAAAAAAAAACTCATCTCATGTGTTCTCGTAAGTTAGCATTCAGTTCTGCATTCTTCGTTAAGTATCGCGCCTCCCAACACATTTCGGACCGACAGAGCATTGTTATTTCTTCCTCTTACATTTACTGTTCACATTTTTGTTCGTTCTTAAGTGTACTGTATGTATGAAAGAGAGTATTAATACAAACAATAATGCATTCCATTAACCCCATCATAGCTGTCAGCCTCGAACAATGGTTTACTGTACCGGTGTCAGGGATGTTGGGTTAGGGAGAGCTATAAAAAACTGCGAACAATTATGGGAAGGGAACGAAGGTCACTGGTATGTTTTCACGACCCTCCTCTACCATCTCAAACAGTCAGGCGGCCTGCCACTTCATCTCAGATGTTTTCGTCGATATGTTTAAATGCTAATGTAACATGCACCCTAATTATGAGTAAGTTTCTTCCATTATGCAGAAAACAATCGTAGGTAAGGCTTAAGGAACATTATTAGCCAATTTCAGGTGTATGGCACTATCACTTACCTTATTTCTTTTTTGTATATATTATTTGGTATAAGAATAGGGCATAGGGCTTATTTCAATGGGTGAAATCAGTGGAAAATGCCAGGGAAGATTTACTTAGCGTAGCACGGCCGGGCAGGCGAGAGGAGAGGGTAATAGAGGTGAGGTAGGGAGGGGAGTCAAGAACGGGGAGAAATGGCTAAATTGTCAACAATGGATGGGAGTACAGATGAGATTAGGAGTGCTGACTAGTGTTGGACATTGGCAGTACTGATAGATGATACAAGCCACCACTTAAAAGCCCGGGCGAATTCAAAATAACACAGAATCACAAAAGTGACGCCCCCCGGTATGATCCCTTGCTCCCAAACGTCATGAATGTGACCCCCCGCGGTTATGGGGTTAATGTGCTCGTCCTGTATTCTTGATATGGAATCATACTCATCTAGTTTGCTTTTCATCCTGTCTCTTTCTTCTTCCAACCTCTTATTCTCCCTCTTGAGCTGTTTTATTTCATTTGATGCTGATTCATTACTTACTTTCAATTCTGTGACTTCTCTTTCTTGCTCTACACTGTGTGTGCAAACTTTTTCCAGTTTACTTCGTACAGCTATGATCTCTCTCTCCTGCTCTTGGGTTTGTTCCTGTAATTTTCTAATTACTACCCATACTTTTTTTATTTCCTGGACATTCCTCTCTGCTGTTTTCTCTACTCCAGCTACTTTTGTTTGGTTCAACATAGTGCTTGCATTTCACACATCGTCTTTGGAGAAGCCCTCGAATTCCTTTTCGTCATTTGTAAACAAAGCTCCGTCACCCCCTGCCATTGTGCAACCATATGGAATCTTTCAGTTTCCACTGTATCTTGAGCTTTGACCGAAACCTGCTGGGTTTTTTTACTATTAACCGACGGGACCACCACTCAAGCACTCATTTTCACAATCACAATAGGCTGGTCTCCTTTTTCGCCGTTGATTTACTGATTATTTCTGCACGATCCAGGAAGAGCTCCGTCTCTGTCGGCAACCTGTGAGTGTGTGTGTGTGTGTGTGTGTGTGTGTGTGTGTGTGTATTTACCTATTTGTATTTACATATTTGTAGTATACAGGAATTGGGCAATACTTGTGTTGTCCTGTCTCCATATCCACATTTATCTAGTCTGCATTTACACACATGAATGTTTTTCGCCTGCACCACCTCTTCGTCTAAGTCGTTCCAAATATTTATGTATTTACCTAATACAGTATACCTAATTGTGATGTACACGAGATATGCTATGCTCGTGGGTTCCTGTCGCTGTTTCTCAGTACTGTAAGTCAAATTTAGCTTTAAACTCGTTTCAGTTTTTAGACTGGACAATCTCTTTGTCCAGGCAATTCCACATGTCTGTATTTCTATAAGGAAATCTATATTTCTTAACCCTCTCGCACACGATAAGTTTCAGTAAGTTTTCCGGCGCACGACTTTTTTTGCGAAGCCGCCCGGCCCGGCTGCCCGCGGGCGGCAAATAACACATATTCTCTCCTTATTTTCGCCACCCAAACATCAATATACTGCCATGAAACCTATGTCATCTTATTCGTCGATGTTTGTTCTTGCTGATAAGCACCACAAAAAAACAGGTAAACACGAATAAAACAACATTAGGCGGCCATGAATCTGAGTGTGAAATGGAGGGAGAGTAAGAAATTGTTTTGGAAGGAGGTAAAGAAAGTAAGGCAGTGTGAAAGGGGATATAGTAGGCGAGTGAAAGATAGGAATAATAGATTGTTGGTGGAGAAAAGAGAGAAATTGAGGAGATGGAAAGAGCACTTTGAGGATTTGTTGAATGTAGAGAGTGAGAGCAGTGTGAGTATAAGTGGTTGGGGAATGGCTGGGAGAAGAGATGAGAGGAGGGAGGAAGAGATCAGTAGGGCGGAAGTAGTGGAAGCAATGAAGAATATTAAGTTGGGAAAGGCCCCAGGAATTGATGGAGTGTGTGGTGAAATGCTTAGGTATGGGGGTGAGATTGTTGTGGAGTGGATATGAAAGTTGTGTAGATTGGCTTGGGAAGAGGGAAGGGTTCCAGAGGACTGGAAATCAGGTATAATTGTTCCTTTATACAAAGGAAAAGGAGAGAGAGAAGTATGTGGTAACCATAGGGGTATTTGCCTACTTAGTGTGACTGGTAAAATATAGGGTAGAATACTCATTGATAGGGTTAGGCATATGACAGAGGAGCTAGTTGGAGAAGAACAAGGGGGATTTAGGAAGGGAAAAGGGTGTGTAGATCAGATATTTGTTCTAAGATGTCTAGTGGAGAAGTATCTAGAGAAGGGAAGGAAAGTGTATGCTGCCTTCATGGACTTGGAGAAAGCTTATGACAGAATAGACAGGCAAGGTATGTGGAAGGTATTAAGAATATATGGAGTGGAGGGGAAATTGTTGAGTGCTGTGAAGAGTATGTACGAGGGAGCTAGGGTTACGGTGCGAGTGGATGGTGAGCTGAGTGAGTTCTTTGATCTCAGTGTGGGACTGAAACAGGGTTGTGTGATGTCTCCATGGCTGTTTAATATATACATGGATGGAGTTGTAAAGGAGGTGCAGGGTAGGGCAATGGATGTGGGGGTGGCTCTAATGAAAAAGGGTGAGATTTGGAAGCTTCCGGTGTTGCTGTTTGCTGATGATACAGTACTTTTGAGTGAAGATGAATGGGAGTTGCAAGGTTTGGTGAATGAATTTGGGACAGTGTGTAGGAGGAGGAATCTGAAAGTTAATGTAAACAAAAGTAAAGTTATGGTAATTGAGAGGAATGAAGTCACGGAGTGTGCAGTGAGGTTGGATGGTGAGGATATGGAGAATGTGAGTGCATTCAAGTACTTGGGTAGTGTGATGAGTAAGGATGGAATTTTGGGGGATGAAATGCGTGAAAAGGTACAGCAGGGAAGGAAGGTCGTTGGTACACTGAAAGCAGTGATGAGAAATAGGGAGGTGAGTATGGGAGTTAAGAAGTCACTGCATGATAGTATTGTGATCCCTACCCTGACGTATGGAAGCGAGGCATGGACCTTTCAAGAGGGGAACAAGTCAAGAGTGAGAGCAGTGGAAATGAGTTACTTGAGAGGAGCATGTGGAGTGACGTGGAGGGACAGGTTGACGAATGAAGAAGTGAAGGAACGATATGGGGTGGATGTGGATGTGGTTGAGAAGATTAGGAGAAATACACTGAGGTGATTTGGACATGTGGAGAGAATGGAGAATGAAAGACTGACTAAGAGGGTGTATGTAGGTGAGGTGGAGGGAGGGAGAGGGAGAGGCAGACCGAGGATGAGGTGGAGGGATGGAGTTGAGAGGTATATGAGGGAGGGGGGGTGAGTTGGGGGGAGGGTAGTCAAATGGTGGGTGACATAGCGACTTGGAGGCATTTTGTCTGCGGCCACCCTTTGCGGGATTAGGGCGTCGGGCTATAGAATAGAATAGAATAGAAAAACTTATATTAATTAATCAATACTTTTATAAATATACTTATTATTAATTAATCAATACTTTAATGACTATATTTCAGGGGGATCCATCAAAGTCTATGTTGTCTTGTTATTGTTGTGATGGTGAACTGGCATGACAGCGAATAGTCCCGAAACCATTTTGTTCCCTAGACTCCCTAAATGTGGTATTTTGCTGTTATCTGCCATTGGTAATCAATATGAAGCACTTTAAGTGGTTAGAAGGTTTATTTAATGTTGTAATTTACAAATACAGTACTGCACAGCAAAACTTCAACATACAAATATGTAAACACAAGGCAACATTCCGACGCCGATTGGTTTCGGCATCGGAATGTTGCCTTGTGTTTACGTATTTATATGTTGAAGTTTTGCTGTATTTGTAAGTTATAACATTACATAAAAATTCTAGCCACTTAAAGTGCTTCATATTGATTACCAATGGCAGATAACAGCAAAAGACCACGTTTAGGAGATCTAGGGAGCAAAATAAGGAGTAGTTGAAACTTACGCAGTTTCGTGCCTATCGCACCACGTTAGGAACGAAACCCACACGTTGGGGGCAAGCTTGCTGTATTCAGTATTTTTCTACCATGTATTTACTCCATTATACAGACAATATATTACTACAATGTGTTATATTTCCACAATATTATTGTGTCTCTACAATACCGTGATGAATACCATGTATTAATAAATTAGAATGTAATTATACTAGATTTTTTTCAGCTGATGATCCACTTTCATGAATGTAGCACCTGCGCACTCCTGCTGCATGATTGGTTGGTTTCAGTTTCATACCTATCTATCTATCTATCTATCTATTGCCAGACGCCTCAATCCCGTTTGGGGTGGCCACAAACAAATCGCCTCCACGTCACCCTGTCCCCCGCCATTTCACTGCCCTGCTCCCAACTCACACCCCCCTCTCTCATATACCTCTCCATCCCATCCCTCCATCTCATCCTCGGCCTCCCCCTCCCTCTACCCCCCTCCACCTCACTCACATACACTCTTTTCGTCAGTCTTTCACCCTCCATCCTCTCCACATGGCCAAACCACCTCAGTGTGCTCCTCATAACGCTCCTATCACATCCACATCCACATCCACATCACAACGCTCCTTTATATCCTCATTCGTCAGCCTGTCTCTCCATGTGACTCTACAGGCTCCTCTTAAATAACTCATTTCCACTGCTCTCACTCTTGACTTGTGTCCTTCCAACAACGTCCAAGCTTCACTTCCATACGTTAGAGTTGGTATCACAATACTGTCATGTAGTAACTTTTTCACTTCCATGCTCACTTCCCTGTTTCTTATCACTGCTTTCAAGGAACCAGCAACCTTTCTTCCCTGCTGTACCCTTTCAAGCACTTCACCCTCCAAACCTCCATCCTTACTCATCACACTACCCAAGTACTTAAACGTGCTCACATTTTCCAATTCCTCACCATCCAACCTCGCTGTACATTCACTGACTTCACCTCTCTCAAAGACCATCACTTTACTCTTCCCTACATTCACCTTTAGATTCCGTTTCTTACACACTCTCCCAAACTCATCCACCAAGCCTTGCAGCTCCCCTTCGTCTTCACTCAACAACACAGTATCATCTGCAAACAACGGTACAGGGAGTTTCCAACCACTATCCTCTCTCACCAGGGCCACTCGAACATCCACTACCCTACCTTGTACCTCTTTTATTACCCCATCCATGAACAGATTGAACAGTCATGGAGACATGACACATCTCTGTTTCAACCCAACCTCCAAAGAGAAAAATTCACTTAGTTCACCATCCACATGCACTGCAGCCTTAGCACCATCATACATACTCTTCACAGCATTCAATAACTTTCCATCTACTCCATATATTCTTAATACTTTCCACAATCCTTGTCTATCCACCCTGTCATGTGCTTTCTCCAAATCCATGAAAGCCGCATACAACTTCTTTCCCTTCTCTAGAAACTTTTCCACTAAGGACCTAAGAATGACTATCTGATCTACACAACCTCTTCCCTTCCTAAATCCCCCCTGTTCTTCTCCAACTAATTCCTCTGTTCTTTCTCTAACTCTGTCAATAAAGGGGCTATCACACGGGAGACTCGTGGATGTCCAAACTTGCCCCCGCAGGAGGGTCATGGACATCCATGGGAGGAAGGCCGCCTGACCCATTCGTGGACGTCCACGGTGACCGTGGACGTCCACGACTTGGTGGTCTCCTTCTTCTCTATGGAGTTTACACATAGTGTGTGTCCTCTCCTACTGAACTCTGTAGTCAGTTCAGGTGATATATTATGATTAATTCAAAACAGCCAGTAAACTTTGTACTTTTAATATTTCTGTTTGTCATAGAAACTTTTCATATATACCAAAATGTGGAAAATATGATGGAATGTGGATTGATTGTTTCCAAGAGAGGCCCGCGCATGTTCGAAAGGCATACTCGGGAAGAAAGCACTACGGTGCAGATTTCTATACTGGCTGCTTTCTTCACTCCGTGGGAGCCATTCTCTCATCCACAGTGCCCTCCTTCTCCCCTCCTTTGTCTTCTTCCAGAGGCTTCTTCCTCATCCTGCAGGGTTAGGACTGCAGCACCCATTGCAAAAGTCACAATCTGGTTCATGTCCATTGTTGTTGCTGATAAACACGTCGTCTGCTAGGGAGTTGGTAGTGACCTCCCAGTCACGTGGGGTTAACTCGATAAAGAAGAAGAAGGTGGCCGTTGACGTCCACCGTGTGATAGGGTATGGACATCCAAGCTCAGCTTGGACGTCCATTTTGTGCTGCACAAATTGTTCACAGGTCCCCGTGTGATACCCGCTTAAGTATCCTACCATACACTTTTCCTATTATACTAAGAAGACAAATGCCCCTATGATTACCACACACTTCTTTTTCCCCTTTTCCTTTCTACAAGGGAATAATTATACCTGACTTCCAATCCTCCGGGACTCTACCTTCCTCCCAGGCCAATATGCACATCTTCCACATCCATTCTACTACTATCTCTCCCCCATGCTTCAGCATTTCACCACACACTCCATCAATTCCCGGGGCTTTCCCCAATTTAACTTTCTTCATTGCTTCCACAACTTCTATCCTACTGATTTCTTCCTGTCTTCTCACCTCCCTCCTTCTCCCAGCCATTCCCCAGCCACTTATACTCGCATTACTTCCATCCTCTATGTTCAACAATTCCTTAAAGTGTTCTCTAAATCTGCTCACTTTTTCTCCTTTCTCCACTAGTAATCTACCATTTTTATCTTTCACTCCCCTGCTAACCTCACTTCCACCCTGTCTTACTCTCTTCACCTCTTTCCAGAGCATTTTCTTACAGTCCCTCCACTCTACACTCAAATTCCTTCCAAATTCCTCATCCACTCTCTTCTTACTCTCTCGTACTAATCTTTTCACCTCTCTCTTTCTTTCTACATATAACTCTCTCTTCCGCCTCTCAACTTCTTCCACGCCCCTATTTCTCATCCATTCATTGTATGCTTTCTTCTTTTGTGCCACAGCCTGTCTCACCTCTTCAGTCAACCACGCTGTTCCTTGCACCCCCCTCCGTTTTCTCTTCCTCCCACACACCACATCACATGTTGCACATATTTCTTCTGTAAATATCTTACACACACCTTCCACGTCCCCCATCTGCTCCAATTCATATTTGCCCAATCATTCCTTCACTTCTCTCTTATACTCTGCCTTTTTCTCATCCTCTTGTAACCTTTACACTCTCCTTGCAACTACTCCTTCCTCTCGTTTTTCCCTTCTTCTATTCCTCCATCTTACTTGTATCCTAATTTTGGCCACCACCAAATAGTGGTCAGAAAGTCCACTCCCCCAGCCTCTATAAGCCCTTGCATCCATTACACATTTTCATCCACACACACATAATCAATCATTGCCTTCCTTTCATTCAGTTCACCACCTACCCTTCTCATCACTCGCCATGTATACCTGTGGATCATTTTATGCCTGAAGAGGGTATTGGCTATCACCAACCCCCTCCCAGCACAAATGTCCACTAATGCACTGCCATTCTTGTCTATCTCAGCACGCACACCTCACTCACCAACTATTCCATTCACCTTCACATTCCTTACTTTACCATTCATATCACCGATCAAAAACACTCTCTCATTCCTTCCAAACTTTTCCATGCACACTTCCACATTTGTCCAGAACTCTTCTCTCACTCTGCTTGCACGATCTTGTGTTGGCGCATACACACACACAATCACCCACATTTGTATTCCAACTTTCAACTTTACCCACACAATCCTTGACCCAACTGATCCATACTGTCTTATGCTCTTCTTCCATCTTTTACTCACAACTATACATGCTCCTTCCTTTGCCCTCTCATTCTCACCTACTCCTGCACATATACCCCATCCATACTCCCATTCTATCACACTTTCTCCTCGCCATTTTGTTTCAGTCATTCCACATACATCCACTTTTGCACCCTCATGCACCTGGACAATCTCTCTCTCTTTCATCTCATCATTCGCTCCTCTTACATTCTATGTAGCCATTACCAAGTCCTTTGTCCGGTCCTGGGTCGTCATCATTTGGTCAGTCCTTGTCCGAGGCTTCTTGTTTGTTTTTTTAGTTAGTTGTTTTCTGGGGAGGGGCACTAACCCTCCGCCAACCCTTTTAGTCGCCTTTAACGACAAGCAGGGATGCTGAGGGAGTATTCTTGAAAACCCCCCCTACCCAGTTTCATACCTGAAGTATCATATTTACAAAAAAATTATTGTACCTTATATTCCAATTCTCAAAAATGCTGTTTTGCATTGTCATTGTACTATACAAACAGACATGAAACAAGTATCTGTGCTTCACCCAAACAGACAATGAATTTGAGGAAGTTGAATTTGAATTGAAATATTTATTGTTGTAAAAGGTACAAAATTGATGCATCTCCCTATATTTAAAAAAAATAATCCCATTTGGCTGGGTAAGTGCAAATTAATGGTATCTTAATACCTAGGCACTTGTTACATTAGACAATCATACCATTCTAAGTAAATTAGCGGTTTTGTCAGTGGTAAAGTGGCGGAAGTGAGAAGGCGAATGGAACAGTCGCTAGAGACGAAGGGGGGGTGGGGGACACGAGAGACAGCCAAGCAGAAAAAACAAGTTGTCTCGTCTCGCAAGATGTCTGTCTATCTATCTATTGCCAGACGCCTCAATCCCATTCAGGGTGGCCACAAACGAATCGTCTCCACGTCGCCCTGTCCCCCGCCATTTCACTGCCCTGCTCCCAACTCACACCCCCCTCTCTCATATACCTCTCCATCCCATCCCTCCATCTCATCCTCGGCCTCCCCCTCCCTCTTCCCCCCTCCACCTCACTCACATACACTCTCTTCGTCAGTCTTTCACCCTCCATCCTCTCCACATGGCCAAACCACCTCAGTGTATTCCTCATAGCGCTTCCTATCATATCCACATCCACACCACAATGCTCCTTTATATCCTCATTTGTCAGCCTGTCTCTCCATGTGACTCCACAGGCTCCTCTTAAATAACTCATTTCCACTGCTCTCACTCTTGACGTGTCCTTCCAACAACGTCCAAGCTTCACTTCCATACGTTAGAATTGGTATCACAATACTGTCATGTAGTAACTTTCTCACTTCCATGCTCACTTCCCTGTTTCTTATCACTGCTTTCAAGGAACCAGCAACCTTTCTTCCCTGCTGTACCCTTTCAAGCACTTCACCCTCCAAACCTTCATCCTTACTCATCACACTACCCAAGTACTTAAACGTACTCACATTTTCCAATTCCTCACCATCCAACCTTGCCGTACATTCACTGACTTCACCTCTCTCAAAGACCATCACTTTACTCTTCCCTACATTCACCTTTAGATTCTTTTTCTTACACACTCTTCCAAACTCATCCACCAAGCCTTGCAGCTCTCCTTCGTCTTCACTCAACAACACAGTATCATCTGCAAACAACAGTACAGGAAGTTTCCAAACACTACCCTCTCTCACCAGGGCCACTCCAACATCCACTACCCTACCTTGTACCTCTTTTATTACCCCATCCATGTACAGATTGAACAACCATGGAGACAAGACACATCCCTGTTTCAACCCAACCTTCAAAGAGAAAAATTCACTCAGTTCACCATCCATATGCACTGCAGCCTTAGCACCATCATACATACTCTTCACAGCATTCAACAACTTCCCATCCACTCCATATAGTCTTAATACTTTCCACAATCCTTGTCTATCCACCCTGTCATATGCTTTCTCTAAATCTGTGAAAGCCACATACAACTTCTTTCCCTTCTCTGGAAACTTTTCCACTAAGGACCTAAGAATGAATATCTGATCTACACAACCTCTTCCCTTCCTAAAGCCTTCCTGTTCTTTCTGTTCTTCTCCAACTAATTCCTCTGTTCTTTCTCTAACTCTGTCAATAAGTATCCTACCATACACTTTTACTATTATACTAAGAAGACAAATGCCCCTATGATTACCACACACTTCTTTTTCCCCTTTTCCTTTCTACAAGGGAATAATTATACCTGACTTCCAATCCTCCGGGACTCTACCTTCCTCCCAGGCCAATCTGCACATTTTCCACATCCATTCTACTACTATCTCTCCCCCATGCTTCAGCATTTCACCACACACTCCATCAATTCCTGGGGCTTTCCCCAATTTAACTTTCTTCATTGCTTCCACAACTTCTATCCTACTGATTTCTTCCTGTCTTCTCACCTCCCTCCTTCTCCCAGCCATTCCCCAGCCACTTATACTCGCATTACTTCCATCCTCTATGTTCAACAATTCCTTAAAGTGTTCTCTCCATCTGCTTACTTTTTCTTCCTTCTCCACTAGTAATCTACCATTTTTATCTTTCACTCCCCTGCTAACTTCACTTCCACCCTGTCTTACTCTTTTCACCTCTTTCCAGAAAAATTTTCTTACAGTCCCTCCAATTTACACTCAAATTCCTTCCAAATTCCTCAGCCACTCTCTTCTTACTCTCTCGTACTAATCTTTTCACCTCTCTCTTTCTTTCTACATATAACTCTCTCTTCCGCCTCGCAACTTCCTCCACGCCCTTATTTCTCATCCATTCATTGTATGCTTTCTTCCTTTGTGCCACAGCCTGTCTCACCTCTTCATTCCACCATGCTGTTCCTTGCATACCCCTCCGTCTTCTCTTCATCCCACACACCACATCACATGCGCTCATATTTCTTCTGTGAATATCCTGCACACACCTTCCACGTCCCCCATCTGCTCAAATTCATATTTGCCCAATCATTCCTCCGCTTCTCTCTTATACTCTGCCTTTTTCTCATCCTCTTGTAACCTTTCCACTCTCCTTACAAATACTCCTTTTTCCCGTCCTTCCCTTCTTCTATTTCTCCATCTTCTTTGGATCCTGATTCTGGTCACCACCAAGTAGTGGTCAGAAAGTCCACTTCCCCAACCTCTACAAGCTCTTGCATCCATTGCACATTTTCACATCCTTTCATCCACACACACATAATCAATCATTGCCTTCCTTTCATTCAGTTCACCACCCACCCTTCTCATTACTTGCCATGTATACCTGTGGATTATTTTGTGCCTGAAGAGGGTATTGGCTATCACCAACCCCCTCCCAGCACAAATGTCCACTAACGCACTGCCATTCTCATCTATCTCAGCAGGCACACCCCACTCACCAACTATTCCATCCACCTTAACATTCCCTACTTTACCATTGATATCACAGATCAAAAACACTCTCCCATTCCTTCCAAACTTTTCCATGCACACTTCCACATTTGTCCAGAACTCTTCTCTCATTCTGCTTGCACAATCTTGCGTTGGCACATACACACACAATAGCCCACATTTGTTTGTCAGACTTTATTGTGGATCACACCTACTCCATTGCTTCGATACCTTCGCCCACATTATCCATAAGTATATATATATCTATAAGTAAATATCTATCTATCTGTATACCTAGGCTGCTTCCCCCAAGGAAAGGGAGGTAGCCGAGACAGGACGACACACTCCCCATTTACTCATCCATTCAAACACATTCATTCGCATCTTAGCCCCAAAGGGGAGAACGGACAGATCCTCACCGCACCACACCGTACAAGTGTCAACTGCACAATGCAATCAGTGACAGTATATATACATTTATTTATTTATTAGAGATGCAAGAACTGTGTACCTTTTACAACAATATTCCAATTCAAATTTAACTTCCTCAAATTCATTGTCCATTTGGGTAAAGCACAGATACATACTCGTTTCATGTCTGTTTATAGTACAGTGACAATGCAAAACAGTATTTATGAGAATTGGAATATAAGGTACAATTTTTTTGCAAATATAATACAGTAAACTCGCCCCGAACACGTTCTCACTGAACGCGCTCGGAATTATACGCAGTTAATGCTGGGATATGTATAAAGCAACGTAAGATTAAAGAACCATTACGAAAACTATAAATTTACGCAAGAGGGGCGGCCATTGAAAGATCAAATCCTCGAACATCAGCACAGCACCACGAACGGTTTGTTTTGATCAGGTTATCATGTCCTGCTTTTCCACAGTACTGTATTTGTAAGTTAAATATTTACATTACTGTTCTGGTAAGTTTATGTACAAGTTAAAGTACTATTAAATAATGTTAAACCAAGAAATAAAGTCTTATAACCAGTTTACTTGATAGGCGTTGGAATATTGCCTTTTTTTTATTTGTTCGTTAAAGATTTGCTGCACTGATTTTCCACGATACTATATTTGTAAGATAAATATTTACTCTTCTGGTATGTAAGTTCTATCTATCTATCTATAGCCCGACGCCTTAATCCCGCAAAGGGTGGCCACAGACAAAACACCTCCAAGTCACTCTGTCACCCACCATTTGACTACCCTCCCCCCAACTCACCCCCCCCTCCCTCATATACCTCTCAACTCCATCCCTCCACCTCATCCTCGGTCTACCCCTCCCTCTCCCTCCCTCCACCTCACCTACATACACCCTCTTAGTCAGTCTTTCATTTTCCATTCTCTCCACATGTCCAAACCACTTCAGTGTATTTCTCCTAATCTTCTCAACCACATCCACATCTACCCTACAACGTTCCTTCACTTCTTCATTCGTCAACCTGTCCCTCCATGTCACTCCACATGCTCCTCTCAAGTAACTCATTTCCACTGCTCTCACTCTTGACTTGTTCCCCTCTTGCAAGGTCCACGCCTCGCTTCCATACGTCAGGGTAGGGATCACGATACCATCATGCAGTGACTTCTTAATTCCATACTCACTTCCCTATTTCTCATCACTGCTTTCAGTGTACCAACAACCTTCCTTCCCTGCTGTACCCTTTCATGTACTTCATCCCCCAAAGTTCCATCCTTACTCATCACACTACCCAAGTACTTGAATGCACTCACATTCTCCATATCCTCACCATCCAACCTCACTGGACACTCTGTGACTTCATTCCTCTCAAACACCATAACTTTACTTTTGTTTACATTAACTTTCAGCTTCCTCCTCCTACACACTGTCCCAAATTCATTCACCAAACCTTGCAACTCCCATTCATCTTCACTCAAAAGTACTGTATCATCAGCAAACAGCAACACCGGAAGTTAATGCACTTAAATAAAGTTAAAGCATTAACTAAAGCCTTGTAACCAGTTAATCTGATTTATATGATTATCCATGATCGGCGGGTTCCGAGACAATTCTCCGTCATGTCTATTCGCCGTCAGACAATTCCCCATCAAAACATGGACGATTCCCCATCAGGACAATTCACACCCTGAACGATTCCCCGTCAGGACAATTCACACCCTGAACGATTCCCCGTCATTCTATAAATATACTTATTTCGCCTTTGAATTATATTTTAGCATCACCCACAGCTGTCTTCATTAATGATTGTGAATTGTCTTGTTATTGTTATGATGGCGAATTGACTTGACAATGAATTGTCCCAAAACCAATCGGCATCGGAATGTTGCCTTGTGTTTACGTATTTGTGTGTTGAAGTTTTGCTGTGCGAGTAATCCCTCCAATATCCGACGTAACAGGGCCATAGGCAGGTCCAGATAGTGGTCCTGTCCGGATATTGGGCCCCAGCTTATGGACTTGTACTTATGGACCCTAACCCAAAGAAACACCTATACAGCTCCCTCTGGACATGCATAGCACCTATTTAAGACCCAAATCACACCAATAAGGAACATAAAAGACTGAAATAAGTGCAAAAGAACCATATAATGAGGTTTTAGAGGTGAGTTTATACAATATTAACATTCTGGGTACTTACAAGTCCTGGCTCCAGGACTGGTTTGAACCACCAGTTTGCACTCCACAGTTAATCCTCTGCACTCTAAATTCTAATTTCTTAACACTGCACAACACTGTAAATTCCTGTGTGTTCTAGTGGCGAGGTATTGCAGTTTATTCACTGTTTATTCACAAAAAACAAGCACTTGTGGCTTGCAATGTTATGAGCATCTGCTCTCGATCGGAGTTAAGCTGTGACTGTTGATGACGGCGGGGTAACAGAGTTGCCAGATCGCAACGGCCACATTACCAATCTCCTCAACTTTCATTACTAAATTTAACTTTTCATTACCAAATTCGTAAAGCTAGCATTTATTCTTCACTAATTATATATACAAGTGGAAATTCATGTAATCACTCTCCTTATAATTAACACCATGTTGATTATTTTCACACTATCTAGGCTAGCAGATTAATCAGAGAGAGCAAACAATCCACCATCTCCATCCTGTGTATCCTCATACATGTGAAAAATCTATTTGGTAATGCATTATTCTGATTCATTACCAAACGAATTTTTCATTACCAAATTGGCCCACACTTGGTAATGAAAAATACCAAATGGCAACCCTGACAGGGGAGGGGGGAGGGGGGAGGAAGGAAGGGGTGAAGGGACCATGGTGTAACAGCTGTTCGGCACCAGGTGGCAATTTCAAATTACGGGTGGGAAAAAAGTCAGATTTTTTTCGAATTTTTTGCAGTTTTTGGCCCATTTTGGGATTATTGGATCCCAGGATGATAATGTCCGGTTAGTGGGTATGTTCGGATATTGGGCGTTAGGATATTGGAGGGATTACTGTACTGTATTTGTAAGTTATAACTTTAAATAAACCTTCTAACCACTTAAAGTGCTTTATATTGATTACCAATGACAGATAACAGCAAAACACCACATTTAGGGGGTCTAGGGAGAAAAATAAGGAGCAGTTAAAACTTACACGGTTTCGCGCCGAACGCGCCACAGTTGGAACGAACCCTTGTGTTAGGGGCGAGTTTGCTGTACTTCAGATATTAAACTGAAACCAACCAATCACGCAGCAGGAGTGCACAGGTGCCACATTCATGAAAGTGGATCATCAGCTGGAAAAAATCTGAGCATAGTTACTACATGCTGTCAAAGGTTTGCCAGCTAGGCGTGACCGAGAGATGTCAGGACTCTAAAATATCATAACACACTACATAATAACTAGTAATGTATATACTGTATGTAACATAGAGGTTAGATGAAAGTCATGCCTCAGTGAGAGAGCTAGAGGAAATAACGTTCACACATTCTCAGTTAGGAATTTCAAAAACAGCAAAGTGTGACGCTGGATGGAAAGTTCCCAGGCTCGGGAAGGTTCCACACACAAGTGCCCTTACACGTGACACAACCAGTCATATATAGGAGAAATAGGAGAGAGGGGTCAGAAGGAGTTTAGAAGAGAACAGAGGCACGGCGAGAAGAGGCAAGGAGATTGCGAAGTTCTATCTATCTATCTATAGCCCGGCGCCCTAATCCCGCAAAGGGTGGCCGTGGACAAAACGCCTCCAAGTCACTCTGTCACCCACCATTTGACTACCCTCCCCCCAACTCACCCCCCCCTCCCTCATATATCTCTCAACTCCATCCCTCCACCTCATCCTCGGTCTACCCCTCCCTCTCCCTCCCTCCACCTCACCTACATACACCCTCTTAGTCAGTCTTTCATTCTCCATTCTCTCCACATGTCCAAACCACCTCAGTGTATTTCTCCTAATCTTTTCAATCACATCCACATCTACCCCACAACGTTCCTTCACTTCTTCATTCGTCAACCTGTCCCTCCACGTCACTCCACATGCTCCTCTCAAGTAACTCATTTCCACTGCTCTCACTCTTGACTTGTTCCCCTCTTGCAAGGTCCACGCCTCGCTTCCATACGTCAGGGTAGGGATCACAATACCATCATGCAGTGACTTCTTAACTTCCATACTCACCTCCCTATTTCTCATCACTGCTTTCAGTGTACCAACAACCTTTCTTCCCTGCTGTACCCTTTTACGTGCTTCATCCCCCAAAGTTCCATCCTTACTCATCACACTACCCAAGTACTTGAATGTACTCACATTCTCCATATCCTCACCATCCAACCTCACTGCACACTCTGTGACTTCATTCCTCTCAAACACCATAACTTTACGTTTGTTTACATTAACTTTCAGCTTCCTCCTCCTACACACTGTCCCAAATTCATTCACCAAACCTTGCAACTCCCATTCATCTTCACTCAACAATACTGTATCATCAGCAAACAGCAACACCGGAAGCTTCCAAATCTCACCCTCATTCATTAGGGCCACCCCCACATCCACTGCCCTACCTTGCACCTCCTTTACAACCCCATCCATATATATATTAATCAGCCATGGAGACATCACACACCCCTGTTTCAGTCCCACATTGAGATCAAAGAACTCACTCAGCTCACCATCCACTCGCACCGTAGCCCTAGCTCCCTCGTACATACTCTTCACAGCACTCAACAATTTCCCCTCCACTCCATATATTCTTAATACCTTCCACATACCTTGCCTATCTATTCTGTCATAAGCTTTCTCCAAGTCCATGAAGGCAGCATACACTTTCCTTCCCTTCTCTAGATACTTCTCCACTAGACATCTTAGAACAAATATCTGATCTACACACCCTTTTCCCTTCCTAAATCCCCCTTGTTCTTCTCCAACTATCTCCTCTGTCATATGCCTAACCCTATCAATGAGTATTCTACCATATATTTTACCAGTCACACTAAGAAGGCAAATACCCCTATGGTTACCACATACTTCTTTCTCCCCTTTTCCTTTGTACAGAGGAACAATTATACCTAATTTCCAGTCCTCTGGAACCCTTCCCTCTTCCCAAGCCAATCTACACAACTTCCATATCCACTCCACAACAATCTCACCCCCATACCTAAGCATTTCACCACACACTCCATCAATTCCTGGGGCCTTTCCCAGCTTAATCTTCTTCATCGAAGTTAACCGGCATAAAACCGCTCTCACCTCAGTACTACTCTTTGAGATATTCCCTTGAAGAAAATAAACAGCAATCAAACCCCAGACTCACCTTTATCTTCTGCCATCTGCAACAAGTACAACAAACATTCTCTCCTTCTTAAAAATCCCTGTAATCAACCCACTGATACAATAGCTCGGCAATGACTACGATATCTATACAACTGCTATCTATCTATCTATTGCCAGACGCTATAATCCTGTATGGGGTGGCATTTGACTTTTGAGTTATTTGTTTTACGGGGAGGGGCAATAACCCTCCACCAACCCACTTGCTGACATGCAGGAAGCATGTATGGTTTGGTTATATGATTACCACCTAGCATTGTAAATGGTTTCTTGGCTTACAGGAAACCATTTCGCGTGTCACTCAATGTTAAGCCACCTATAAAGAAAAGCAATAAGAAGTGACAGGAAAGATGGGAGAAATAGGAAGAGAGGAGGGCGGGCACAGAAAAAGAATGATAAAGGCTAAGAAAGAAGTAGGCAGCACTACATCAAGTGAGTGGATGATGGTTTCCATCTATATTATATTTACAATTACGATAAATCACCACATACCTCCTTCTTTTTTCTCTTAATCAGTCTCTTTACGTGCATCTTGTTCTCAATATATTCGGTTCTTATTTCAACTGAACCCCTGTCCTGTAATCACTTTAGCCATTTCATCCTCTTTTCCTCCACTGCTCTCTTAACCTCATCATCCCACCATGCCGAATATATAATGTAACTAAGCAATCCCTTTACGCATCCCACAGACTGTCCAGATCCATTTCATTCCAATTCACAGGTTCTAACTCCTCCCCTACTTTGGTCCTGTATTCATCTGCCATTTCTTTGATCCTCATCTTCTCAACTTTCAGTCTTTCTCCCTGACTGCTCCTCTCTCTCCTGATCCAACTCACTCCTCTCAGCTTGATCTTGCATACCACAATCATTTTTTTTCTTTTTTATGCAAAGAAGAAGGAACCAAAGGCCACAAGCCTGCAATAACTGTTCCTTCCAAAAGAAAAGCAAAATACAAGAGAGAGCCAAATTCAAGATCCGTTCATTTTGAGATGCCTGGACACACTGGATTTGAAAGACTGGAGATCATAGGAAGCAGAAAAAACAGACAGAGGGAGACAGTTCCAGAGTTGACCCATTGCACAAATGAAGAATCTGACAGACATCCACATCGTCCTTTCACAGCCCTCATATCAGCAACCATTCCCTGCATCGACCTCTCTACAAGCACGTAATCAATCAGGCTTCTTTCAACACGATCCCCATTCCCTCTATACCATGTACAGTATATTTATGTGCATCTTTGTGTTTGAAATATGAGTTACAAATGCACAACCTCCTCTCCTGACACATATCCTTCAGTCGCTTCCCATTATCATTTTCTTCTGGTACTCCATTACAACCCATTATGTCATCCTCAGGACCAGTGCCTACTCTTCTATTCACATCACCCATTACGATCACTTTATAGTTCCTGGGCATTTCTCCCACTACTTCACCCAGCTCCTCCCAAAACCAGTCTTTCTCACTCCTGTCCTAGCACGGTGCATACATTACAATTACCGCCAATTTCACCTTCGCAAACTTGACATACATATACCTCGAACTGACACATTTGTAGTCTCTCATTCCACTCTGCCACACCTCGATCATCAACAAAACAATTCCTTCCTCACCCATTCATGCCCAGTCTTACACATTTCACACCCTCCCACTCCTCCACTTCATACCCTTTCATCTGTGTTTCACACAATGCCATCACAGCATATCTCGCACTCCTGAACACATTCACTACTTCCACCCTCTTGTTCTCCTCATTCATACCTCTCACAATCCACATGACCATGCGAATCTGCCCACTTGGTTGGGGCCCTGGGCAGGTATTGGGCCCTCCAAAACAACTGCCGTGATTAAGTGATTTTGGATAGGGGAAACTTGGGGGACACTTAACCCTACCATAAAACCCGGTTATATTGTTACCAGCCAGAGTAAGTTTCCTGGGTACAGAAAACCATTTGACTTGTCACTCAGTGTAGAGATCATAAGGCATCTCTACACTGAGTGAGTGGATGATGGGCACCCCTATCCACCACATGGTAGATATGCTTCCATATCTACTTTTATCTCTTTTGGAACACATATTCTCAACTTGCACCCCCTCTTTATTCCAACTGTTACTAATGTCCAATATCTATATGCCTCTTTGGGGAACTAAACTTTTTTATATCAGGAGCTAAATTTTTTACATCACTTTGATATCTATTCTTCCTACATTGATATTCATGAACTCTTTTCTTCCACCATATTTCATAAAAGGTTCTCTCCATCCACTTTTACCAGTCCTCTTTATCTCTCAAATGATGATGATAACTGTTTCATTTTTAAAGGCTCCAACATGCTTACATGCATCAGCCTCGGTCACCTAATGGCAGCTCTCCATGCTGCTCGATCTCTGACAGCTTCCCTATTCAGTCCCTTATTCCTGAGGTCACACTCAATGACCTCATCCCAGGTCTACCCCTGACACTAACACTTCTTACTTTCTGAACCCAATTTCCATCCCCCATCCTCTCCACATGCCCAAAACATCTCAATCTACCTCTCCTCATAACAACACCTATATATTCCAGTCCCATCCTGCCTCTCAACTCTTCCATCATAAACCTGGCCCCCCCATGCCTCACACTCAAGGACGCGCTGCACATCCATCTAATCACTGCCATTTCTGTGTATCTGAGCCTGTGAATATCCTCTTCCCTTACTGTCCAGGTCTCACTACCACAAAGCATTACTCTCCTAACACATGCTGCATACAAAGATCCCTTAGCACAGAGGGAGAAACCACTCAATGTATGCTACAGTTGCATGAAAGAAAAACATTAAGTCTCCTCCTTCTTTCAATGCCTCAGTAGGGTGGCTACACAAATTTAAGGGTAGAAGTGGCACAAAACATGCAATATATCAGGGTGAGGTTTCGTCAGCTGACTTGGTGGCTGCAGATTCTTCCCCTGCAACTGCCACTCAAATTATTCAGGAGGGAGGTTATACCCTAGATCAGATTTTTAACTGCAATGAGAAAGGATTACATTGGAAAAAATCACCCATGTCAACATTTATTTCGAAGAAAGAAAAACAAGCAAAAGGAGTGAAAATGGCCAAGGATCAATTTAGTCTCCTCTTAACGTGCAATGCATCAGGTGACTGTCTCATGAAGCCTATGGTGATTTACAAACATAAAAGGCCAAGGGCATACAAGGGATGTGATATGGAAAAACTTTAATGTTTACTGGGAGCAAACGAAAAAAGGCTACATGTCCACTGAGTTATCGAGAAAGTGGTTTGATGTTTCATTTAATGCCTTAACCGTGGGGCGTCACTTTCGTGATGCTCAGGCGCAATGGATCACTTTTGTGACTCTGTGTTATTTTGAATTCTCCCGGGCTTACAAGTGGTGGCTTGTATCATCTATCAGTACTGCCAATGTCCAACAATAGTCAGCACTCCTAATATCATCTGTACTCCCATCCATTGTTGACAATTTAGCCATTTTTCCCCGTACTTGACTCCCCTCCCTACCTCCCCTTCATTACCCTCTCCTCTAGCCTGCCCAGCCGTGCTGCAATAAGCAAATCTGCCCCGGAATTTTCCACTGATTTCATCCATTGAAATAAACCCTATGCCCTATTCTTATACAAAATAATATATACAAAAAAGAAACAAGGTAAGTGATAGTGACATACACCTGGAATTGGCTAATTATCACCTGACAACACCTCACGTGCACTCGTTCGCTAATTTCCCCCAGTAATTTCCCCTTGAAATATGCCGTATAATCTATTCTCGTAATAAAAATATACATAAGAAATGAAGGGAGAAGCCTAAGTAATATTTACATTCACCTGGAACTACCTATATTTTTATGTATTGTTGAGATTTCCAACCAATCATTTCATAGCATGTAAATTAGCAGCTGTCACCCTACTGACATTGTCAACCCTTGCCTGCCCATATATGCCGTGTCATTCAGTTCCTTGTCATCCTCTAAGGTGAAACTATGTCGCACTCGCGCCCCGCCATTTCCACCGCTTCTGCACCCATTGCAAAAGGCCCTGTGACCTCTACCCCTAGAAAAACTCGTGTGGGAAGCAGTAAAGGACTAAGTGACTCAGCAGTGGAATGTGAACTGGCAGAATTATCTATGATTATGATGGATGGTGACTTTGATCCTTCAGGTGAATTGTGTGATGAGCCTGGGGAGGAAATTGTGACAGAAACTCCTAGTAAGAGTGCTTCAGTGTCCCAAGTTATCCCTAGCTCCAAGGAAAAGGAGTCCTTAGTGCAGCAAGGGAAGGAATTTGGGAAGGGAATGAAAAGGCGGCGGGTTAGCCCCGGAACAATGGCCCCGAGTGACCCACCCCGCCATGAGTCCAGAGGTGAATCACCTCCCCACACCCCCAGTCCCACTTCACTAATCTCTTCCTCATCTTCAGTGGAATTTTCTCCTGAGTCTTCGTCGTCGGAGTCTCCACTAGCGCCTACAGTGAAGGCAGGCCGTAGGGGAAGAGGTAAATCCCTGACAGGTAAAAGTAAAGTAGCAAGTAGAGTAAGGGCTGCCAGTGCTACACGGCAACCTTGGGTCAGTGAGTGACCTTGAAACAGCCCAGTCTGCCTCACAGCCACCGTCCACCCTCACCCACCCTACATCGCCACGACAGGGAATCCTGGATGCCTTGGTGTGGACGGATGGCTCCAATTTCGTCCCTGAACATCTTCATTTCGACGAGAGTTCCTCAGGGATACAGCCTGCCTTCACTCTTGCCGAGGATGCTGAGTGTGTGGACTTCCTTTTGGCCTTCCTCGATGACAAAGTCATGCAGCACATATGTGATGAGACAAACATGTACGAATCACAACATGCTGCAAGTAGTGCAGGTGCACCGAAGATGCAACAGTGGACCGTGCTGGGAGTGCAGGAGCTGTATGTGTTCTTCGCCCTTATGCTTCTCATGCCACATTGAAAGAAGCATGAGTTGGAAGAATACTGGTCCATGGACCCCTAACTACCCTCACCCACCTTCAATAAGTACATGGCCAGAGATCGCTTCCAGAACATCATTGGAAACCTGCACTTCACCAACAACGATGTACCTTCCCAGACCGACCCACTCTGGAAGATCCGTGAGATTCTAAGCAGAATGAAGGATAAGTTTATGTCATTCTTCCACCCCTTTCAGAAGGTTGTCATAGACAAATCCTTGGTTTTGTTCAGAGGACGTCTTAGGTTTGTACAGTACATTCCAAGCAAACGCCATCGCTTTGGAATCAAGTTCTTTGTACTGTGCGACCGTAAGACGGGGTACATCCTTGACTTCATCATCTATTCAGCCAGCACTGTCGATCTGGACAGAACACACCCCCTTGGCTTCTCAGGCTGTGTAGTGAAAGTGTTGCTTGAAAGATATTTTGGTGGGAATCATGTGCTGTATACTGACAACTACTATACAGCACCAAAACTTGCTAAATACCTTTCAGAACACGGGCATTGGCTCCTGCGGCACTGTGAAGAGCAATCATGCCAACTTCCCCAAAATCCCGAGGCAGGAAACTCGCAGCGAGGAGACGTGCACCTATGCAAGTCCGAGAAGATACCGGCAATACCGTGGCATGACAAGAGGGTAGTGCACATGCTCACCACCGTACACAAGGGGGAACTGAAAGACAGTGGGAAGGTCGACTGTAGGACAGGCGAACCTGTGAGGAAACCTGATGCTGTCATCGACTATACTATCAACATGCGGCTGGTGGACAAGTCCAACATGATGATTGGAGAGATCAACTGCCTCAGAAAGAATACTAGGTGGTACAGGAAAGTTTTTCTGCATCTCACTGACATGATGATGCTGAACGCCTTCATCCTGTACAAGATGAAGGTAAAGCCACCCAAGTCCTTCTCCCTGAGGCTGTTCGCCAGGACTTTTGTTCAGCAGCTGCTTGAGAGATATGGTAGGGTGACAGCAGCAGCTCCAAGGCACCATGCTGTAAGACTTCCCAACAGACTTGAGCAGAGGGCGTACAAAGATCGTCACAGACTGGTGCAAATGCCTGCCACAACCAAGAGGAAGGCTGCGATCTGCAGGTGCCAGGCGTGTGCACATACCACCCGACGCACACCTGAGCACAAATGCACCTCTTGGCAGTGCGCTGAGTGCCAGGTTCCCCTCTGCGTTACCTGCTTTTTTGATAACCACAGCCTGAAGCAGTTCTAAAAGTGCAAGTGGAAAATGTAAATAATGTGTAAATAATGTGCAAATAATGTGTAAAAAATGTGTAAATAGCAAGTGAAAGCAATGAATGTAAATATGATGGAACAATGTAATACAGTAGTAGTAGTTGTTCCCTACGCAGTCTGGCCGAACAGCCCCGAGTCCCTTAGGAAGGCCATGGCCGAGACCGGGCTTTCCCACAGAGCTCTTAAAGAGTGTATGTTGTGTAATATAGTTTTATAAGTTACTGCAAGTGACAGTGCATAACATAGTGTAAGTAAAACAGAAGTGTAAATATTGATAATACAATAGAAAATGTAAATAGAAATGTAAATAATTAGTAATATAAGAATATGAGTACAAATATTTGAAGTTATGACAGTGAAAGTGAAACCTTGGCTCTCTAAGTATTTTACTGAAAGAGAAATTGAATGCCTACAGTGACAATAAACTACTAATACTGAAGGAAACTTATGGATAAAGACTGCAGATATATAGTTATATAGTAACAGGAATATAAAGTGTGAGTGTTTTTATGAATAATAAATGACAGAATACCAGCGGAAAACGAGTGCAAGTAGGAAGCTCGTACGCACTCGTAATTTCCATTGCTTTCACGGTGGGTTTTTTTTGGAGTATGGATTCCAAACTATTTGAAAATCATAGAAAAGTGTTTCTAGTGATAATATCAGGTTGTGGTAATCATATTATGGGGTGTCGGGAAGTGTAAAGTGGAAACTTCGTTACCCAACTTCAGAAGTCTCCACAAGTCCTACAGTACTCAACAAAGGCTCAACAAACATCCCAAGAGAAAGCTGAAGGTATGTGCCATATGCATATGTAATTATAATATTCTAGGACTAATAACTGATTTTTGGCAAATATTTTTACAGAGTCTGTCGGAGCGCGAATATCCTCGCGAGACACGCAAGGAGTGCAAAAACAACCCCGCAGTGTAGGGGTTAAGATGCCAAAGAGTGCTGTTGAAAGAAGAATCTAGCCTTCAAAGTGGTGCTGTTTCTACACAATGCTCCCAGTCATGCACAATTTCTAGCAGGATGGCACCCTGGAGTTGAGATTGTTTCTGCCCCCTAATACAACCTCCAAATAACAACTGCTAGACCAAGATATGGCAAATGCCAAGTTGTTGTACTACAAATATGTCCATGACAAGATGAGGAATGAAACAGACAAACAAGAAGAAATGAAGGAAATAGCCCAAAATGTGAGCAGTAGCAGGGAGATGGAGGATCCTCCCCTTGCTGCCTCCCCTGGCTCGCCTGCTGCCATTTCCTCCACCTTCACTGCCACACCTGACTCACCCTCTGCCTGCCCCTCCACCTCCACAGCTGCACCTGACTCACCTGCTCCACCTGGCATATCTGCAACCCCTGCCGTAATGACTGTTGTTGCATTCTGGAAGAAATATAACATTTGACAGGCCGTATATTTCTTTGTCAAAGCCTGGAATAATACAACACTGGCAACAGTTAAACATGCCTGGTCGGCACTCCTGCTACAACACAAGTCTGCTGAGACTGAGAGAGAGTGGCCTTAAGAATTAATTACTCAAGTCTCAGATGCCATTTGCAGTATCCCAGCTCCAGGATATGAAGAAGTGACTCATGAAGAATTGGAAGAAATGCTGTGCAATGGCAATGCTGACAACATCCAGGATATAGTGGATGAAGATGGTGATAGTGGTAATGCAGTGAGTAATTCAGAAGAGCCTGAGCAGAAAAAAAGACGACACAGAAGCCATCGCTGCTACTGGGGGTCTGCTCCAGCCTTCATGACATGATTCAAGACATTGGGAGTGACTCAGGTGAAAGGGAGCAAATGCTTGGACTTGTAAATCAGATTTAAAGAAAATACAGTACCAGAAACAGTATCACGACCAGCTGAGGAAGAACAACAGAAAGGGGATGAAGTAAATGAGGACACTGATGACGTTGGGGTCATGCCTGAAGAGTTTAACTTTGTGGGGTTTGATGAAGTGTTGATGGAAGTGGGTGACCCGGGCACAAAAGGAAGGAGTGGAGACAAGGTGAGTGAGGGATAAGGGGGTGCGCAACAGTAGCCTCTATGCGCAAGCCTCAGATCACTCATCACGTTAAACACCTCATCAACTCCTATAAGGTGAGTTTTATATTACTCATGATGATTTAATAACTAATTTTATTATTTCAGCTAAAAAAAGGTAGTGATAGGAGGGACTTCAAATGGGGAAAAGTCCTGGGATGGCAGCACCAATAAACCGTTTATACATGTATTTCAATGTCGTGCAAACAACGTTTTCGCTAAAAAGAGTGTTTTTCTGACACAAATTAGACATTACTGGCGAGATCCTACTGTACACAGAGATTATTCAGATAAATAAAATATAGTAAGTACACACAGTATGTGAGCTCACAGAACACGAATCGCATAGTACACAAGGACCTATTTTTTATAGAATTTTAGTGTATTTTTTAATAGTACACGAATTGAACTCGTCATAGGCAAGATGGCAGCAAAGAGTGGCCCAAATCTGGGGTTATCCCAAGCACGCGACATTGCCACCCCAAGACGCACCAACGGTTGCCTCATCACCCGTTACTTGCGGCCTCAAGAAAGTGAGGAATCATTCTCTTCAACATCAGAAGAGCCATTTCCTGGGGAGGATCAAGAAGATGATGCGATGTCTAAGGTATTAGAAATAGACTATGAAGGATTCATCAGTGAAGTGAGTTCATGAGCTAGCGAAAGTGTCGAAAGTGCTGGTAACGAGAGTGGTGAGGAAGGCGGTGTGTCGGGTGGTGTGGCAGGTGGTGCAGGAGGTGCACGCTAGGTGCCTCACCCTGCCTCAGATCCCCTTCTTACGTCCATCAAGCCTGTTGTCCTCTTGGGGTAAGGTGAGCAGCCATATTCTTGTTGATTTAGTAAAGCTAAAATCTTCTTGGTTTACTTCATCTTAGGTAATACAGTAGGTACTCACAGCACACGAGTTCAGAGTAGGCGACCCTCATTGTATGTGAGGGCCTATTTTTTTCTGAATTTTAGTGTATTTTATAATAGTATGCAAATTGAACTTTTTAAGGGAGACGGCAGCAAAGAGTGGCCCAAATCAGGGGTTACTCCGAGTACGTGACATTGCCACCCCAAGTAGCTATAACGGTTGCCTACGCTCCGCCCACCTTGTGACGTCAATGATGTGCACGCATTATGTGATGCCCAAATGCACCACTTGGAGGGTGGTGAGAGAGGCCCAGCAGAGGAAATACACGTGCACAGAGGGTACACTCGCAGTTCCAGCTACGTTCTCATCTACTCCGAGGCTATTGTTTTGTGAGCCAGGATGTCTGTCCCGTCCTCGAGAAAGAAAGAACTGCATCACCCATGTCGTGAAGATGGAAGTCATTCAGAAGAAGGAGAGTGGGAGGGGTAACACCGTCATTGGGAAGGAACTCGACTTGGCAGAAGCGACGGTACGAACAATATGGGCTAACAGGGAGGCCATAAAGTAGACTGTTAAAATGTATGGGACGGTGGCACTTGAAAAGAGAACCAACCGGGCAATAATTCTTATGAAGTGGTACCTGGCAACAAACATCTTGAGGAAAGATAAGGAAGGAGTTTCACTGGATGGGCACTACATCAGGGACAAGGGGAAAATTTTCTACAAAGCTGCAGCTCTGAAGCCTGGTGTCAAGAAACCATTCAAAAGCCTCCGTGGGGTGGCTATGGCGATTCTGAAGAGGAAGGAGCTACATCACATTCGCCCCATCAACGGATGAAATGACAGCCAGGGACAATCCAGCCATCCTAAAGGGGATAATCGACAAAGGTGGCTACAGCAGGGACCAAATTTACAATACTGATGAAACGGCCCTATACTACAAGGTTATGACAGAGTCTACATATATCAGTAAGCATCAGCGCCAGGCCCGGGGAAGAAAAATGGACAAGAGCAGGATAATGGTCATATTTGCCATGAACTTATCAGGCTCACACATGATGCGGCCTGTTGTGGTTCATTCCGCAGCACACCCCAGATGTTACACGAATCTTTGCTGCATGAATGATAGCGGGGTGTACTGGTACAGCAACTCCAACGGCTGGATGACGAGCAGCATCTTGTCGGAGTGGCTGCTGCGGCACTTCATCCCTGATGCCAAGGCTAAATCCTGGGAACTTGGCATCCCCTTCAAGGTGCTCCTCATCCTCAACAATGCCCCAAGCCATCCAACCTGGCTAGCAGATCTCAGCAAGGAATGCAAGATCGTTTTTTTGCCACCCAGAACAACCTGTCTCTTCCAACCGCTAGACCAGGAGTTAATTGCAACAATGAAGCAACTATACCACCAATGCCTCTACGATCACCTCCGCAGCAAGACTGACAACTCTGAGGAACTGCAGGCAATTCTTGACTTGAACACCGTTGGGAGTGATGTCATGGATGCCGAGGAGGTTTGGACTATCCACCCGCTTCACTTGCTTCACCCACAGCACCCGCACCATCAGCTTCAAATCCAGATAAGACTGTTATGGCTTTTTAGCAGTCTTTCAACCTCAAGGATGCCATCACCTTCCTGTTGTCTTCTTGGGAAGATATAACAGCTGCAACAATTAACCATGCTTGGTGCCTCCTCGTCCCGCACCTGGGTGAAATTGCATTGGGAAGCAGATTTCAGTCCCTGGCCACTGCCGAGGCAGCCATTCTCACAACTGCACAAGCTGATCCCGGGTTTCAGGCCATCATGCTGGAGGAGATCAGGGGCTTGCATTCGGCAGCAGCGGAGCAGGATTCTTAGGAAGTCGCACAGCGAGTGGACGAGGCCGACGCAGAGCAG
The DNA here is from genome assembly GCF_032717465.1 of Coenobita brevimanus. Classification (NCBI taxonomy): domain Eukaryota; kingdom Metazoa; phylum Arthropoda; class Malacostraca; order Decapoda; family Coenobitidae; genus Coenobita; species Coenobita brevimanus. The sequence continues at coordinate 12,438,092 of NC_136996.1, forward strand.
GAGATCGCAGCAGAAAAGCCAGCAACACCAGTGATGAAGAGTAAAGATTTGTCCATGATGGAGATCAGCCGGGTACTGTGTGCCCCTGATAAATTCAAAGGAAGAATTCAAGGACAATGAAAGCTCTCAGTTGCAAGTAGTTGAGGTGATGACTTCACTGGACAGAACCTTCAGTTACTACACAGACAAGCACAACCACGAAGTAAACAGACGGAAGCAAACCCTCATCACCCATTACCTGCAGCTTGAAGAAAATGAGGAATCACTCCCTTCAACATCAGAAGAGCCATATCCTGAGGAGGATCAAGAGAATGATGCAATGTCTGAGGTGTCAGAAATAGACTTTGACGGGTTAACAAACAAAGCGAGTGCATGAGCTAGTGAAATTGTTGAAAGTGCTGGTGACAAGAGTGGTGAGGAAGTTGGTGTGTCAGGCAGTGTGGTGGGTGATGCAGGAGATGCATGCTAGGTGCCTCATCCTGCCTCGGATCCCCTTCTTACCTCCATCAAGCCTGTTGTCGTCTTGGGTTAAGGTGAGCAGCCATATTCTTGTTGGTTTAGTTAAGCCACATCCATGTTGATTTAGTAAAGCCATAATCTTGTTGGTTTACTTTATCTTAGGTAATATGTTTTAGGTAGTTTCCCTGTACAATACAATACTGTACTTAGGTCTGAACGAGTTTCTGAGTATGCGAATTTCCAGTTCGCGACGTCCTCTGTCACCCATATACTCGCGTACTGTGAGTACTTACTGTATGTCTTAGCTAGTTTCCCTGTACAGCATAATACTTAGGTCTGAAAGGGGTCTCAGGGGTTCCCGATGAAGGGGGGTGCTGCCCATATGTAATTTTTCGTATTCACAGTACGCAAATTCCAAGTAAGCGACCTCCTCTGTTGCCCATAAACTCGCGTACTGTGCGCACCTGCTGTACTGTACTGTATATATGGTACTTAAAGATGATTACAAGAAAAGATCAGTGCAGAACTTGATTACCTTTGTATTATACTGCCCACCAAGTAGAATTTCAGGAGCAGCATATATAGGCGTACCAACTCCCTGGGTCCTAAGAGTCCACTTCATAGGGGTGATACTAGTTGTGTTCACATCATCACTAAAACTTCCAGGGATAAATGAAATGGAACGAGCCAGGCCAAAGTCACCCAGCTGGATACAGTGGCTGTGGTTGAGGGTGAAGAATATATTGGCTGGCTGAAAGAGAAAAAACAATTGTAGTAATAATAATAATAATAATAATAATAATAATAATAATAACAATAAAAACCTGTACAGCAGGAAACCATTTACTATGCTGAGTGTTAACCATATAACCAAATCATGGCACCTGGTGGTTGGCGAGTAATTAAGGTGCTCCACTCTGATTGAGCCTCAGCAGGTTTATATCCAAAGGGTGATTGGGGTTTAGTATTCATGTAATGCCACTCAGGGATGAGTGAGGCTGGTCAGTGTCATCTTAAATGTCAAGGGATGAGTGAGGCTGGTCAGTGTCATCTTAAATGTCAGGATTAATGTGCCTAACCCCAGCATGCTCCTCATGGGGCAACATAGGATTGGATGATGGATAGATGGATAATAAAAATAACAATAATAATAATAATAATAACAATAATAATAATATATTAATAACAATAATAATAATAATAATAATAATAATAATAATAATAATATTAGCCTAATAATAATAATAATAATAATAATAATAATATTAGCCTAATAATAATAATAATAATAATAATAATAATAATATTAGCCTAATAATAATAATAATAATAATAATAATAATATATGTAATCCCTGTACTATCCGAATGCCCACTATCCAGACTCCCTACTTACTGGACATTTTGGGCCCAAGACTTCAGAACCCCAAAATTGCCCCCAAGACACAAAAAATTCCAAAAAAATCAAATTTTTTTCCCCATGTAATTTGAACTCGATGTGTGGCGCGGACCAGCTGTGTTTTGGTGTGTAGTTCCACTGACGTCCGCTAGAGCACCCCTCAATCCTCCCCACTTCCCACCCGTCATTCGTCGTGAGTGCACGCTCATTGCCAAGGCCGCCCATGTGCCCACTTTTGTGGTGGTGCCCTACCTCCTGCAGGCTCTGCTGTTCTTTTCCTGCCTCTTCTTCGTGTGTGTGATGATGGCCCCGCCACCTGAGAAGAGGAAACGAGTGGTTCTGACTCTGGAGAAGAAGAGGGAGATATTGGACAAGGAGGACGTGGGACGGTCGACCTCACGCATCCTCCGTGAATTCAACCTCGCCCGCTCTATATTGTTTGATATCAAGAGATCCCAGGACAAACCCATGCAGTACACGGCTGACTTCTCATCGAAGTACAAACACAACGTGGAGAGGAAGATGATGTTTACTCCCCGGTACGTAGAAATCAACCGCTCTACGCTGATCTGGTATCGTCAACAATGTGCTGCTGGTGTGATGGTGCGTGGCACGGAGCTGAAGGCTGCTGCTGGAACTTTGCAAGGTTACATGCACCTCAGACTTCAACGCATCCGAGGGTTGGCTCTTCCCTTTCAAGTTATGGCATGACCTTACCAACCGTAAGGGCCATGGTGAAGCTCTGGAGGCCAACGAGGAGGGAGTAGAGGAATTTCGGCAGAGGGTGAAGGGCTTGATCGACAGGGAGGGCCTCAATCTCGGTCAAGTTTACAACGCTGACGAAACTGGTCTATTCTATCGCTCTTTGCCAACAAACACTCTAGCCGAGGAGATGGAGAAGCGTGTACCTGTCCACAAGCTTTGCAAGCAATGGATATCTGCTTTGTGTTGTGCCAATGCTAACGGCATGCACTGGCTCAAGCACATTATTGTTGGCCATGCAAAGCAGCCTCAGTGTCTGCGTGGGATGATGGATGTTCTTCCTGTCGTTTGGTACCATTCATTGAAGGCTTGGTTCACAGCCAAGATCTTCAAAGACTGGTTTCACCGCCATTTCGTCAAAGAGGTCATCCATTACCAGACGGAGAAACTGGGAATCCCGCACAACCAGGTAAAGGCCCTCTTTCTCTTGGACAATGCACCTATGCATCCATCTGACAAGACTTGGTGGCTGAGAATGGCCGCATTAGGTGCATATTTTTGCCACCTAATTCGACTTCTCTCATCCAACCAATGGGCCAAGGAGTGATTGTGGCAACGAAGAGGCTGTACTATAGGAAGTTCCTGGATGAGGTGATGGTTGTTCTCGAGGACGAGGATGAATGCAGGGAGGGACAGAACACGAGAGGCCAGCAGACTTTAGAAAACCTCGTCGCTACAACATTCGTTCTTGACTACCTGGAACACCCGGAGTGTGACAGGGAGATGGGGCCCTTGGGACTTGTGGAGGAAGTGCGCGCTTTCAGGCAGTGTATCAGTAATCGCCAAAATCGTCATTCCTTGTGTCAATCAATGATTGACAGTTTTCTCAGACCCGTGACCCCCGCTGTGCCCTGCCCTGGCTCCACACCACTGCCTCCCCAAGACATTCCTTCATCCTCAGAACCACAGCCCAGCACATCAGGCACAGTGGAGTCACCACTGGACGTGAGTATGCGCCCGTCATCAGAGTCATCTGCAGTGGGTAGTCCATCACCACATCCCAGTGACGCACCCCTAGGCCACCTGCATCAGCTACTCTCAGACTTTGACAGTGAATAAACAGCAAGAACTCACCACTAGACCACAGGGGAATTTACAGTGTTGTGCAGTGAAAAGAACAGTGCGTAGTGTTATGAAATCAGAATTCTGAGTGCAAAGACTTAGGTGCAGAGTGCAACACTGATTTCATTAAGGTACAATGGAGCGCAAGTAAGAACAGAGTGCACAGTGTTAAGAAAATAGAATTCAGAGTGCAAATGACTAAATTCAGTGCAAGACTTGATTACTGCAGGTGCTTAAGGTACAACTTTTTAGTCAGAGTCTGAGAGGAGGCGGGTTATTCATCGAGATGGCCAGGGACTTGTAAGTACCCAGAATATTTCATATTGTACTGTATTTTCCGTACTTACCTCTAAAACCTCATTCTCTAGTTCCTTTGCATTTATTTCACTCTTTTATGTCCCTTATTGGTGTGAATAGGGTCTTAGGTGCTATGCATGTCCAGTAGAGAGTTATGCAGGTGTTTTTCTGAGTTAGGCTAGGTTAGGGTCCATAGGTACCAGTCCAGGACCCAGGGACTTGTTGTAAGTATCCAGAATGTTTAATACCGTACTTTTTTTCCATACTTACCTCTAATACCTCATTCTCTGGTTCATCTGCATTCATTTCACTTTTATGTCCCTTATTGGTGTGACTAGGGTCTTAAATAGGTCCTATGCATGTCTGGTATGGAGTTATGTAGGTGTTTTTCTGAGTTAGGCTAGGTTAGGGTCCATAAGTACCAGTTCAGGAGGCAGGGCCCACTATCTGGACAGAACCACTTTCGGTCATGCCTTTGGCTCTATTACATCGGATAGTGCAGGAATTACTGTAATAGTAATAGCAATAATAATAATAATAATAATAATAGTAATAATAATAATAATAATACCCTACCCAAATCTGCCCTATTGATGAGATCACACTCTCACTCACTCATCATTCAACCCCCAGAATCCTAGCTCCACCTGACATAAAGTTATCCACACTTATGATACATGTTTCGTACCACCTATGACACACATCCACACTTACATGCTCCAAATCAACTATCAGCTGTAGTCTGCTTATGACTATCACTTCACCAGGAAAAAACATGGGTCCTAAACACGCCATACACTCTTCTGCACAAAATTCTTCTGACTACCATATTTACTATTGGGGAGAACTCGGAGGATAACTAAAAGGGAAAAGGACTTAGGTGTAGTGATTAGTAATGTCCTAAAATTTTCCAAGCCATGCAACTAAGATGTGAAAAAGATTCAGATGTTGCTAGGCTACATCCAGAGGCTGTTTTGTTACAGGAATAAAGAGATTGTTCTTACACTAAACAGCTCCTTAATATTGTTGCAGTTCTAGTCACTAACATACAGGAAAGACATAGACTGACTTGAGAGTCCACAATAGACCTAAAAAAACTTATCCCATCCATCAGGAAAAAGAGTTACAAGGATCACGTGAGGGCTGTGGGACTGTTTTCATTACAAACTCGTAGACTACAATGCCAGCGAACTGAAAGGGATGGGTCTGACAGCCTTGATTGTACAAACTTGTTTAGTCTCAGCACAGAACTATGGCTGGAAGATGGAATTGAAAAGATTTAACACCTGCAATTTTGAAAACTTTTTCACTTACATGACCTGCTCTGCCTGGAACACTCTCTTCATGGAAGTTGTTAATAGGATTCCAGTGTGGCAGTTTAAAAGAAACCTCTAAAAGATCTTGCTAACAGAATGAGAGTATAGTGGGTATGTATTCCCAAGTACAGTATATACAAAGTATCTCCTTGGTAAGACCACAAGGTCTTTGAGATACAAACTTTTCCTTGTAACTTCTTGTAACTAGCCCGATCTGCTGTCAGTTTCCTAGCCTCTCCATTACTCACTTTTGCACATACTCACTTACCATGTCTATCCATCATCTTGGCCTAAGGTACCTCCTCCCACCATCAAACACAGTCTGATATATAGTAATCCCTCAATTATCCGATGAAAAAGAGCCACAGGCATGTCCGGGTAATGGCTCCATCCAGATAACGGACTTCTCCCCTGGCCCCGCTTCTTACATAACTTATGAAAATCATTGTAAAAAAACACTACAGTACATCATACAACATGCTCGCACTTCTCTCTCTCTCTCTCTCTCCCAGAAGATGGAGGGGGAGGGAGGGTGGGAATGGAGAAACAGAGGCAGGACCACACCCAGGAAATTACAATAAGTCACACCCAGGAAAATAGAGACCAATCAGCTTAATATCAATAGTGTGCAAGTTAATGGAAAAAAACATAAGAGATAAAATAGTTAATTATCTATAAAATAATATAATTAAAGACTTGCAGCATGGAATCAGTCATCGTCGTTCATGCTTAACTAACTTACTGGACTTCTTCCATAATGTTTACAAATCATATGATGCCTCAAGAGCAGTAGATAAAATTTACCTCGACTTTCAGAAAGCATTTGACACTGTCCCTCACAAACGTCTCATGAGCAAAATAGAAGCACGTGGAATAAAAGATAATAGGCAGAAATGGTTACAAGACTGGCTTTCAGACCAAAAGCACCAAGTTGTGATAAACGGAAAGGAATCCAAATGGTGTAATGTGATTAGTGGCATAGACTCAGTACAGTACTTGGACCGATACTTTTTATTATCTACATAATCGATATGAGGGTCTAAATTGTAAAATATCCAAATTTGCAAACGATACTAAAATAACCAACAAAGTAACTTCAAATTACAGTGGCAGCAGTTACAAAATGACCTTAACACTTTAGCAAGCTGGGCAGAAAAATGGCAAATGAAATTCAACACAGAAAAATGTAAAATACTATATACTGGAAGTAACAACATCCATGCGATATACAAAATGAATAATATCCAGTTATCAAGTACAGACAATGAAAAGAATCTTGGTGTGATAATATCAAATGACATAAAACCTATTAAGCAGTGCACCGATGCAACTAAAATTGCAAACATGCTGGTGGGCTTTATTGGAAGAACTTTCGGGTTTACATCGGAAAAAGTCATACTTACCTTGTACAACTCGCTAGTGCCCCCCCATCTTGAGTTTTGTGTGCAATTCTGGTCTCTGTACTACAGAAAGGACAGAAAACTTAGAGAAAATACAGCAAAGAATCACAAAAATGATGCCACGACTTAGAAACAAACCATATGAGGAACGCCTTGAAGAACTTAAATTATTTAGCCTAATGATGCCCAGGTTAAGAGGTGACATTATTGAAATTTTCAAAATCATGAAGAAATATGACAACTTAGACATGAATAAATATTTGAAATAGACCGGTCGAGTCAAAACAAAAGTACTGGTTCAAAATAATGGGAAAGCATTTCCAATCCCATGAAGCAAAATACTTCTTCTTCAACAGAGTCATAAATATCTGGAACAGATTACCCTCAGATACCGTGAACAGTATCTCAAGACATTCAAAAACAAAATAGACGAGTATTTGCATGAGATCCTCAGCTGATTCTTTTTCTATCAAAATAACTTGCTTTTATAGCTACGTGTAAGTTCATTCTTCTTTTGTCTACAAGACACCTCATAAACAATGTACCCGTACATAGCGTTGCGTCACATAATTACATATTTTTCAATTTACTTGATGCAAATAAAATAACATAAGCACAGATTAGGATCTGCACAGATAGCCTTGAGTTAATGGTCACTACTCTTACTTTCGACCTGTGATGGGCTGCGGATCACTGAGGGTCCGTTAGCCAAATGACCACCATCGGGATTTTTATAATGTACCAGGGGTCACTGCTTCAGGAGGAAACTTTTGTATTTACCCCATATGGAAGAGTTCCTTATCTCAGTGGGGTGAACAGAGCTAGGGCCTGATTGACTGCTGCCTACCTTAAAAGTGCCAGGCAAGGCTGCCACACCACCCCTAAACATCCACACTGTGCACTGTGCAGTCCCTTCATGTCTACAATACACCTTGTAAACTTAACATACCCATACATAGTGTCGTGTCATGTCATTATACATTTTTCAATTTACTCAATGCAAATAACGTAATATACAGTAAGCACAGATTAGGATCTGCACAGATAGTCCTGAGTTAATGGTCACTACTCTTACTTTCGACCTGTGATAGGCTGTGGAACACTGAGGGTCCCTGTTAGCCAAGTGACCACCATTGGGATTTTTTTAATGTACCAGGGGGCACTGCTCCAGGAGGAAACTTATGTACTTGTTCCACATGGGAGAGTTCCATGTCTCAGTGGAGTGAATGGAGTTAGGGCCTGACTGACAGCTGCCTACCTCAGAAGTGCCAGGCAAGGCTGCTGCACCACCCCTAAACATCCACTCTGTGCATTGTACATCCTCACTGTGCACTGTGCAGTCCCCTTTTGTCAATAAGACACTGCATCATTCAATTTCCCCAGTGCAAAGGAAGTAATATAAGCACAGATTAGGATCTACACAGATAGCCCTGAGTTATCGGTCACTACTCTTACTTTCGACCTGTGATGGGCTGTGGATCACTGAGGGTCCCTGTTAGTCAAGTGACCACCATCAGGATTTTTTTAATGTACCAAGGGTCACTGCTTCAAGAGGAAACTTGTGTACTTGTCCCACATGGAAGAGTTCCTTATCTCAGTGGAGTGAATGGTGCTAGGGCCTGATTGACTGCTGCCTACCTTAAAAGTGCCAGGCAAGGCTGCTGCACCACCCCTAAACATCCACACTGTGCACTGAGTAGTTTCCATGTTATGTCCACAGATTCCCCATTAACTCAACGTACCCATTTATAATGTCATGCATTAACTATTAGTTTATTTGATTACTTTCTCTTTCAGATTACTCAAACGGGTAGCTTACAGACAAAGTATTATAGAATGTGACTTTTCCTTTCTAGTATTTCCTGTGAAATTCCCAAGTCATTTTTTCTATGCTGCATGGTGGTTTTTCTCACTTTTTCCTGGAGGGTTTGGGGGTTGGAGGAGCCTTCTTGCTTTACCATCCTTATCCTCCAGCATGGAGAGTTAGATCTTTTAGTCATAGTCTTCTCTGTAACAAGCAGCCTTGAAAGGACCATAAGGTCTGTTGCTGTTTGCTTTCCTATGTAATCCTATGCAATCTCTCTCTCTCTCTCCCTGGAAAGTGGGGGGAAGGGAGGGAGGGAATGGAGAAGGAGAGAGAGAGGAGGGATATGCCTATTTCCTCTTGTTATTAGAAGGAACAATCCTTATGTCATTCCTGTATTTATTCTCTCTCTCTCTCTCTCTCTCTCTCATTGGGCACTTCCATTTTCATTATTACTTCACATATTTTCATCTCAATCATTTTCTTCACCTTCACCTTCCCTTTCATTTTTGCCTTCATTTTCACATTTGTTATGACATTCACTTCCATATTCATTTCCATGCTCACTTTCACTTGCATCTTAACCTTTACACTTGCTTTCACTGTCACTTTCATTTTCAATTTTAATTTCACCTTAACCTTCACTTGCATCTTTACTGTCTCATTTTCACATTTACCTTTACAATTACATTCACTCACCTTTGCTTTCACCTTCCTTTCATTTATGTTCACATTCCCTTTTACCTTCACTTTCACCTCTCTCTCTCTCTCTCTCTCTCTCTCTCTCTCTCTCTCTCTCTCATACACACACAAACACACACACACACACACACTTAGGTACTAAAGAAGTAGAACATCTTTAGTCAGGGATGTAGCAGACAAGAAAAAATGCGTGATAATTTCAGAAGTAAAGGCAAAACATATGACAGTGAGATCAGAAAGGGAAAAAGAAGAACTGAGTAAGGTTTAAGAGATAGTATCAGTAGTTATGGATGGTGACAAGATCTAGAAAAGATTGAAGACGTGTTTACGTTAGGAAAGTATGAGGAAGGAGGGGCAAGGCCATTTAATGTTTAAGTCTCAGGTAATGGTAGATGAAATCAGCATAGAAATTATCAGACAAACAGGGGTTCAAGAATGTTTGCACAGGGAGTGATGATAATGAGGAAGAAAGAGCTAAAATAAAGACGCTAGTAAAGGAAGAAAAGACAAAAAACGAACTGAGAATGGAGGAAGAGAAGACAGTGTTCTACTGCAGAGTTAGCGATCAGAAATTAAAGAAGTGGTACCAACAGAGAGAGGGCAAGTAGCAGGAATAAAAAACACCTAAAAAAGTTTCAAAGTGGCATGTACTACTGTTCATGGTTTAATATCAGCAAGGTTAGAAATCAACTATTTCTTAAGGGTATGTGAACCAGATGTTATGTGCTTAGTAGAGACCGAGTTCTATCTATCTATCTATCTATTGCCAGACGCCTCAATTCCGTTTGGGGTGGCCACAAACAAATCGCCTCCAAGTCGCCCTGTCCCCCGCCATTTCACTGCCCTGCTCCCAACTCCCACCCCCCTCTCTCATATACCTCTCCACCCCATCCCTCCATCTCATCATCGGCCTCCCCCTCCCTCTTCCCCCCTCCACCTCACTCACATACACTTTCTTCATCAGTCTTTCACCCTCCATCCTCTCCACATGGCCAAACCACCTCAGTGTGTTCCTCATAACGCTTCCTATCACATCCACATCCACACCACAACGCTCCTTTATATCCTCATTCGTCAGCCTGTCTCTCCATGTGACTCCACAGGCTCCTCTTAAATAACTCATTTCCACTGCTCTCACTCTTGACTTGAGTCCTTCCAACAACGTCCAAGCTTCACTTCCATACGTTAGAGTTGGTATCACAATACTGTCATGTAGTAACTTTTTCACTTCCATGCTCACTTCCCTGTTTCTTATCACTGCTTTCAAAGAACCAGCAACCTTTCTTCCCTGCTGTACCCTTTCAAGCACTTCACCCTCCAAACCTCCATCCTTACTCATCACACTACTCAAGTACTTAAACGTACTCACATTTTCCAATTCCTCGCCATCCAACCTCGCTGTACATTCACTGACTTCACCTCTCTCAAAGACCATCACTTTACTCTTCCCTACATCCACCTTTAGATTCCGTTTCTTACACACTCTCCCAAACTCATCCACCAAGCCTTGCAGCTCCCCTTCGTCTTCACTCAACAACACAGTATCATCTGCAAACAACAGTACAGGAAGTTTCCAAACACTATCCTCTCTCATCAGGGCCACTCCAACATCCACTACCCTACCTTGTACCCCTTTTATTACCCCATTCATGTACAGATTGAACAACCATGGAGACATGACACATCCCTGTTTCAACCCAACTTTCAAAGAGAAAAATTCACTTAGTTTACCATCCACACGCACAGCAGCCATTGCACCATCGTACATACTCTTCACAGCATTCAACAACTTCCCATCTACTCCATATATTCTTAATACTTTCCACAGTCCTTGTCTATCCACCCTGTCATATGCTTTCTCCAAATCCATGAGAGCCGCATACAACTTCTTTCCCTTCTCTAGAAACTTTTCCACTAAAGATCTAAGAATGAATATCTGATCTACACAACCTCTTCCCTTCCTAAAGCCTCCCTGTTCTTCTCCAACTAATTTCTCTGTTCTTTCTCTAACTCTGTCAATAAGTATCCTACCATACACTTTTCCTATTATACTATGAAGACAAATGCCCCTATGATTACCACACACTTCATTTTCCCCTTTTCCTTTGTACAAGGGAATAATTATACCTGACTTCCAATCCTTCGGGACTCTACATTCCTCCCAGGCCAATCTACACATCTTCCACATCCATTCTACTACTATCTCTCCCCCATGCTTCAGCATTTCACCACACACTCCATCAATTCCTGGGGCTTTCCCTGATTTAACTTTCTTCATTGCTTCCACAACTTCTATTCTACTGATTTCTTCCTGTCTTCTCACATCCCTCCTTCTCCCAGCCATTCCCCAGCCACTTATACTCACATTACTTCCATCCTCTATGTTCAACAATTCCTTAAAGTGTTCTCTCCATCTGCTCACTTTTTCTCCCGTCTCCACTATTAAACCTACCATTTTTATCTTTCACTCCCCTGCTAAGAGAGGATAATGACATCCATATAGGAGATGGTAAATACAAACTATGGAGAAGAGACAGAAAAGAAAAAGTGGGAGGAGGAGTGATGATAGCAGTGAAGAACAACATATATGCAGATACTGTGGAACTGGGAGAGGGTAGGACTGAAGTGATAAATATAAAATCAGAAATTAGAGAGAATGGCAAGAGAGACATGGCAGTAGTATATGTTCCCCCTAAGACAAAGGCATGGAATGACAAAGAATACCAGATGTTGTCAGACATGGTTAGTTATCTACAATAAGTGACTGAGAAATGCAACAATATACTTCTGATGGAGATTTTAATTGTAAAGAGATTAACTGGGAGGAATGCGACTAGGGAGGCAATGAAGATTTGTGAGGCACTATACTGTTAAATATAGCAATGAATAATGTAATGACCCAATGGGTCAAAGAAGAGACAAGATCCAGAGGTGATGACACACCAACAAGACTAGATTTACTGCTAACCAAAGAACCTGACGTAACCGAATCTTTGAAAATCTGTTTCCTATAAGGAAAAGTGATCATGTGGTCATTCAGTTCCAGACAATAAATGGGAACATGATGTCAAGATATGAGCTTTATAGGCAGGTAAGATGCAACTTTGGGAATGCAAACTTTATAGGATTGAGGAAATTTTTCAAAAATGTGGATTGGAGAAGATTAAGAGAAACAAGAGAGATACAGAGGAAGTGGGATATCTCTCTAGGCCTCTATAATTTGGGAGTGAAAAATTATGTGCCAAGAGTATGTGGGAAAGTAAGCAGAAAAATGGACTGGTTTAACAGAAGGTGAATGAGAGAGAGAGAGAGAGAGAGAGAGGAAGGGACATTGCACAGAACAACTGGAGAAAGAGAGGTAATAACAGAACTGAGGAAGAATACAGAAGAACTAGAAATGAATACAGTAATCCCTGTACTATCCGGATGCCCACTTTCCAGACATTGTGGGCCTGGACCTTCGGAACCCCAAAATGGCCCCCCCAAAAAAAAATAAAAAATCCCCCCAAAATCCGAATTTTTTCCCACCTGTAATTTGAAATTGCCGTGTGGCGACGAACAGGCCAGCTGTGTTTACACATGGCCTCTTCACCCCTTCCTTCCTTCCCCCTCACCAGTTACCACCTAACTGCCATCAAAAGTAGATGCTCATCGCAATGGATGCCGCACATGTTCGTTTTTGTGAATAAACAGTGAATAAACTCCAATACTTCGCCACTAGACCACATAGGAATTTACATTGTTGTGCAGTGTTAAGAAATTAGAATTTAGAGTGCAAAGGATTAACTGTGGAGTGGAAACTAGCAGTTGAAACTGACGTGGTGCAATCTGGTGCTTTAAAAGCTAGTATTCCGCTAGATGGCTCTACTGTTGCAGTAAACACATTCCCCGTGCTGTTTAAAAAGCATATTTTTCTTTGTTAAATATCTATACTGTTGTGTGAAAATGCGAATCATGGTAATGTCATATGCCGAAATATAAATACAGAGATAGCCCGATTATCCGGGCTATATGGTGTTAAGGGGTGCCCGCTTAGTCTGAAAGCACGATTAATCCGGCGGAAACACAAGTACTGTACTGTTAGACTAATTTATTTACCGGTAAATGTACACTTTAAGTACCAGAAAGACCTTTCCAGTTCAATGTATATTCTTCCAGCTTGTTTCAATATTTTTCAGACTATATTCAGTTCGGTAAATCACGTTTTCTTACTGAAAGATTTCCTCCCTGTTAGTATCGTCTCGTTCTAAAGCTGTACCTACGATTGTTTCCAGCACAATGGACGAAACTCATCGTACTCAAATGTGGACTTCGTTTCCCAACTTCCCAACTGAAGATTAGGTTAGGTTACATTATTAGGGGCAGTTAAGCTAGGTTAGGTCAGGTTTAAACACTTAGATTAGAACAGTGTCTTCTGCCGTTACGTTAACGAATCAAAGAGTCGTCACACCAGTACAGCTAAAAACAGCGAGGAAAGATTTAACAAAAAATGTTTATTTACTAACCCAGAAATAATCAGAAAAATATAACAGACTATCAGGATGAACTGATTTGGTAAGGTGCTTTTACTGCTTACAGCAAAGCGTATGTTTACCCCCCTCAAATCCTCAATGTTCGTGAGTTCAGAAATTTGTGTGCTCCCGTGGCAGACCTTGAAACCATTTTTTCAAAGTTATAAAGTCAGTTTCTTTTTCTTACAGATTTGAAAAGACTCGTCTGGTACACTTGGCTTTTTCCCCTCCTCCCTAAACCCATTTTGTGATTTGCTATGATTCGTGAAAGAAAATTAGGGGGCATGTTACATTAGAATTTAAACATAAAGTTAGGGTGCATGTTACTTTAGCATTTAAACATATCGGCGAAAACATCTGGGATGAAAGGACCGCCGAGCTGTTTGGAATGGTAGAGTAGGGTCGTGTATACCAGTGACCATTCCCTTCCCATAATTGTTCGCAGTTTTTATGGCTCTCCCTAACTTAACGTTACTGACACCGGTACAGTAAAGCTTTGTTCAAGGCTAGCAGCCATAAGGGGTTAATGGAATACATTATTGTTTGTATCAATACTCTCTCTTTCACACATACACGAACGAACAAAAGAATGTGCAATAAATGTACACTTAACTGTAAGGAGCAGAAATAACTGTATGTTCTGTCAGTCCGAAATGTGTTGGGAAGCGACATCGAACAAAGAATGTGGAACTGAATGCCACCTTACGAGAACACGTGAGATGAAAGTATTTTTTCTTATTAGTAAACATAATTGTTCCATTTCGTCCCCTATAATTGTGAAACTCATAAATTTTCGTCCAAGCATACACCCTAATAACCTTACCAATTCAATTCATATTCTCTAGTTTGTTTTCTGTATTTTTCTAGTTTGTTTTCTTATTATCATAACGTTCCTTAAGCCTTACCTACGATTGTTTCCGGCATAATGGAAGAAACTTACTCATAATTAGGATGCATGTTACATTAGTATTTAAACATATCGGCAAAAACATCGGAGATGAAGTGGCAAGCCGCCTGACTGTTTCAGATGGTAGAGGAGGGTCGTGAAAACATACCAGTGACCTTCGTTCCCTTCCCATAATTGTTCACAGTTTTTTATAGCTCTCCCTAACCCAACATCCCTGACACTGGTACAGTAAACCACTGTTCGAGGCTGACAGCTATGATGGGGTTAATGGAATGCATTATTGTTTGTATTAATACTCTCTTTCATACATACAGTACACTTAAGAACGAACAAAAGAGTGAACAGTAAATGTAAGAGGAAGAAATAACAATGCTCTGTCGGTCCGAAATGTGTTGGGAAGCGCGATATCTAACGAAGAATGCAGAACTGAATGCTAACTTAGAACACATGAGATGAGTAATTTTTTTTTTTTTTTTTTTTCTGATTAGCAGACATTCTTGTTTCATTTCGTTCCCTAAAACTAGGAAACCCATTACTTTTCGTCTAAGCATACAGCCTAAAGACTTCACCAATTCACTTCATATTCCTCCAGTTTGTTTTCTGTGTTTTTCTATTTTGAGGGTAGTAAATTACCTTCTCTTGCTGAAAGATTTTCTCTTTTATCACGTTCTTTAAGCCGTACCTACGATTGCTTCGGGCATAAAGGAAGAAACTCATCGTACACAAAAGTGGATTTAGTTTCCCAATTTCCCAACTGGAGCCCAGGTTAGGTCAGGTTAGGTTAAATTAGGTTAACTTATTAAGTAGTTAAGCAAGGTTAGGCTACGTCAGGAGTATCAGTTGCCTCACCAAACTCCACCCTACCACCCTTGTGATCGAGTTGTGAGCAGGAGGTGTGGGTGGGGGCAGGGTGAGCAAGACCTTCTCTGGTTTATCCATGCCTCTCTCCTTAGCAACTGGATGCTTCCTGTTTAAACCGGAGCATTCATACAGATAATTCTATGAATTACTGTACCACTGAACCATTGGGTCACGGCCCGGATATACCGAAAGCTGGATAATCCGAGCCTGGATAATCGAGCTTCCATTGTAATACAAATAGAACACGTATATATAACGTATCGTGAAGTGTTTATATTTATCATAAACTGAAATTAAAATATCACTGATGGCATGTGATGGCAACCCATCCTTCCAGTGACCCTATATTATTTAATTTCTGCTACATTTAGTTCAAATTTCGTTCTTAATACATTATCTGTTCAGACTGTAAAGTACGCCTAGTTGGTATCTAGACTCATCCAGTTTCTATGTGGGCAGAAATTTAATGTTGAGTAAATACTGGCATTCAACATTTTGCTTGCTTCCTTCACGCATGCGCACCACAAGACAGTCCCGTGTTTAAGATTTTTCACGAGGGATGTCAAGTTTCCATGAAAAATTTTATTTTGATGGCGTAATGTCACGGATTCACTCAGAGTAGAAACGAGCTATATTCATAACATTCGTCACTGGTTCATAAGTGACTGTGTATAGGCAGTGTGTTTCATTGAGCGATATCTTTGTATAATTGTCATACCCACATCTTGCCTCTCTAGCTGTTAACTAAGCTACGCCCATTTCTCATGTCCCTGTACCCGACGTTGGTTACATTACTCTCGTAAATGGACACACCCACAAACACACATAGTTCAGTAATGTGAGTTCTTGACTGTTGAGCTGAGAGAGAGAGAGAGAGAGAGAGACCTTCCCCTGCAGCTTCCTTGCACCATGAGTGAGTCATATTCATATGTATCATTGTAGCTTTTTGTAAATAAAGTGTTACAGTGAAGTTTTGTCTTTTTCTGTTGAGAACTAGTGGTTATTTTAATTTTTACAGTGTTCAGGTCATCTTATCATCAATATCTCACACACATTGCCCCCTCTTGGCAAGTCCCTAATGGTATGGTCATGTGAGAAATGTCTCCAGGCCACCTGTCCACACACATATGTTTGTAAGATCTTCCACTGACTGAGTCAGTAGCTTGTGCACATACCAGTCCTCTTGATCTGGATGCAATCTCACTGGGGGTAGACATTTAAGAGGATGCAGTAGTATTTACTCGTCATGTGTTCTCACGTTTGCATGTATGTATATATATATATGTGTATATATATATATATATATATATATATATATATACATATACGTGAATACTGAACTTGACTCCGTGTGAATCTTGTGGATCACTTGGAGGCGATGTCTTGGCTTGTTTACCTTCCTCAGCCGTCTGTCCTCAGTGAGACCGGGCAAAAAATGACGCGTAAACGATCTTGGTTTTGGGACGGTTCCTCAGACCGGATGATTTATGATGGTGAATGCCAGTATTTACTCAACATTAAATTTCTGCCCACATAAAGACTGGATGAGACTAGATACCC
The DNA here is from genome assembly GCF_032717465.1 of Coenobita brevimanus. Taxonomy (NCBI): domain Eukaryota; kingdom Metazoa; phylum Arthropoda; class Malacostraca; order Decapoda; family Coenobitidae; genus Coenobita; species Coenobita brevimanus. The sequence goes on from NC_136996.1 coordinate 12,455,131, forward strand.
ACTAGGCGTACTTTACACTCCGAACAAACTATGTATTAAGAATCTAACTTGCACTAAATGTAGCAGAAATTAAATAATATAGGACCACTGAAATGGCGAATTGCCATCACATGCCATCAGTGATATTTTAATTTCAGTTTATGATAAATATAAACAATTCATGATACGTTATATATACGTGTTCTATTTGTATTATTTATATTACGGCATATGACATTACCATGATTCACAAATTCACACAACAATGTAAATATTTAACAAATAAAATTATGCTTTTAAACAGCGCGGGAATGTGTTTACTGCTACAGTGGAGCCATCTAACGGAATACTAGGCTTTTCAGAAGCACCCCATTAAGAACAGAATGTGCAGTGTTAAACAAATATAACTCACAGTGCGGAGAATTAAGTGCAGCACAACAATGGATTACTGTATATGCTTCAAGAGCACTTTTGCCACTGACAAAGCCTTAAAGAAGGCAGCCGCAGACGTGCTTGTACCCTGTACACTGCTAAATATTTTCCATAACCGCATCTAATTTCTAATTCTCTGGTTCCTTTTCATTTATTTCATGCTTTATGTCCATTATTGGTATCAACTGAGTCTTAAATAGGTTTAAATAGGTGCTATGCATGTCCAGTAGGGAGTTATTTAGGTGGCTTTCAAAGTTAGGCTGGGTTAGGGTCCTTAAGTACCAGTCCAGCAGGCAGGGGTCCACTTTCTGGATGGGACCACTTTCCGGACATGCCTTTGGCTACATTACATCGGCTAGTGGAGGGATTACTGTATACAAGAATATGTAGAAAGGAGGAAAAGAATTTTGAAAAAGGTCTATCTATCTATTGCCAGACGCCTTAATCCCGTAAGGGGTGGCCACAAACAAATTGCCTCCATGTAGCTCGGTCCCCCACCATTTCACTACCCTGCTCCCAGCTCACACCCTCCTTTCTCATATACCTCTCCACTCCATCCCTCCATCTCACCCTTGGCCTCCCCCTCCCTCTCCCTCCCTCCATCTCACTCACATACACTCTCCCCATCAGTCTCTCACCCTCCATCCTCTCCACATGGCCAAACAACCTCTGTATGTTTCACCCAACGCTTCCATTCACATCCACATCCACACCACAACGCTCCTTCACTTCCTCATTTGTCAGCCTGTCTTTCCATGTGACTCCACAGGCTCCTCTCAAATAACTCATTTCCACTGCTCTCACGCTTGACTTCCGACCCTCCAATAACGTCCAAGCTTCACTTCCATATGTTAGAGTTTGTAACAATACTGTCGTGTAGTAGTTTTTTCACTTCCATGCCCACTTACCTGTTTCTTACCACTGCTTTCAAGGAGCCAGCAACCTTTCTTCCCTGCTGCACCCTTTCAAGCACTTCACCCTCTAAACTTCCATCCTTACTCATCACACTACCCAAGTACTTAAATGCACTCACATTCTCCATTTCCTCCCCATCCAGTCTCACTGTACATTCACTAACTTCACTTCTCTCAAAGACCATAATTTTACTCTTCCCTACATTCACCTTTAGATTCTGTTTCATACACACTCTCCCAAACTCATCCACCAAGCCTTGCAGCTCCCCTTCATCTTTACTTAACAATACAGCATCATCTGCAAACAACAGTACAGGGAGTTTCCAAAAACTGTCCACTCTCACTAGGGCCACTCCAACATCCACTGCCCTGCCTTGTATCTCTTTAATAAACCCATTCATATACAGATTGAACAACCATGGAGACATGACACATCCTTGTTTCAATCCAACCTTCAAACAGAAAAATTCACTCAGTTCACCATCCACACACACTGCAGCGTTGACACACTCATACATACTCTTCACGGCATTCAACAACTTCCCATCTACTCCATATATTCTTAATACTTTCCACAATCCTTGTCTATCCACCCTGTCTTATGCTTTCTCCAAATCCATGAAGGCTGCATACTTCTTTCCCTTCTCTAGAAACTTTTCCACTAAGGACCTAAGAATGAATATCTGATCTACACAACCTCTTCCTTTCCTAAAACTTCCCTGTTCTTCTCCAACTAATTCCTCTGTTATTTCCCTAACTCTGTCAAAAAGTATCCTACCATATACTCTTCCTATTCACTAAGGAGGCAAATGCCCCTATGATTACCACACATTTCTTTTTCCGTTTTTTCTTTGTACAGGGGAACAATTATACCTGACTTCCAATCCTCCGGGACTCTACCTTCCTCCCAGGCCAATGTGCACATATTCCACATCCATTCTACTACTATCTCTCCCCCATGCTTCAGCATTTCACCACACACTCCATCAATTCCTGGGGCTTTCCCCATTTTAACTTTCTTCATTGCTTCCACAACATTCATTCTACTGATTTCTTCCTCTTTTCTCACATCCCTCCTTCTTCCAGCCATTCCCCTGCCACTTATACAGTACTTTCATTACTTTCATTCTTATGTTCAACAATTCACTGAAGTGTTCTCTCCATCTGCTCACTTTTTCTCCCTTCTCCACTAGTAACCTACCATTTTTATCATTCACTCCCCAACTAACTTCTTTGGTACCCTGTCTAATTCTCTTTACCTCTTTCCAGGACATTTTCTTACATTCCTTCCACTTTACACTCAAATTCCTTCCAAATTCCTCATCCACTCTCTTCTTACCCTCTCTCACTAATCTTTTCACCTCTCTCTTCCTCTCTACATATAACTCTCTCTTCCGTCTCTCAACTTCTTCCACACCCCTGTTTCTCATCCACTCACTATATGCTTTCTTCTTTTGTGCCACAGCCTCTCTCACCTCTTAAGTCCACCATGCTGTTCCCTGCATGCCCTTTCATCTTCTCTTCAGCCCACACACCACCTCATATCCTGCACAGATTTCTTCTGTGAATATCTTACACACACCTTCCACGTCCCCCATCTGCTCCAATCTATACTTACCCAATCGCTCCTCCACTTCCCTCTTATATTCTGCCTTTTTTTTTCTATCCTCTTGTAACTTTTCTACCCTTCTTGTAAAAACTACCTCCCCTTGTCCTTCCCTTCTTCTATTTCTTCATTTTGTTTGGATACTGATTTTGACCACCACTAAGTGGTGGTCTGAAAGTCCACTCCCCCAACCTCTATATACTCATGCATCCATCACACACCTTCTCATCTTTTCATCCACACACACATAATCAATCATTGCCTTCCATTCATTCGGTCCATCATCCACCCTTCTCATCACTCGTCATGTATACCTGTGGATCATTTTGTGCCTGAAGAGGGTATTAGCTATCACCAACCCCCTGCCGGCACAAATATCCACTAAGGCACTGTCATTCTCATCCACCTCTGCAGGCACACCCCACTCACCAACTACTCCATCCACCTTCACACACCCTACTTTTCCATTCATATCTCCAGTCAAGTACACTCTCTCTTTGCTTTCAACTTTTCCAAGCATGCTTCCACATTTGTCCAGAACTCTTCTCTCACTCTGCTTACATGATATTGCATTGGCGCATACACACATAATCACCCACATTTGTAGTCCAACTTTCACTCTTACCCACACAATCCTTGAGCCAACTGATCCATACTCTATAACTGACAAATGTAAGGAAGAACCCAAATTGTTTTATACATCTGTCAATGGCAAACTGAAACAAAAGGAAAGAATCATCAAACTGAAAGTAAAAGGAGAGGTCTATAAAGATGCGGCAATGCAATCTATCTATCTATCTATTGCCAGACGCCTTAACCCATTCACTGTGTCAGTGTTTGTTTACATGTACAGCCTGTGTGTGGCAGTATTCAGAAAAAAATATTAGAAAAAAAAATAATATTGTCAAAAGATAGAGAAAAAAATCCCAAGTTCAATGGCATATAACACAATATAGCAAACAAAAACATTACCTCTGATATAGGTCCATGAAGTAATACATATTCCCTGTGCAGTGGTGCCAGGAAAACAATGTGTTATGGTTGCACTATGTTGTCAGTGTCAATTTTGCGATCAGATACGGTGTAAATCAGCATCTGAACCATCATTGTCATCATCTAAAATATCACTATCATTACTACACCCACCCTGAGATTTCATCCAATATATGCTTGGGCTACTGCTAGCGGTGGCATGGAGAATATTTTGTACCTTTACCTTCGGCATTTTGTAGGTAACTGAGCTGAGCTCTGCACCTTGTAAAAATGCATAATTTATGTATGGCAATATTCTATAGGGTGCCACGAATTGCTAGCTGATTTATTTCGCGCCATTTCTGATGGCGGAATTTTTGAAAGCAGGAAATCATACATGATACAGCCGCAGTGAGAGCCATTTGGACTCAGATATCACATGTGATACAGCCGCAGTCAATGGGTTAATCCCATAAAGGGTGGTCACAAACAAACAGCCTCCATGTCATCCTGTCCCCCGCCATTTACGTCACCATCCATATCATGTCCTTTGTTTGGTCCTTAATTGTCACCTTTTGGTCAGTCCTGGTCCAAGGCTTCTTGTTTGTATTTTTAGTTCCCTGTTTTCTGGGAAGGGGCACTAACCCTCCGCCAACCCACCTGCTGTCACGTAGGGAACACGTGTTGGTTGGTTGTAAGGTTACCATCCAGTGTTGTAATTGCTTTCCTGGTTTACGGAAATCATTTAGCTTGCCACTTAGTGTAAAGCTACCCTAAAACATAGCATCACTACACTAAGTGGGTGGATGATGGGTCTACCACAGTATGTGGCAATGCAAGCTGAAATAATGAACAAATGCTTAAAATCAGTTCTCACTAAAGAAAGGGATTTTGTGGAGGGGGAGGGAGTGAATAGAAATGTGGTGATAAAAGACATAAAAGTGGAAGTGCAGGAAGTGTATAAATTACTGAAAACTCAAGATGTTAGGAAAGCCCTGGGACCGGACGGAATCTCTAACTGGGTACTGAAGGAATGCAGAGAACAACTGGCAGATAACATTCACAGTTTAATTGTGTGTTCTCTGGAAGAAGGGAAAGTGCCTTGGGAATGGAAGAGGGCCAAAGTGGTACCAATTTATAAGGGAGGAAACAAGGAAGAACCCCTGAATTATAAACCAGTGTCCCTGACTAGCATGGTCGCAAAATTGTGCAAGAGAATCCTGAAAGACAGATGGATAAAATGTCTGGAGGAGATGAACACTTTGGCTGAAAGTCCATTTGGATTCAGAAGTGGAAGGTCATGTGTTTCCAACCTGCTAACCTTTTACTCAAGAGCGATTGACGTGCTACGCGAGAGAGATGGTTGGGTAAATTGTGTGTACTGTATTTAGATTTGAAGAAAGCCATGGAGATGGTACCCACGAGCAACTACTGTAATGTGGAAAATGGAGCACATAGGAGGACTGAAGGGAAACCTGCTGGAGTGGATGAGAGATTTTTTGAAAGACAGACAAATGAGGAGAGTAATAAAGGACAAGATGTCTGGATGGAAGGAAGTAACAAGTGGAGTACCACAGGGCTTGGTGTTAGTGCCAGTAATGTTCCTGATTTACGTAAACGATATGGTAGATGGAGAGAAATGTTAAGCAAGTCTATTTGCTGATGATGCAAAGATCTTGAGGAAAGTAGAAGTTGAGGAAGACTGTAAAATGCTGCAGGAGGACCTGGATAGGATTCATGATTGGAGGAGGATGTGGGAAATGGAATTCAATGCAAAAAATATATAAATTTTGGAAATGGAAGTACCAAGAGGCCATCACTGAATTATTTGATGGGTAATGAACCAATCATAAAAGCGAGAGAATAGAAAGATTTGGGAGTAGTGATCCAGGATAGTTTGTCACCTGAAAAACACATTAACAAAACAGAAACAGGTATAAACTCTTGACTAACATAAAAGTAGCATTTCATTACATGGATGAGGAGATGAAATAATTGATAGTAGCCAGGATTTGCCCCAGGTTGGAATGTGCAGCAGTAGTGTGATCCCCACACAAAAAGAAAGATATAACAACAAAATCAAGAGAATACAAAGAAGAGCAACCTCGGATGTTTGTCATATGGAGAGAGGCTGGAAAAGCTGGATCTGATTTCCTTAGAAGAAAGGAGAGAGAGGGGCAACATGATTCCAGAGTTCAGGGCCATGATGGGTGTAGATAAAATTGACAGAAAAGATCTGTTTGTATGGAATGGGAGAGTAACAACAGGACACGGAATGAAACTGAAAAAGCAAAGCTGCTTGAAGGATATCAAGAAGCATAGTTTTCCATACAGATGCACAGACCTGTGGAATGCCCTGGACAAACAGATGGTCCAGTCCAAAAACTTAAATGAGTTCAAAGCAAAATTTGACTTACTGAGATACAAGGACAGGACCACATGAGCGAAGCTCATATCCTGTATATCAAAACTACGTAAATAAAACAAGGTAAACACACAAACACACACACACACACACACACACACACACACACACACACACACACACACAGTTAAGAGGTTTAAACAAGACTTGTTCAAACAGAAAAGAGAACCGAGCAGCGAAGGAATGCACTCAGTCAGCTGATTGTTTGTTTAGACTACAACTGCCCCAGGGAATGTAAGTACTCTGTGCTTTTAGTACTGCAAAATGGCCACATACTTTAGTAAAGCAAATTTGGAAAAGAAAAGGGATACAGGTAGAAAGCAAGATGATGATTTCTACCAAGAACTGGTTGAAATGGAGACTCACAATAGATTGGCTGAACGTGTACACAAATTGGAGATGGCTTTCCAGAATGAAATTGATGAAATAAAGAAGCAGATGCACTTGCAAAAGGAAGAAATAGAAAAACTAGGAAGGAAGGTCAACAAGAAAGACACAACAATCAGTGAACTAACCGTGGAATTGAGTACACTTAGGAGGAAAATGAGTGAAATGGCAAGTACAGTAGTCAATCACGAGAGTATTATGGAAGAGATCAAAAATGATACAGAGACAATTAGGCAAGTAAGCAGTCTGATAGGCCAGAGCAGTGATACTGAGAAGATAACACAGGTGAATGAAGCTGTGCAAAGCTACAAAAATGATGTAGAAACCACGTAAGCTCCAATGGTGAAAGTAAAGAAAGACTTAGAAACAAGGGTGGAAGAAAAAAGCATTAAAAAGGAAGTGAAGAGAATAATCCAAAACAATCCAAAGTTAGTCAGAGATTCAGTAGATATCAACAAATCTATAATAATCACTGGTATAGAAGAGGAAGAAGTAAAAAACAAGATCACAAGAGACAAAAAGGAGATGGCAAATGTAATGAGCTTATTGAAAGAAGTATCAGGGGAAATCTGTAGTAAAGACATAGAGAAACACAAAAGGTTAGGGAAATACGAGAAAAGCAAATAGAGATCTCTAAAGATAACTTTCCAGAGTGTAAACACCGTGGAGGAGATACGGTATTAAAAAATGCAAAGAATCTTATGGAAAAAGAGGAGTTCAAAAATGTATGGATATAAAGATGCCTAACACAAGAGGAACTGGAATTATTGAAAGAGAGGAGGGAGGAAGCAAAAACAAAAAATGAGGGAAGAACAGAAAAGGAGAAGAACATATTTTTTTTACAAAGTACTGTAATAGGATGCAGGTACGAAAGTGGTACATAAACAGGAGGGAATAAAAAGGAGGAAGGTAGTAGAACCATGTCATGACAAGTATATAAACAAGATGATAAAGCTGATGTACTCAAATGTGGATGGAATGGTATCTAAATTACTAGAGATGAATGATTATGTCAGAGAATATGAACCACATATAATATGCCTAACTGAAACAAAATTAACACCAAGGATATCCAATGACATACTAAACTTAGAGGAATACAATATATGGAGAAGAGACAGAAACTTAAAAAAAGGAGGAGGAATTATAATATTAAATAAGAAAAATCTAAAAGTCAAATGAAATAAAACTAGATATACCCTCACAAGTAGAACTGATTGCAGTAGAGAGCAACACATCTGAAGGGAAAGTAATTGTAGCCAATTTGTACATGCCACCCAGATCAAACACATGGGAAAGAGACGAATATGAGGACCTGGCAGAGAGTACAATTCAGAGTTTAAGAGCATTACTACATAAAATGGAAGAGAAATCAGAAAGAATTATACTAACTGGAGATTTTAATACAAATATAAATTGGAATACTCTAGATATAATTAGCCAAGAAAGCTGTTGGGACCAAAAGCTCCTGGATCTCGTGCAAGAATTTTTCCTAAATCAACATGTGAGGGAAACCACCAGAAAAAGAGAACTCGATGTACCTTCAATGCTAGATCTCATATTTACTAGGCAAGAAAATGATATTGACAGTTTAATATATCACCCTCCACTTGGCAAAAGCGATCATGCAGTACTAAATTACAACTTCAGGATAGCATATGACATAGTTAACAGAAATGAAAGTTACAAAAAGGGCCTAAACTATAAAAAGGGAAATTATCAAGACCTAAAGAAGTGTTTCTTAGAAGTGGATTGGGAAAATGAGCTTAGAGGGCAAGATTTAAATGTTGTATATAGATTTAAATGCTGTATATAAAAAATTCTGTGAATTTTATGAAATAGGAGTCCAGAATTACATCCCACAGCACAAAGAAGCAGATAAGAAAATACAGAAATGGTTCAATACAGAATGTAAAAAATCAAAAGAAAGAAGAGATTTGTTGTGGAATAGATACAGAAGACACAATAGTGAAAGGGCATATAATAATTACAAACAGGCAAGAAACAATTATACAAGAATAAGGAGGGAAGCCCAAAAACAGTTTGAGGAGGATATAATAAATAAAAGTAGTGATCAACCAAAGCTATTTTACAGCTACATCAGAAGCAAAACCAAAGTAAAAGATATAATACAATCCATTACGGATGAGAGAACCACCTATACACAAGAGAAAGATATTTGTGAAGCACTAAATAAGAAATTCCAATCAGTTTTTACAGAAGAAAAAAATTTTGAGAGGGACTATGTGGAACATGTATGTCCACACAAACTACCAGATACACAAATAGCAGAAAAAGTAATACAGGAGGAGTTAAGTAAATTAGACAGAGAAAAAGCAAATGGTCCTGATGAAATTTCATGTTGAGTGCTACGAGAATGTGTAAAGGAGTTAAGTAAACCATTATTTTTAATTTTCAAGAAATCCTTGAGTCAAGGTAAACTACCTGATATTTGGAAGAAAGCAAATATTGTCCCCTAATTCAAGAAAGGGAATAGACAAAATCCACTCAACTACCGAACAGTATCACTGACCAGTGTTGTAAGCAAGGTATTAGAAAAGCTTATAAGAAAAGCTTGGGTAAATCATCTAGAAGAACACAGTATGATAACAGAAAGACAGTTTGGTTTCAGAAAAGGAAAATCATGTGTTACTAATCTGTTGAGCTACTATGACAGAGTAACAAAAACAATACAGGAAAGAGAAGGATGGGTGGACAGTATCTATTTAGATTTCAAGAAAGCATTTGACACAGTACCACACCAAAGATTTTCATGGAAACTGTAACATCAAGGAGGAATTCGAGACAAACTGTTTTGTTGGATGCAAGATTTTCTCATAAAAAGAGAAATGAGAACAGCACTAAGGGGAAATTACTCATCACGTAAAGAAATGACTAGTGGAGTACCACAGGGCTCAGTGCTGGCACCAGTCATGTTTTTAGTGTATATAAATGATATAAACAGTAACACTGGAAATGAAAGCTATCTAAATATGTTTGCAGATGATGCAAAAATACAAAGTAGAATTACTAACACAGACTCTTGTAAAGAGCTACAAGAAGAATAAAATAAACTTGATGAATGGAGTAATACATGGCAAATGGAATTCAATGTGGACAAGTGTCATGTAATCAAGTTTGGTAAAAGTGGAAAAATATCTGACTGGGATTATAAGTTAGGAAATAAAACCCTACACACATCAGAAAGAGAGGAGGACCTAGGTGTCATTATCAATAACAGACTATCTCCAGCTGACCACATCAGTGAGAAGGTAGGGAACATGTATACATTGCTTGCAAATATGAGAATAGCATTCACATACATAAATGAAGACATGCTAAGAAGGATAATAACATCATTCATCTGACCAACCCTGGAGTATGCATCAGTAGTCTGGAGTCCTCATCGCAAAAAACACATAGACAAGATTGAAAAAGTTCAAAGGGTCGCTACAAGATGGATACCAAGCTTAAGGGACCTAAGCTATGAAGAAAGACTAAATAAACTGAATCAACCAACACTACAGGAGAGAAAGAAAAGAGGTGACAAGATAATGCTATATAAATGCATATCAGGGAAGGAGAAAATAGACATAAATGATTACTTAACATATGGGGAAGCATCAGCAAGAGGACACTGCAAAAAACTGCATAAGAAGGGAGGTGATAAAGACGTAAGGAAATTCAGTTTCCCAAACAGAGCAATTGATCAATGGAATGCACTACCGAATGAAATAGTGTGTGCGAAAACAATTCACAAATTTAAGGATATGTACGATAAATATGGTTTAAGACACTGGACAGTACGAGCTTGACTCATTCCTGTAAAGATACAATTAGGTAAGAACACAAATGAACCATGCTCATATGCACACATACACAATCTTTCCCTCACTCATAAATACACACACATACAAAGTGGGCATACGTAGAAGAAGAACAGATAGAAGTGGTTAGCTTAACCCATCACGTCCTGAGGTTTTCCGCACCTCCGACATCCCCCAGTCCAGAGGTATTTTCGAAAAAAAATTTTTTGGCTAAAACCTTCGCTTTTGGTGAGAAACATCGAAAATTCCTAGAGAAATCGCTCACCTGAGGTTTAAAATACCCAATCCAGGTAGCAGTTCCTCCTTACCTGACTGGGTTTTCTAACGTGCTGGCACCAAAGAAAACGAGTTTTATGGGAGGGTACCTATTTTATCCACTCATAAACGGTTTTTATTTATTTACTTGGTACGAATGTATATGTAGCATGAGAGTATATTGGTTTTCAAGCAGTAATAAAGGCATTATAAGCATTGTTTCACTCACTAACTAATCACCATACCTGACCTTTTTTTGCCACATTACCTGATCATTATTTCTGGCTGTTTCTTCTTCCAATGCTATGTAAACATTGTCCTCCACATTGTCATCGACTGGGGAATCTCTCTGGCCCTGAATATCTTTACTAGCCAGGTCACTGGTAACAGGTCCTTTGCCAAGACAATGGCGTGAGGGGGGGGAAGGAGGGAGATTATGCGGTGTAAGGCATTGTCCCTGCTTGGCATCTTGTAGAGGAATAGAGGAAGGTGTCCCGTGTATTCATACGAAAAATCACGTGCGAAAATTGAAAATTGTGCAAATTAGGGACCTTGCAATTGCACGACGTACTGGTACATCGCCGGGACTGGCAAATGCAAATCGTTGCAACGTACCCATACGTTGACGGGACGGGGCGGGTTAAGAGAAATCATTCAGGAAGAAAGGGAAATGAACAAGAAAAAAATGGAAGAAAATGTAGTGAAAATACTGAAGAAAAAAGAGAAAATAATGAGAGAATCTGTAGAAAGGAACAAATGCTTGGTAATATTTGGAAACAGGGAGGAGGAAGGAAAGGTTAGATCCGTGAGACTCGAGAGAGACACGAACTTGGTGAGAGGAATATTAGGCAAGACTGATCCCGAAGGAGACAAGTGGGTAAAAGAAATTGAGGAAGTAAGGAGGATAGGGCCTTATAAGAAAGGGGAAACAAGACCAATGAGAGTCAAGTTTTCATCAGAAAGTGTAATAAATGATATACTTAAAGTGACCTGGGAATTAAGCAAAGAGGCAGGGATGGAAAATATTACAATATGAAAAGACTTGAATGAAGAAGAAAGAGAAGTGTTAAAATCATTGAAGGAACAAGTAAAGGAAAAAAATGATAAGAGGACAGAGGAAGAATGTAATACTTTTTTTTGGAGAGTAATGGATATGAAAGTAAGGAAGTGGTATTTAGGGAAATAGAAGTGAAGGAAACTAAGGGGGATGGCTGTGAATGATCAGAAATTGAGGAAGTGGTACTGATGGAGAGAAGGAGAGAAGAGGATATAAAAAACATCAAAACTAATTTGTAGGCGATATACACTACTGTTGATGGTTTAATATCGGTAAAGCTTGAAATTAACGATTTCTTGAGAGAACATGAACCTGATGTCATGTGCTTTGTAGAGACCAAATTAAGAGAAGATATTGATGTTCATTTGGGAGATGGTAAATACAAACTATGGAGAAGAGACAGGAAAGAAAAAAACGGGAGGAGGAGTGAAGACAGCAGTGAAGAACAACATAAATGTAGATATTGTGGAAATGGGAGAAGGCTGGGCTGAAGTGATATACAGTATATGAAATTAAAAACTGGAGAGAATATCAAGAGTGATATGGCGGTAGTGTATGTTCCCCCTAAGACGAGAGCATGGAAGGATGACGAATACCAGCAGATGTTGTCAGATGTGGCTAGTTATTTACAAAAAAATAATTGAGAAAAGCAACAGTATAATTTCGGTGGGTGACTTTAACTAATGAGGTGAACTGGGAGGAATGGGACTCAGGAGGCAGTGAGGATTCGTGGGGCACTATATTATTAAATATAATAATGAATAATGTGATGATGCAATGGGTCAGAGAAGAGACACGGTTCCGAGGTGAGGACACACCAGCAAGGTTAGATTTACTGTTCATCAAAGAACCTGATGTAATAGAATCATTAGAATATCTCTGTCCTTTAGGAAAAAGCGATCAAGTGGTCATTGTGTTCCAGATGATAATAGGGAAAGTCAAGCCAAGAGACAAGCTTCATAGACAGGGAAGATACAATTTTGGGAAAACAAATTAATTTTACAGGATTGAGAAAATTTTTTGAAAATGCAGACTGGAGAAAATTCAGTGAAACAAGAGAGATACAAAGGAAGTGGGATATCTTTCTAGACCTCTATAATTTGGGAGTGGAAAAAATTGTACCAAGAGTAAGAGGGAAAGAAAACAGGAAAAAGGAGTAGTTTAATAGAAGGTGTATGATAGCAAAAAAAGGGAAAGATAAGGCATGGAATAACTGGAGAAAGAGAGGTAACAACAGAACAAAGGAAGAATATAAAAGAACTAGAAATGAATACACAAGAATACGTAGAGAAGAAGAAAGGAATTTTGAAAAAGGGTATAATAGACAAATGCAAGGATGAACCCAAGTTGTTTTATAGATTTGTTAATGGCAAACTGAAACAAAAGGAAGGAATCACCACATTGAAAGTAAAAGGAAAGGTCTATAAAGATGCAGCAATGCAAACTGAAATAATGAACAAATGTTTCCAATTGGTTTTCACTAATGAAAAAGAGTTTGTGGAAGGTGAGGGAGTGATTAGAAATGTACCAGTGATAAAAGATATAAAAGTGGAGGTACAGGAAGTGTATAAATTACTGGAAACCCAAGATGTAAGGAAAACCCCAGGACCAAATGGAATCTCTAATTGGGTACTGAAGGAATGCAGAGAATAACTGGCAGATAAAATTCACAGTTCAATCGTGTGTTCTCTGGAAGAGGGGAAAGTGCCACATGAATGGAAGAGGGCAAATGTGGTACCAATTTATAAGGGAGGAAACAAGGAAGAACCCCTGAATTATAGACCAGTGTCTCTAACCAGCATGGTCGCAAAATTGTGCGAGAGAATCCTGAAAGACAGATGGATAAAATATCTAGAGGAGAAGGATATTTTGGCTGAATGTCAGTTTGGATTCAGAAGTGGAAGGTCATGTGTTTCTAACTTGTTGAGCTTTTACTCAAGAGCGATTGACGAGGTACAGGAGAGAGATGGTTGGGTGGATTCCGTGTACTTAGATTTAGAGAAGGCCTTTGACAAGGTACCACATAAGAGACTAATGTGGAAACTAGAATATATAGGAGGACTGAAGCGGAAACACCTGGAATGGATGAGAGACTTTTTGAGAGACAGACAAATGAGGACAGTAATAAAGGATAGGATGTCTGGATGGAGGGACGTAACAAGTGGAGTCCCGCAAGGCTCGGTGTTGGCGCCAGTAATGTTCCTGATTTACGTAAATGATATGGTAGATGGAGTGAATAGTTATGCAAGTCTGTTTGCTGATGATGTAAAGATCTTGAGGAAGGTAGAGGTTGAGGAGGATTGTAAAATGCTGCAGGAGGATCTGGATAGGATACATGATTGGAGCCGGACGTGGGAAATGAAATTTAACGTAAAGAAATTTAAAATATTGGAAATGGGTAAAAGTACCAGGAGGCCATCACTGAACTATTTGTTGGGTAATGAATTATTCACAAAAATGAGAGAAGTGAAAGATTTGGGAGTGCTGGTTCAAGATAGTTTGTCACCTGAAAAGCACATTAACAAGATACTGTAGTTAGAGAGACTTATTAACTCATGACTAACATAAGAGTAACATTTCATTATATGGATGAGGAGATGATGAAAAAATTGATAGCGGCCATGATCCGTCCCAGGTTAGAATATGCAGCAGTAGTGTGGTCCCCACACAAAAAGAAAGATATAAAACAAGACTGAGAGAATACAAAGAACAGCAACCAAGATGGTCCCCAATCTGGCAGATCTGTCATACAGAAAGAGGCTGGAAAAGCTGGATTTGCCTTCCTTAAAGGAAAGGAGAAAGAGGGGAGACATGATTGCAGTGTTCAGAACCATGGTGGGAGTAGATAAAATTGACCGAGAAGATCTGTTTTTATGGGATAAGAGAGCAACAAGAGGACATGGAATGAAATTGAAAAAGTCAAGCTGCTTGAAGAATATCAAGAAATATAGCTTTCCTTACAGAAGTGTAGACTTATGGAATAGCCTGGACAAAGAGATCGTCCAGTCTAAAAACTTAAATGAGTTTAAAGCTAAATTTGACTTACTGAGATACAGCAATGGGAACCCACGAGCATAGTATATTATGTGTGTATCACAATTAAGTATATTGGGTAAACACATAAGTATTTGGAACGGCTTAGACGAAAAGGTGGTGCAGGAGAAAAACATTCATGTGTGTAAAGGTAGACTAGATAAATGTGGATATGGAGACAGGACAACACGAGCATCGCTCAATTCCTGTATACTACAAATAGGTAAATACAATGCAAGCATAAATAATGAGCAAATGCTTCCAATCAGTTTTCACTAATGAAAAAGAGTTTGTGGAAGGGGAGGGAGTGACTAGCAATGTAGTGATAAATGATATAAAAGTGGAAGTACAGGAAGTGTATAAATTACTGGAAACTCAAGGAGAAAGGAAAGCCCCAGGACCAAATGGAAACTATAACTGGGTACTGAAGGAATGCAGAGAACAACTGGCGGATAAGATTCACAGTTTAATTGTGTGTTCTCTGGAAGAGGGGAAAGTGCCTCAAGAAAGGAAGAGGGAAAATGTGGTACCAATTTATAAGGAAGGAAACAAGGAAGAACCCCTGAATTATAGACCCGTGTCGCTAACCAGCATGGACGCAAAATTGTGCGAAAGAATTATGAAAGATAGTTGAATAAAATATCTGGAAGAGATGAATAATTTGGCTGATGGTCAGTTTGGATTTAGAAGTGGAAGGTCATGTGTTTCCAACTTGTTGAGTTTTTACTCAAGAGCGATTGACGTGCTACAGGAAAGTGATGGTTGGGTGGATCGTGTGTACAGTATATATATATATATATATATATATATATATATATATATATATATATATATATATATACTGTATATACTGTATATAAACTCAAACCTCGATTTAAGGGACTAAGTGGGGAATCAATTTGTCCTTTACTTGAAAATGTCCCTTACTTGAAAATGTCCATTGTTTTACCACATATACAGTATAGACAATCTTATTATGAAATGCAATGATTGTTTCACTATCTTACTGATTTATATGATTATGAATACTATTTTACGGGTACTGTATAAAGAAACACATTAATGTGTATAACCTAGACATTACGTATCATTTTTGAATGGTCTTGTCCATTTGTCAGGTAGAATATGGAGTCCCTTAAATCCGAAATCCCTTAAATGGAGGCCCCTTAAACCGAGGTTTGAGTGTGTATATATATATATATACGTATATATATATATATATATATATATATATATACATAAATATGTACAGCTATCACAAACTGACTAAGGACCTCCCACCACGAGGTATTAATAAACACAGAAATCATTGTATATCACAATGTTTGTTCATGAAATGCCATTCATTAATATGAAATAATGTTTCCTTTTTTTTTTAGTTCCAGTTGGATGCATTTTGGCATGGAATCACTTAGATCTCTAATGTAATATAAAGACATTTCTTTGCACCAAACATCTGTCAGTTCAGTTTTGAGGTTGTCCAGACTGGGTGTCTTCTCTACCATGATTTTCTTCATCTTTGCCCAGCAGTTTTCTATCGAATTTAGTTCCAGACTGTTGCCAGGCCACATGAAGACCTCAATCTATTTATCCTGAAGCCATTTTGTCACCTTTCTTGACTTGTGACATGGGGCTGGATCGTGCATGAAAAAGTCGCACCCATGAAAAGCAAAAAAGTTTAACAAATAATCTTCCAGAACTTGAATGTACCGGCCACCATTCATCATCATGTTCTTAGGAAGAAAGTAGAGGCCTCCCCTTCCCATTTCACCTGAGAAACACTCCCATACCATTACTGATTGTGAACAGTTGGCATCGTGTAAGCAGGGTCATATCGACTACAGGAGGCAGGGCGATGAACCTTGGCAGAATGCACCTGGAACACTTGAAATGTGCTTTCATCGGAAAACATAATTTTTTCCACTCATCCGATGTTCAGTGTACATACTTCTTGGCAAACTGAATGCGCTGCTTCTTCATGAAGTCAGTGAGAAGTGGTTTCTTGGCTGCGGTGCGGCTTGGCAAACCCAGCTCCTTCTGCAAGCGGTGTTGGATAGTTCGAATTGAGACGTCGTGTAACAGCTGGGGATGCATTCTCTTCAATTCTGCTGCTGTCAGTCGAGGATTCTTGATTACTTCCCTCTTCAGAAACGGTTCTGTACCCCTGGAAGTCGTCCTCTTCTTTCCACCGCTATGCTTGTGCTCTGGTACGACACCAGGTGGCAGGCCATGCACTGTAGCAAGACTCTTCATGACAGTCGACTTTGCGCGTCCAGTACATTCACAAATCGTGTTGCAATGATACGGACCCTCTCATCCCTTAAGCAGTATTTTCCATGTACGACAACCCGACTCTAGGAAAATAACAGGGCAAACAGTAAGGCACATGAAAAAAGAGGGAGGTGCAAGCTCGGAACGATGGGAACAAATACTCCCACTCTTGCTTCTGGGCAAGCACTGACTTGCTGAGCGTTCCAACATCTCCCGCCAACACCAGAGGAGTTGCCAAAAAATTCACTTGGTAGAGCTGGAAACACAAAGCAAAGACAGAGAACCCTCCCGTAACAATTCTGTGCATAGGTCCTAAGTCAATTTGCGGTATGTGTGTGTGTGTGTGTGTGTGTATTATATACATATATATTTATATATACAGTATATATATCTATATCTATCTATATATATATATATATATATATATATATATATATATATATATACAGTACTCGTCAAATGTATTCAGCGTTGTCCGCCGGGCGTGCAATACTTATGGCCCAAAAAGAATCACCCATTTTTGGGGGTAAGAATTGAGCCACAAGTTTGAGCTCCGAGCATGACGTCACGGTAGCCTGAGGCCTTCCGACGTGCTGGTTGGTTCCCGCCTCAGTCGCCCACGGGCTGCCTGAGAGAGAGGAACTCCGCCAAGTGTCCCTCTCAAATTGCGCCATTTTTTACCGAGTGTCCCGCAGTGTTTTGGCCTTCAAAACTTTGTTATGGCACCTACCCGTGAACTGTCGAGTGAAATCATATCCCAGATCATTGCTCTAAAGGAGGCAGGGCACCAAACAAAGGAAATTAGTGAATTGGTTGGTGTGGCACGATCGACAGTGCGTCGTTGGTGTGCGTGGTTTCGGAAGGAAAACAGTGGTGAAGTTCCCACAAAGAAACCAAGGTCTGGTAGGCCTAGGAAAACTTCCCCAAGGTCTGTTAATGTTTTAAAACGTGCAGTGGAGTTTAATCCTCGTGTGAGTGCAAGGAAAATTAAGGAGAGCAACCCGGAAGTGTTTGGTGAGGTGTCTGTGAGAACAGTGTCTCGTAGGGTGCATGAGCTTGGTTACACAAGTCATAGGCCTGTGAAAAAGCCTCCTCTCACCAAGAGCCAGAGAATTCGTAGGCTTGCCTTTGCTAATAAACATCTAAACTGGGGTGAGGAGCAATGGTTGTCAGTGTTGTGGTCTGATGAGGCAACGTTTAGTGTTACCTGTAACAGAGGAGCATGTGTGTATCGACGCAAAGGTAGTGACCCACTTGACCCACGGTATGTAGAAAGCACAGTTAAACATCCTGATTCACTCATGGTATGGGGTTGTTTCTCAGGGAAGGGTTTGGGGAAGCTTGTTGTACTTCCCAAGAACCTCAGAGTGAATCAGGATGTTTACCTGGAGCTTCTGTGTGATCATTTACCAGACTCCTTCGAGCTAACAGGTGCACGAGTGTTTCAGCAGGACGGTGCACCTGCTCACAAGGCCAAATCGGTCACCAATGGGCTTCATGACTGCGAGGTATCATTCATGACAGACTGGCCAGGAAATAGCCCAGAGCTCAACCCGATTGAAAACCTCTGGTACCTCGTAAAGAAGAGTCTCCAAGGGAAGGACGTGAGCTCTCTGCCTAAGCTGGAAGCCGCCATTCGTGACTCCTGGGACAAAATACCCCTCCAGCACCTCAGGAGCCTCGCCCTTTCACTTCCAAGACGTCTCAGGTCCGTGAAGAAACGTAAAGGCTACCCTATGAAGCACTAAAGGTAAATAAAATGCATTATTTATATGTTTTTTCAATGTTGAAAGGTTTGTTTCTCAGGAGGGATGCAGGGCGCTCCATACTTCTGACGAGCACTGTATATATATATATATATATATATATATATATATATATATATATATGTATATATATATCTATAATTAGACCTATCTCTATATGACAGTATTGTGATACCAACTCTAACGTATGGAAGTGAAGCTTGGACATTGTTGGAAGGACACAAGTCAAGAGTGAGAGCAGTGGAAATGAGTTATTTAAGAGGAGCCTGTGGAGCCACATGGAGAGACAGGCTGACGAATGAGGATATAAAGGAGCGTTGTGGTGTTGATGCGGATGTGATAGGAAGCGTTATGAGGAACACACTGAGGTGGTTTGGCCATGTGGAGAGGATGGAGGGTCAAAGACTGACGAAGAGAGTGTATGTGAGTGAGGTGGAGGGGGAAAGAGGGAGGGGGAGGCCGAGGATGAGATGGAGAGATGGGGTGGAGAGGTATATGAGAGAGGGGGGTGTGAGTTGGGAGCAGGGGAGTGAAATGACGGGGGACTGGGCGACTTGGAGGCGATTTATTTGTGGTCACCCCAAACGGGATTGAGGCGTCTGGCAATAGATAGATAGATATATATATATATATATATATATATATATATATATATATAGCCAAATGCCTTAATCTCATATGGGGTGGCCACAAACAAATCGCCTCCACTTCACCCTGTTCCCTGCCATTTCACTGCCCTGCTCCCAATTCACACCCCTCTCTCTCATATACCTCTCCACTCCATCCCTCCATCTCATCCTTGGCCTTCCCCTCCATCCCTCCCCCTCCACCTCACTCACATACACTCTCCACATGGCCAAACCATCTCAATGTGTTTCTCCTAACACTGTCTATCACATCCACATCCACACCACAATGCACCTTCACTTCCTCATTTGTCATTCTGTCTTTCCATGTGACTGCACAGGCTTCTCTCAAATAACTCATTTCCACTGCTATCACTCTTGACTTGTGTCCCTCCAACAACGTCCAAGTTTCACTTCCATATATTAGAGTTGGTATCACAACACTTCAGGTAATAACTTCACTTCCATGCCCACTTCTCTGTTTCTTATCATTGCCTTCAAGGAACCAGGAACCTTCCTTCCTTGCTGTACCCTTTCAAGCACTTCACCCTCCAAACTTCCATCTTTACTCATCACACTACCTGCGTACTTAAACATACTCACATTTTCCATTTCCTCACCAACCAACCTCACTGTACATTCACTGACTTCACCTCTCTCAAAGACCATCACTTTACTCTTCCCTACATTCACCTTTGGATTCCGTTTCCTACACACTCTCCCAAACTCATCCACTAAGCCTTGCAGCTCCCTTTCGTCTTCACTTAACAACACAGTATCATCTGCAACCAACAGTCTAGGGAATCTCCAAACAATACCCTTTCTCACTAGGGCCACTCTAACATCAACTGCCCTACTTTGTATCTCTTTTATTACCCCATCCATGTACAGATTGAACAACCATGGAGACATGACATATCCCTATTTCAACCCAACCATCAAAGAGAAAAATTAACTATTCACACGCACTGCAGCCTCAGCACCATCGTTCATACTCTTCACAGCATTCAACAACTTCCCATCTACTCCATATACAGTATTCTTAATACTTTCCACAGTCCTTGTCTATCCACTCTATCATATGCTTTCTCCAAATCCATGAAGGCTGCATACATCTTCTTTCCCTTCTCTAGAAACTTTTCCACTAAAGATATAAGAATGAATATCTGATCTACACAACCTCTTCCCTTCCTAAAGCCTCCCTGTTCTTCTCCAACTAACTCCTCTGACATTCCCTAACTCCATCAATAAGTATCCTATCATACACTTTTCCTATTACACTAAGAAAACAAATGCCCCTATGATTACCACACACTTCTTTTTCCGTTTTTCCTTTGTACAAGGGAATAATTATACTTGAATTACAATCCTCCGGGACTCTACCTTCCTCCCAGGCTAATCTGCACATCTTCCACATCCATTCTACTACTATCTCTCCCCTATGCTTCAGCATTTCACCACACACTCCATCAATTTCTGGGGCTTTCCCCTATTTGACTTTCTTCATTGCTTCCACAATTTCTCTCCTACTGATTTCTCCCTCTCTTCTCACCTTCCTCCTTCTCCCTGCCATTCCCCAGCCATTTATACTCGCATTACTTCCATTCTCTATGTTCAACAGTTCCTTGAAGTGTTCTCTCCATCTGCTCACTTTTTCTCCCTTCTCCACTAGTAATCTACCATTATCATCCTTCACTCCCTTACTAACTTCACTACCACCCTGTCTTACTCTCTTCACCTTTCCAGAACATTTTCTTACATTCTCTCCACTTTCCACTCAAATTCCTTCCAAATTCCTCATCCTTTCTCTTCTTACTCTCTCTTACTAATCTTTTCACCTCACTCTTCCTTTCTACATATAACTCTCTCTTCCACCTCTCAACTTCTTCCATCTCCCTATTTCTCATCCATTCATGGTATGCTTTCTTCTTTTGTGTCACAGCCTGTCTCACCTCTTCATTCCACCATGCTGTTCCTTGCACCCCCTTCCGTCTTCTCTTCACCCCACACACCACATCACATGCTGCACATATTTCTTCTGTGAATATCTGGCACACACCTTCCACATCTCCCATCTGCTCCAATTCATACTTACCCAATCGTTCCTCCACTTCTCTCTTATATTCTGCCTTTTTCTTATCCTCTTGTAACCTTTCCACTCTCCTTGCAACTACTACTTCCTCCCATCATTCCCTTCTTCTATTTCTCCATCTTACTTGGATCTTGATTCTGGCCACCACCAAGTAGTGGTCAGAAAGTCCACTCCTCCAACCTATAAGCTCTTGCATCCAATACACATCTTCGCATCCTTTCATCCACAGACACACAATCAATCATTGCCTTCCTTCCATTCAGTACCTAATAAACCATATCTAGGACCAGGAAGCAACACTACAGTACATGTACAGTATAACCCCCCCCCCTTTTTTTTTTTTTTAGCTGGAGGTTTGATGACAACAACTGTTTCATGGAGGATAATAATGTACTTTCAGCCAGAAGAAAGGGTCCTTCATGCCGGGTAGTTTCAAAGATTTTATGCTTTCTGCCACATACCATTTTAATTCAGACATTAGCTACGCCGCATCATGTCGTATGCAGGTAGTGCCGAGACGGATAATCGGGAGTTTACTGTACATTAATTGGTCCTTCTTCAAACCATGACTGCTGCATGCATTTAGCCTTGTAAACAACACATGGACTAAGGTGCTTTCCACTGGCAGTGATGAAGAACATGATGGATGTTGAACTCTTCGTCGTATTCGTGATATGCTCTGCACATTTTTACCACACCGGAATATCTGGAGCTTTCCTTTACGATCATCAATGATGCTGGTTTGATCATAGTTAAGGATGTTTGCAGAAGGTACTCCCCTAAGGCTGTCTTCCAGCTCTTTAACCCGTGGATTGCAAGCCACAGCTCAGGTTGGGAAGCGTCGCATTGAGAGCCACAGCTCAGGCTGCGCTAACTTTCCAATGGCCATGCATCACCTCTAACTACTCCTCCCCTACACAAACTTATGCATGGCATTACACAAAGAGAGAGACAACGCCCTGGATGTTTATCTTCAAGATTATAGAAAAAAAAAAAAAAAATTCTTTTTTTTTTCATTTTTTCACTATTCCCCTACGCAAACTTACGCATGGTGCTGCCAGTACACAAGGACGGAGAGAGTTTTCTTTTTTTTTTACCAGATGATGTCCTGGATGTTTATCTTCAAGTTTATAATAAAGAAAAACTACGTTTTTTTTTTTTTTTTTTTTTTTCCCCCACACCACGGGGTGGGATTAAAAAAAAAAGGTGACTGCGTAATCCACGGGTTAAAGTAGGTCACTACAACCTCTTCAGAGACAGTAGGTCGCTTCCTTGAAAAATTTTGGCATACCCCGAAGGACAACAGGACTTTATGTCTTCTTCAGGAAGCCATGTACTCAGCCTGTACCTGGGAGATATCCTTGAAATCTGTGATGCAGTGTCTACAACTGTCCAGATAGTACTTCATGAAGCTGCAGCATACAAATTGCCCCAAAGTACCAAGTCAAATTGCTCCATTAGTATAAAATCATAATATTTTATAAACAAAAGCAGCTAACTTACTTTGGTGGGTGGTTAAAGATTAATGACACAATGTTTTGTTATATATCCAAGGGACAGAGGAGGAAAATAGAATTACTCTTGTCTTTGATTCATTCATCAATCATCTAATCCAGCGTTGCCCCATGACATGCGTAGCAGCCTGGGGCTAAGGAAGTTGGTCCTGACATTTAAGATGAAAGTGACCAGCCTCACTCATCCCTGAGTGGTATTATGTGAGCAATAAACCCTAACCACCCTTTGGATGTAAGCCTGCACCAGTTCAATCTGATTGGAATGCCTCAACTGCCCACTAAACCACCAGACGACGCAATTTGGTTATATGGTTACCACCAAACCTTGTTTTTACTGCTGTAAATCACAGCTCAAAAAAATCTGAAAATAAGAGGAATGAAAAATTGATCACAGTTCACTTAGCTTCAGCAATCTATCCCTAAATTTCATGTACAATATAAGTTATTGATTTCAGAATATAGTACCATATGAAAAAGTCAAATATAGGACACCTCTGTTTACAATGTCTGGGCCACCTGAATGTCATTAACCCTTACTGAGTCTAATTGCCCCAGGTGAGTCAAATAACCCCATCTTGTGGTAATCATTCATTCTGTTTAGGAGAAAAATAAAGTTTTCCGATATGCAAAAACCTTTTTCTTTCTAATTCAGGTTTCTTGCTTAGAAAGATAAACCTTAATATTTTTTGAGGAACTTTCTTGATGTATACCTAGCAGTATCAAATTCACTGTTTACATATGAGTGGCATGTCCCTTCCTGATTTTTGTACACTACTTCATAGGATTCAGCATCTACAGAACGTAGCTTTTTTTTTTTTTTTGCTAAACAAGGAAAGAAAAATTATGACACTGGAAGAGCTATAAAAATAAATCAAGGAGAGTGAAATGCGCCACAATCATTCACACATCAATCAAACTTCAAGAAGCCTGATTATATTATCATATTACACTCAAAGCTTAAACTGGTGTACATACTGTATATACAGCAGAGACCAAATACAATATTCCTTTTTGCCAGGAAATGTGTATCCATCATCTAATACAGTGTTGCCCCATGAGGAGCGTAGGAGCCTGGGGCTAGGCAAGTTAGTCCTGACATTTATGATGAGAGTGACGAGCCTCACTCATCCCAGAGTGGCATTACATGAACAATAAACCCCAACCACCCTTTGAATACAAACCTGCACAGGCTTAATCTGGCTGGAGTGCCTTAATTACCCATTAGACCACCAGGTGCCATGATTTGGTTATATGGTAACCACCCAGCTTAGTAAATGATTTCCTGGTGCACAGGAAACCATTTGGCTTGTCACTCAATGCAGAGTCACCCATGGGCAGAAGGATGAGGAAAGAATGAAGGAAATAAAGACAAAAGAGGGAGTGTAAGGTCACTTGTAGGTAGAAGAAAGGGGAAAGAACGAAGAAAATAAAGACAGAAGAGGAAAGCAGGAAGAGAGGAAAGGACAGACACCCGAGAGCAGCACTACCTCGACTGAATGAATGGTGAGTGCCTCAACTTAATAGTATACTTGACATTCAAAGTGTGACCATGTAAACACTTGGATGAGAAATGCTAATTGAACATTTCTTACCTTGATATCTCTGTGAATCAAGTTCTTTGAATGTATGTACTGAACAGCTGCAACCATCTGCCGAAACAAGTCGAGGCACTGCCACCGATTGACGACAGAGCTATTTGCATTCCGGTGCTTGAGCCACTCCTTCAAGGACTCTCCACACAGACCCAGTTGAATAAAGAGGGTCATTTCAAGGGGCCTTTGAAATAACTGTGCATCTTTATTATATGTGCTGTGCACAATGCCATTTTTACTGATGCTTGAATCTAATGTATGTTTGCTGCTGGAGTCTGAGGATTTGCTAAACGGTGAACTGCAATATGCATCAACTGAGGTAAGCCTTACCTTCTCAGATTTTGAAGGATCTACACATTCATGAAAAAAACAAGAATTTCTATATAAAACTCCATTATCTGAAGAACTTGTACTTTTCTGACTAGAGGGGGAAGTCTTCTTTAAGCATTCCTCGGAGCTTGACATTTTCACTACAGCAAGAGGAACCTCTTTATCACCACATACATGTTGACTATCACAGAAAATGATGCTATCATCAGAAGAGTCTGACTCCTTAAGTCTCTCTTCAGCATAATAAGAACTTGGCTGAAAAAGGGAATCACTTGTGTAATCAAGCAAGTTGTTTTTAAAAACTTGCTTACACTGAATAAATTCAAAGTTTGCCTGAGTATTACAAATAGCAGATCCCACATCATTATCTCCAGCATTAAATACTTTGTTGTTCCGACTTGAGTTTGTATCTTCTTCCTCTATAGCACTCAGAGTTCTCTGTATGTAAGAGTTGTAAAAATATTTTTCTGACTTGAATTCCCTTGCATAGAATTCCTCCTCTTCTTTCTGTAATGAACTGCTGAAAAAAAAAAAGGGAAAAACAATGAATAATGTATTTTAAAAAACTGAAAAATATCTGGAAAGGTAATACGAAAGAAATGCAAATACAAAGGACAAACACTATTTCAATCTACCTATCTATTCCCAGATGCCTCAATCCAGGGTGGCCACAAACAAATCACCTCCATGTCACCCTCTTCCCTGCCATTTCACTGTCCTGCCCTCAGTTCACACCCCTCTCTCTCATATATCTTTCCACTCCATCCCTCCAGCTCATCTTTGGCTTCCTCCTCCACTTCACTCACATACACTCTCCTCGCAAGTCTCTCGCTCCCCATCCTCTCCACATGGCCAAACCACCTCAATGTGTTTCTCCTAACGCTTCCTATCACATCCACACCACAATGCTCCTTCACTTCCTCACTTGTCTGTCTCTCCATGTGACTCCGCATGCTTCTCTCAAGTAACTAATTTCCACTGCTCTCACTCGACTTCTGTCCCTCCAGTAAGGTCCAAGCTTCACTTCCATATGTTAGAGTTGGTATCACAATACTGTCATGCAGTAACTACTTCACTTCCATGCTCATTTCCCTGTTTCTTATCACTGCTTTCAAGGAACCAGCAACTTTTCTTCCTTGCTGTACTCTTTCAAGCACTTCACCCTCTAAACTTCCATCCTTACTCATCACACTACCCAAGTACACTCACATTTTCCATTTCCTCCTCATCCAACCTCAGTGTACATTCACTGACTTCATTTCTCTCGAAGACCATAGCTTTACTCTTCCCTACATGCATCTTTAGATTAAGTTTCTTACACACTCTCCCAAACTCATCCACCAAGCCTTGCAGCTCCCCTTCGTCTTCACTTAAAAACACAGCATCATCTACAAACAACAGTACAAGGAGTTTCAAAACACTGCCCTCTCTCATTAGGGCCACTCCAACATCCTCTGCCCTACCTTGTATTTCTTTTATAACCCCATCCATATACAGACTGAACAACCATGGTCACATGACACATCCCTGTTTCAATCCAACCTTCAAACAAAAAAATTCACTCAGCTCACTACCCATAGGCACTGAAGCCTTAGCACCCTCATACATACTCTTCACATTCAACAACTTCCCATTTACTCCATATATTCTTAATACTTTCCACAATCCTTGTCTATCCACCCTGTCTTATGCTTTCTCCAAATCCATGAACTTCTTTCCCTTCTCTAAAAACTTTTCCACTAAAGTCCTAAGAATGAATATCTGATCTATACAACCTCTTCCCTTCCTAAAGCCTCCCTGTTCTTCTCCAACTAATTCCTCTGTTATTTCCCTAACTCTGTCAGTAAGTACCCTACCATATACTTTTCCTATTACTCTATGAAGACAAATGCCCCTATGATTACCGCACACTTCTTTTTCCCCTTTTCCTTTGTACAGGGCAATAATTATACCTGACTTCCAATCCTCTGGGACTCTACCTTCCCCCCAGGCCACTCTGCATATCAATACTGTTAAGACATTCGGAACCATAACAAACTCTGAGTTAGAATGCAGTAAATAAATGGTTTAACTGGGCAGAAGACGTACAGCAAACTCAATTATCCGTCATCGCAACAACCAACCCAATGCAAGATCCTGCACTGCTGGCTCGGCTCTATCAAAGCAATATCCAGTACCAGAAGGGAGATAACCGTCAGTTCTATGCAATATCTGGCATCAAGGTGTATCAACCGGCTCATAAACGGTAGCCAACCAGCACTGTATGACTGTCTATCTATCTATCTATCTATAGCTATAGATAGAGACTGTATGACTGTACTCCATCATAATTTTATTGCATTTTATGCTTCATTTTCATATTCTGCTCATGGGAAACATTTTAGGATAGAGGGGTCAAGATGGATAGTAATGCAATACAGGGATACTCCACTATGTGATACCCCACTATGCGATACCATAGATTTGTGATGGGAGTAGAAATACCAGCCTACCCCGCCTATTGTAGGCCTACTCCCAGTTTTGCTATGGGTCCTGTGAGGTATCATCCAGGGGTGATCGGCTAAAAGTTTGAATCACGTGCACTCCGCGGCCAGCTGAGCCCTCCCGCCTGCAAGAATGTGCAGAAATGCTCGCACAGCCCCAACACCCATCATTCATTACGCATGCATCCATATTGTCCTTCTCGCACTGCCCATCACTGAGTAGGGATCTCTCATACACGCATCGTGTTACATCACCAATATTACACAAGCTGCTATTGTAGTGCATCATAACTGTGTCCCAGCAGTGCCAGTGAGTAGGGCAGTGAAACTAACCATGTGTGGTGTGTGACCTTGTGTCATATTTGTGCTAAATAAGTGTGATAATGTCTAGTCAGGGTGCTGCATGTGGTGGGGCTAGTGGAACTAGTGGTGGTAGTGGTGACTCTAGTCGGGGTAAGTTGTCGGCTAGCGTTGGTGCAGGTGATGTTCCTGCCAAGCACCAGTGTAAGAACATTTCAGTGGAAGTGAAGTTAGATATTCTGAAGCGTCATGACAAAGGTAAGGGCGAGTGTGCCGTCGCTGCAGCTCTCCACCTGCCGCAGTCGACTGCCTTGACTATTATAAAGAAGGCTGTTGCCATCAGAACTGCCACTGGGGTGGTTACAACCCTCAGTGACCCCTGTATCACCTGCCACAGAGAGCCAGTGATGGAGGAGATGAAGCAGATGCTCTGCTCGTGGGTGGAGGACCAGAAAAGGCGGAAGGCGCCAATAAGTCAGGCATTCATCTGTACCAAGGCACTCTCCCTTTGGGACAATTTAAAGATGAGGAGAAATTTGGATGCAAGTGAAACCTTTAAAGCCAGCCATGGCTGGTTTGATCGCTTCAGGAAATGGGAAAGCCTGCGCCATGTGAGTATGTCCAGCAAGGCAGCGAGTGCGGATGTGGTGGCAGCTGCAGCATTCCCTGATGACCTGATATGAATCATCGCGAAGGGTGGCTACAGTGAAAAGCAAGTCTTGAACTTTGACGGGACAGGACTTTTTGGGAAGAAAATGTCCTCCAAGACATATTTTGCAACGGAAGAGACGTCTGCATTGGGGTTCAAGGCTTCCAAGGACTGGCTTATACTTCCGCTGGGGGACAACCCTGAGGGTGAATTTAAGTTAAAGCCGCTCCTTGTCTACCACTCAGAGAATCTGAGGGCTCTGATTGGCTTCGTCAAGGAGAGCCTGGGGGTAATCTGGAAGTCTAACAAGAGGGCCTGGCTGACGTCCGACATCTGCTTTTCCTACTTCCACTCATACCTCTCTCGTGTCCTGAAGATGTATACCTCCAAGAAAAACCTAGCCGATCAATTCCTCTTGGTGGTAGACAACGTGCCTAGCCACCCTTCTGGATGAAAGACTGGGCCAGCAACAATGAAATGGTGTTTCTACCCCCAACAGCACATCATTGTTGCAACCTAAGGACCAGGGGGTGATTGTCACCTTCAAGGCATACTACCTCCAGCAAACTATGCAGCAGCTGGTGAGGGCAAATGAAAGTGATAATTGGACAACAATGCAGATATTATGGTGGAAGTACAATATCAGCATGCCATCGAGAGCATCACAGGTGCCTGGAGGGAGGTTAACCAGGCCACCATGAACAGTGTGTGGCACAAGCTGTGGCCAGAGTGTGTTCACTCGTTCACTGGCTTCCCCGTGGGCATGCAAGCACCGCCAGTGGAATGGGTGAGGCAAGATATCGTACAGCCGTCGCATGAAGTGGGGTTCGGTGAGGCGGATGGGGGAGACATGGAGGAGGCTATGGACAGCCACAGGGATGGGCTTCCAACGTGCCCACCAGGAGGAACAGGAGGAGGAAGTCGTCCCAGAGGTGCAAGCCCTGAACATAAAGATTCTAAAGTTGGTGGCCCACACTGATGAGGCCATCGCCTTGATGTGGATGAACGACCTTCTCCCAGGATGATGCAGGGTCACAGCTGATCGTTTTGAAGAGGGCAAGAAGGTATACCGAGTGATGTTTGACGAGAAGAGAGCAGCCAGGCAAATGACAATCATGTCGTTCTTTGAGAAACACCGCACCATGTCATCACCCTGCAGAGGATCTCCAAAGCCTGGCAAATAAGGGTGGGGGGGGGGTATGGGGAGGGAGACTAGCAGGGCTGGGGAAGGGTAGAGGGACTCGAGGGAAACAAGTGTGGGTGGGGGGAGGGTGGGAGGAGAGTGGGGGGATGGGCAGGCAGCTGGCAGTGCACCAAAGGGGGGGGGGCGGGATGGGGAGGGAGACAAGCAGGGACGGAGGAGGGAGATAAGTGGGGGTGGGGAAGAATGGGGGCCAGGGAAGGAAACAAGAAGGCCAAACAACCCTACTACCCACCCACCCTATTCTCACTCACTCACTCATTCACCACTCACTCACTCACTTACCGTTCTCACTCATTCACCACTCACTCACCATTCTCACTCACTCACCACTCTCACTCACTCGCCACTCACTCATGCACTCACCATTCTCACTCACCACTCTCACTCACTCACACACACACACACACACACACACACACACACACACTGAAAGAAGTATCAGAGGAAATCTGTAGTAAAGATATAGAGGAACACAAAAGGTTAGGGAAATACAAGAAAAGCAAGACAAGACCTCTAAAGGTAACTTTCCAGGGTGTAAACACTGTGGAGGAGATACTAAAAAATGCAAAGAATCTTATGGATAAAGAGGAGTTCAAAAATGTATGGATAAAAAGATGCCTAACACAAGAGGAGCTGGAATTACTGAAAGAGAAGAGGGAGGAAGCAAAAACAAAAAATGAGGGAAGATCAGAAGAGGAGGAGAACACATTTTTTTACAAAGTAATAGGATTGCAGGTATGAAAGTGGTACACAAACAGGAGGGAATAAAAAGGAGGAAGGTAGTAGAACCATGTCATGACAAGTATATAAATAAGATGATAAAGTTGATGTACTCAAATGTGGATGGAATGGTATCTAAATTACTAGCGATGAATGATTATGTCGGAGAAAATGAACCACATATAATATGCCTAACTGAAACAAAATTAACACCAAGGATATCCAATGACATACTAAACTTAGAGGAATACAATATATGGAGATGAGACAGAAACTTAAAAAAAGGAGAAGGAATTATAATATTAAATAAGAAAAATCTAAAAGTCAATGAAATAAAACTAGATAAACCATCACAAGTAGAACTGATTGCAGCAGAGATCAACACATCTGAAGGGAAAGTAATTGTAGCCAATTTGTACATGCCACCCAGATCAAACACATGGGAAAGAGACAAATATGAGGACCTGGCAGAGATTACAATTCAGAGTTTAAGATCATTACTACATAAAATGGAAGAGAAATCGGAAAGAAATACAGTATACTAACTGGAGATTTTAATACAAATATAAATTAGAATACTCTAGATATAATTAGCCAAGAAAGCTGTTGGGACCAAAAGCTCCTGGATCTCGTGCAAAAGTTTTTCCTAACGCAACATGTGAGGGAAACCACCAGAAAAAGAGGACTCGATGTACCTTCAATGCTAGATCTAATATTTACTAGGCAAGAATATGATATTGACAGTTTAATATATCACCCTCCACTCGGCAAAAGTGATCATGCAGTACTAAATTACAACTTCAGGATAGCATATAACATAGTTAACAGCAATGAAAGTTACAAAAAGAGCCTAAACTATAAAAAGGGAAATTATCAAGACCTAAGAAGTATTTCTTAGAAGTGGATTGGGAAAATGAGCTTAGAGGACAAGATTTAAATGCTGTATATAAAAAATTCTGTGAATTTTATGAAATAGGAGTCCAGAAGTACATCCCACAGCACAAAGAAGCAGATAAGAAAATACAGAAATGGTTCAATACAGAATGTGAAAATTCAAAAGAAAGAAGAGATTTGTTGTGGAATAGATACAGAAGACACAATAGTGAAAGGGCATATAATAATTACAAACAGGCAAGAAATAATTATACAAGAATAAGGAGGGAAGCCCAAAAACAGTTTGAGGAGGATATAATAAATAAAAGTAGCGATCAACCAAAGCTATTTTACAGCTACATCAGAAGCAAAACCAAAGTAAAAGATATAATACAATCCATTACAGACGAGGGAATCACCTATACACAAGAGAAAGATATTTGTGAAGCGCTAAATAAGAATTTCCAATTAGTTTTTACAGAAGAAAAAAATTTTGAGAGGGACTATGTGGAACATGCATGTCCACACGTACTACCAGATATACAAATAGAAGAAAAAGTAATAGAGGAGGAGTTAAGTAAATTAGACAGAGGAAAAGCAAATGGTCCTGATGAAATTTCATGTTGAGTACTACAAGAATGTGCAAAGGAGTTAAGTAAACCATTATTTTTAATTTTCAAGAAATCCTTGAGTCAAGGTAAACTACCTGATATTTGGAAGAAAGCAAATATTGTCCCCTTATTCAAGAAAGGAAATAGACAAAATCCACTCAACTACCCACCAGTATCACTGACCAGTGTTCTAAGCAAGGTATTAGAAAAGCTTGGGTAAATCATCTAGAAGAACACAGTATGATAACAGAAAGACAGTTTGGTTTCAGAAAAGGAAAATCATGTGTTACTAATCTGTTGAGCTACTATGACAGAGTAACAAACACAATACAGGAAAGGGAAGGATGGGTGGACAGTATCTATTTAGATTTCAAGAAAGCATTTGACACAGTACCACACCAAAGACTTTTATGGAAACTGTACCATCAAGGAGGAATTCAAGGCAAACTGTTTTGTTGGATGCAAGATTTTCTCATAAAAAGAGAAATGAGAACAGTACTAAGGGGAAACTATTCATCATGGAAAGAAGTGACTAGTGGAGTACCACAGGGTTCAGTGCTGGCACCAATCATGTTTTTAGTGTATATAAATGATATAAACAGTAACACTGGAAATGAAAGCTATCTGAATATGTTTGCAGATGATGCAAAAATACAAAGGAGAATTACTAACACAGACTCTTGTAAAGAGCTACAAGAAGAATTATATAAACTTCATGAATGGAGTAATACATGGCAAATGGAATTCAGTGTGGACAAGTGTCATGTAATCAAGTTTGGTAAAAGTGGAAAAAGACCTGATTGGGATTATACGTTAGGAAATAAAACCCTACACACATCAGAAAGAGAGAAGGACCTAGGTGTGATTATCAATAACAGACTATCTCCGGCTGACCACATCAGCGAGAAGGTATGGAACATGTATACACTGCTTGCAAATATGAGAATAGCATTCACATACATGAATGAAGACATGCTAAGAAGGATAACATCATTCATTAGACCAACCCTGGAGTATGCATCAGTAGTCTGGAGTCCTCATCTCAAAAAACACATAGACAACATTGAAAAAGTTCAATGGGCCGCTACAAGATGGATACCAAGCTTAAGGGACCTAAGCTACGAAGAAAGACTAAATAAACTGAATCTATCAACACTACAGGAGAGAAGGAAAAGAGGTGACATGATAATGCTATATAAATGCATATCAGAGAAGGAGAAAATAGACATAAATGATTACTTAACATATGGGGAAGCATCAGCAAGAGGACACTGCAAAAAACCGCATAAGAAGAAAGGTGATAAAGACGTATGGAAATTCAGTTTCCCAAACAGAGCAATTGATCAATGGAATGCACTACCGAATGAAATAGCGTGTGCCAAAACAATTCACAAATTTAAGGATATGTACGATAAACATGGTTTAAGACACGGGACAGTACGAGCTTGACTGATTCCTGTAAAGATACAATTAGGTAAGAACAATTAGGTAAGGTAAGAACACACACACACACACACACACACACACACACACACACACACACACACACACACACACAGTGGACCAGCCAGAGCGAACGGACGTGTCTTAACCACCTCTGAAAAAGTAGGTTTCAGAAATTATGTTTGTCCTGTCTCTTGTAGTCTTGTCTAAAGTTTAAAGTATTGTATGTTAATATAGTCTACCAAAAATGTAAAGAGTTATTGTCAGTGAGTATACATGAGTGTTTATCGGAATCTCAGTAACAGCTGTTTAGTACTATAACCAACCATCAAATATGGCTGACAACGTAAACATTGACAGACCTGAATTTCCAGGATTTGACACTGAAACAAGTGTGATGGATTTAGTTAAAACGTTGATTATGAGAATTAGTGAACTAGAAAAGAAAGTGGAGGATCTAGTATCAAGAAACATGCCTGAAAATACTGAAAACACTAAACAGAGTCTGATACAGACAAAGAACCAGGAGACCGAGAATCTGAAACGAGAAAATATCGAATTAAAAAGAAAACTAGAAGAGAGCAGTAACAAAATGGAGAAGCTGAGTACTGTGATAGAAGAGCTAAAGGCAAAGTGGGTACATGTGGAAGAAGAACAGAAAGAAGTAGTCAGCTTAAGGGAAATCATTCAGGAAGAAAGAGATATGAACAAGAAAAAAAATGGAAGAAAATGTAGTGAGAATATTGAAGAAAAAGAGAAAATA
This sequence comes from Coenobita brevimanus, assembly GCF_032717465.1. Classification (NCBI taxonomy): domain Eukaryota; kingdom Metazoa; phylum Arthropoda; class Malacostraca; order Decapoda; family Coenobitidae; genus Coenobita; species Coenobita brevimanus. The sequence goes on from NC_136996.1 coordinate 12,489,255, forward strand.
GTGAGAAAAACTGCAGAAAGAACAGATGTGTGGTAATATTTGGAAACAAGAAGGAGGAAGAAAAGGTTAGATATGGGAGACTCGAGAGAGACTCGAATCAAGTGAGAAAAATATTGGGCAAGATCGATCTCGAAGGAAACAAATGAAAAAAAGAAACTGAGGAAGTAAGGAGGATAGGGTCGTACAAGAAAAGGGAAGCAAGACCAATGAGAGTTAAGTTGTCATCAGAAAGTGTGGTAAATGACATACTCAAAGTGACCTCGAAACTAAGTAAAGAGGCAGGGATGGAAAATATTATAGTAAGAAAAGATTTGAATGATGAAGAAAGAGAAGTTTTAAAATCTTTGAAGGAACAAGTAGAGGAAAAAAATGACAGAGGTTAGAGGATGAATGTAAAATTTTTTTGGAGAGAATGATGGATATGAAAGTAAGGATGTGGTATGTGGGGGCCCAGAAGTGAAGGAAACAAGGGGGATGGATATGAATATGAAAAAGAGAAGAATGAGTACAGATAAAACCAGGGCAGTAAATCTAAATATCATGTATAGTACTGTAGATGGGTTATATCTAAGCAAGAGGAAACTGGAGACTACATAAAAGACACCTGAAACTGTATGCTTGGTGGGGACAAAGTTGGTCTGAGATGTTGATACAAAATTATTTGGATTAAAAAATTATAATATTTGGAGGAAGGATAGCGAAAGCATGTTTGAGGGAGGTACAGTAGAAGTCCGAATTTTCGGCATCTATGGGACCAGGCAAGTGCCGAAATATCAAAATTGCCGAATTATCAAAAACCCTACCCACTCAGTACCTTATATGTTTCGGTGAACACTATCATCACCACTCATATCATTACAAATGTGCTTGGAGAGAGTACTGTATACTGTTTGATACTGTACAATACTGTAATGAATACAGTACTATACATGAATATGAAAAATAAAGAAATTAGTGAACATACTGTATATAAATGTAATGGTACAGTAGGCCTACAAGTTCACATGCACTTACCTAAACTTATAGTAGGTTCCTTATTTACATATGTACAATAAAAGGGGTTGATTGGACTCTGCTACTGCTGGAAGAAGTCCCCAGCAGTAGAGGGTCCTGCAACAGGCTCTAAGGACTCTTCTCCCTGTTGCTGCGGCAGTAGAGCTTGAGGTTCAGAGACTGCTGTTGGTGATGGAGAGGAGGGAGCAGAGGAGCTTACGTTAAACTCATCCATAATCTGTTTCCTACTCATGCCAGCCTCTAATTTTTTCAACAGCTCAATTTTCCGAGCAATAGTCAACATCTTATGTGTACGCTTCTTGCTAACACCAGTTAACTTTCCACACGTGGAGGCCATTTTCAAAGTACGCAGAAGATGTTTATACTGTTCACAACACACGGCTGGTCCACTCAGGTGTTACAAAGCTCCTGTCTGATGTTGCGGTGCTTACAGCACACTCGAATAGTAATTTCAGAGGTATTTCGGTACGAAGTTCACAAAGCACACAGAAGAATCAAGAGAAGTCGGCAGCAGCACGGCAACAACTCGGAAGAATGGCGGAAGAATGGCGAAACAGATTCTCTTTCCTATGCTAGACTCACTACATGTTTGTCCTCTCTTTATGCTATAGGAGAAAGAGCTAGCCTCTGAGCTTCATGGCAGTGGTAGACTCGTTCCATCACTTTCACTATCTTACTCACTAAGGCGGGTAAAGGCGGGTAGCTAGCTGGCGAGCCTCATGGAGAATTTCAAGACTGACGAAAAAAATCGGAGAATCTGCCGAACGATCGGAGATTTTCGTAAATGGGACTATTTCTCAAAACTGCCGAAATGTCAGATTTGCCGGGGATTTGGATGCTGAAATATTGGACTTTTACTGGATAATGAATTTAACCCATAATGACCTAAGAGCAAAAAATAATGAAACTGAAAATACCATGGCTGAACTTTTGAGAACTGAAATAGAGGACTGTTATGGAGAAAAAATAGATGTACTAGTATTCATATGCCCCCAAAACTAGGGCATGGACAAAAGAAGATTATAAATGGTTAATAAAAGAATCCATTGTTAAACTACAGATGTTAACTGAATGAAGAAGTAGAATAATAATAATGGGATACTTTAACTGTAGGGAAGTTGATTGGGAAAGTATGGATACTGGAAACAATGAGGAATCATGGGTAAATAAATAACAGAATTGGTGATGGAAAACATGTTGGTAGTTTAGTTAGTACGAGTAGAGAGGTGGCCTGCAGTCTTACCAGACCCAGGATCAAATCCCCACTGGGGCAGGGAACAGTTTAAGGATTTTGAATTTAATAAAAGCAGACTTTACTGATGTACCAGAAGACCAACTGACATGTCGTAAAAATACCCCCGCTAATACCAATACACCAGTCCTGTATGAAACAGCCCTAGCATGTATTCAATATGGACAGTGGGTGTTAGCACCGAAGTGGTGGCATGTAGAGGTGCATGGAATGTAGGAGGATTACTAGGCCTTGGGAACAGGCTGTGAAGCCTATGCCCAGAATCAGACACATAACAAAAAATAATAATAATAATAATTAAAGAAAATACAAGAATTAGAGGAAATGACGAACCATCAAGGCTCGAATTAGTACTGTATTCACAGAGGACCCAAACGATGTGAGGAACATAACCTACCAATGCCCCTTTGGTTAAAGTGAACATCTGGTTATTGAGATGGAAGTGGCAGGAGTAAGGAAGGAGAAAGAGATGAAAAACACAGAGAAATTAGATACAATTATGGGAAGGCAGACTTTGCTTCCTTAAGGAACTTTTTCCAAAATGTAGACTAGAGTAAAATGAATGTGATCACAAATGTTGATGAGGAGTTTATTATACAAGTACACAAAACAGGAGTTAGTAATTGTGTCCCAAAATTCTCCACAGCTATGGAAAGGAAGAAAGAATGGTTTAACAACATATGTAGAATGGCACATGGGGCAACAAAAAGACCATGGAATAATGTGAGAAGAAGGTCTAGTGAAAGGGCTTGGGAGGAGCACAAGCAGATAAGAAACGAATTTGTAAGGGTGCGGAGAGAAGAAGAAAGGAAATACGAAAAAGATATTGTAACTAAATGTAAAAAGGAGCTGAAACTATTTTATAGGTTTGTAAATGGTAAAAATGACAAGAGGAAATATGAAAAAGATATTGTAACTAAATGTAAAAAGAAGCTGAAACAATTTTATAGGTCTGTAAATGGTAAAATGAAAGTTAAGGACGGTAAAATTCGACTGATGGCTGGAGAGGAAACTTACGAAAGAGAAGAAGAATTGTGCAAAATAATGAACAACAAGCTGCAGTCACTCTATGTGTTGGAAGAGGAATTTAGGGAACCTGAAATGGAATCCAGGATCAGGGGCACACCCAGGGGGGAGGGCCACCCAGAGAGCTAAGGGAGGGGGGCCAGGCCCGGGCCCCCCCCCTTAGCTCTCTGGGTCCTTTAAAAATTTACATATATTTATTTCGATAACAGCAAAACATGAAAAATTGGCAGGTACAAATGAAGAGTAAAACATGAGCCAGCCGCTCCCTGACTCTAAACCTGCATGTGACCTCTCCCATAATTATCGGATTACCTGACCTCATCTCACTACAGGTCCCCCCCTTCCTTAGAAAATTTCTGGGTGCGCCCCTGCCCAGGATGACAGGAATGGCAGAGATTGCAGTTGCCGTGAATGAGGTGCTACAACTGACAAGGGATTTGGATGTGAGAAAAGCAATGGGACCAGATGGTGTGGCTGGATGGATCCTTGGTGGAATGTGCTGACCAGTTAGTACAGCTTGCTTGTGTCATCATCAAGACCTCACTGGAAAATGGACAGTTACCTACAGACTGGAAAGGAGCAAGTATTGTGCCAATCTTCAAGGGAGGAGATAGAAAAGATCCACTTAATTATTGACCTGTATCACTTACTAGTATTGTTTGTACAATCTGTGAGAAAATTATTAGAAAAAGGTTAATAAAGTATTCAAAGAAAATGCAGCAATAACACCACGACAATTTGGTTTTAGGGAAGAAAGATCATGTGTTACTAACCTATTAAGTTTCTACAGTTGGGTAATAGATGTCATACAAGAGAGAGAGAGAGGGATGGGCAGAGTGTGTCTATCTTGATCTCAAGGAAGCATTTGACAGGGTGTCCTATAAGAGACTGCTGTGAAAGTTGAAGACCTTTGGAAGGATGCATGGGAAACTATTAAAGTGGATGGGAGATTATTTGATAGGAAGGCAGATGAGAACAGTTATAAGAGACAAGATTTCACAATGGAGAAACATGACTAGTGGAGTACCCCAGGGCTCTGTCTTTGCCCCAGTAATGTTTCTGATATATGTAAATGATCTGCCAGAGGGTTTGAATAGTTAAATGAGTATGTTTGCAGATGATGCTAAAATCATGAAACATATTAAATGTCCTGTACCCCCGCCCACAATATGTCTACCCCCGATGTATATATGCCCCCCCCCCCAATGCATACATGCCACCACTAAACTTGCTGACCTAGCACGCTTTCCCAGAGTCCAAGCCTGGGAGAAGGCGCTACTGTGTCAGTTCAGAGCAGACACAAAGAAGGGCAGACTATTTTGTTGTGAGCTCGTAATAAACTCCTTAACTAGCTGTTTGTACACGGAGTTTCTATCACCAAAGTATTGCAAGTTACAATTGGTAGCAGCGGTGTTTCGGACCATCAGATTCTGATCGCCTCCTACACTATTTAGTGCCACTAACAGATACACGACATCTTGCATCTCACAGCCTCACCCCTCCTCAGTGCCGCTCGTGGTGTAATAACTGGCTGTGCTCCCGGGTGTAGAATTTCTCTCACCAGTGCTCACCTCTCAAACAACCCCACCTACACACCTTGTTCCTGACCGCAAGTGTCACCATCACCGACCTACGCACCTGTTTCACCTGTTCCCAGCACCTGTTCCGAACTCATCATAAATCCTGCCCCCACAGTGCCACTTATCACTGTCTGCCCACCGCCATTCTCTGAATTTGCAACTCAACAGCTCTACACCTGCATTGTACCAACATCTGCCCTCACCCCCACCACCGGCCCCGACGCCGCCACACCTTGCCCTCACATGTAGTCTGCATTAAGTGAGCCTTCTAGGACCGCAACTCCCTGCCGGTGACTCATTGGAGCGTCTCTTCCCGTCTCGACTTAAGCCCAGCGAGAAGTTCCGCCTCTTCTAAGACTCATCCAACATATCGCTCCAGTCTCGTCCCCAGCCACTCTCATCTCCGACCAGCTGTCCCTCCAGCGCCGACCCGCCCTGCCCCGCCCCGCCCCAGCCCCGCTACACCCAGCCACACCTGCACATCATACATCTCGTCAATCCCGTCTCTACTGTGTAACTATAGTATACCTTACCTTTCTATAGAGATTATCCTCGATTTTCTCTACAAATTGGATATTTTGTAAATATTCCATCTCACTTCCATTACCCCGTTTTCATCTTCACCTACGTTATTTATTATGCATCTCATCCTTCGCCTTTTATTTAATCCCTCCATCCCCTCACCTTCATTCGTTTTCACACCTACTCATGTATTACATTCTCTCATCTTTATATTATACATTTCCACCTACATATCCATCTTCATCCTTCATCTCATCTTCCATTGCCGCATTAAATGTCATACTTTCAACATCAACTGCTTAACACCAGCCCTCTCGACCCAGAAACATCACCTGCCGACTCTAACACAATCACTTACTTAAGAAGTGGCAACGAGTACCACCGACCTGTACCTCTGACTCCCGTTTCACTTCCCGCAGAACCACTTACTACCCATCCTACAATCGTAAATCCAGATACCTCGTCCTCTACCCCTACCTCTACACTCCTTTCTTCTTCCTCTACTCCTTCCCCTATCGTTTCACTCACGTGCCTCACTTCATACCTGTCTTGCTTTCCCGTAACTACCACTGCCTTCTCTCTCTCCCACTCCTCTCCTTCCGCCACTTCCGCACTTCCAGCCATGGCCACCCCTCCACAGTCTCTCTATCTCGACGACGCCAATCATCCCAAATTTACCGGCCAGGACCCAACTTGGTCTGTCTATGATTTCCTCAGAGAAGTCGAAACTGACATCCGCAATCGGTAGATTACCGATGAATCGCTCAAAGTAGCCTACCTCATGGGTCGCTTGCACCACGGCAAATCGGACGTCAGATCCGCGATCTGTGCAGGCCATTTCGATAGCATTACTACCTTTGCTGATTTTCGTATGGAACTCATCAGCCTTTGTTGCCAGCATTCAAATGCCGCGTCTCTCATGGGATTCATTAATCTCCTAAACCAAATGGATGAGGACTTGAGGGTCCCAGCACAACATGCCAAGCTCCACGAAGCTGCCGCCACCATGAAAGCAACTAGTAGCGAGATGCTTCAATTACTGGTAGGCACGAAATGGTTAGAACACATAAATGGCGTTCCAGTGGTTTCACTCATCAACTTTGCTGACTTAATCGGTTGCCTGAGATTCCTTCATTGGCTTACTCCTACACAGCGAGAGCTAGCCTTGGAAATAGGTTTCAATCCAGGAGATAAAATTATTCAGGTCACTAAAGCCATTACTGAAAGAACAGGTTCAAACTACACGCATCAGGGCACCACCCAACCCTTGGTCTCCTCAGTCGGTCAATCCTCCACTACCCCAGACCAATCTCGCTCCCGTCCCACCACACGCGGCAGACCTGCCACGCATCGTTCTCCTATCGCAGGTCGTGATCAATCTAGCGTCCGACGGAACAGACAATCTTCGATTCTTTGCTGGCACTGTGGTCATCCTGGACATCGAGAATCCAGTTGCGACCGTAAATACAGACGTTCTCACTCCCAAACCAGACAGCGTATGCCTTTCCGCTCCCGTCGTCCAAAATGCAAATACCACAAATCCAGCATGACTCACACCACTGAGGAATGTCGTTACCTCAACCGCCACCAGTCAGGGGAAGCGCCGCGCCCGTATCGGCCCAATATCACATAGAACCAGAAACCCAACTCCCCATCCGCCATGTTGGTCCCATAACATCCTCAGGTTTAGTCATTCTCGGATGCAGTCATGACATACCAACGTCATTCTTCTTGGACACAGGATCTATAGTAAATCTGATCTCCGACAATTCCTTACATATTATTCAACAACATCACAACCACGTCAGTTTCCTAGAACCACCAGACATTCGCCTATGTGGTGTCGAAGGCTCAGAGTTTAAGGTTAAGGGAAGAGTCACCCTAGAAGTCAAACTACACAGAGATTTGTCCCCTATCCCAATTGACTTTCATGTCACTAATGACTTGCAGTATCCCGCAGATGCCCTTATTGGTTTCTCCACCATGGCACAACACTCCATTGCATTATTACCTGCCTGTGGTAGTATAGACATTTCTGGATTCCCAGTATACAGTATGGAATGTCCCCATCCTGTTCTTACAATCAAATCAGTCCTTCAGTTACCTCTGTCCCGATCACTACCAAAAAGTCCAGACCAGCCCAAACCACCACTATCATCATCCGAGAATACAGAGATCATTCCTTTACTGACTGCGAGCAAGGACATAAATTCCTCAATGTCTACTGATACATCCTCTCAGCCTTCGGAAATGGCTCTTACCTCCTCTCCCGACAACACTATCGCTGACTCAGACATGTCTCAGTTACCAACCTCCCGCAGTGTGAATGATCCTCTCCAATACGCAGAGACGAAACGTGCAGTAACGAATATGTGCACAATTTTGTTACCGCATGAGTTCACCAAAGTCTCTGTTTGTGTTGCCGGTGCGAAAGAAGGAGCGGATGTACTAACACTACCTGAGACGTGTTGTGTAAATGGCTTGACTTATGAGTCAGCGTGGTGTACAGTCTTAGAGGACAGTTTATGCTACCTGTACTTGCTCAATGTCACAAATGCTCCACTAAAACTTAAAAGTGGTGTAAAGATTGGAGACTTCCTAGTATACCCAGCGGCCGTAAAGGTGTGCCAGGATTCCTTAATTCCTACTATTAAGACTGATGATAGTATGCCAATTGGTGTATGTACTATTAACTCTACGGGATCTGCACTGACATATTCACCCGATATGCTCTCACATCTCACTTGCGCGGATTTCCCAGAAAATTCCACACAACTCCTCGACCTTCTGACCTCGTACAGAAACGTGGTTGCCTTACCCGGTGAACCGATGGGCAGAACAGACCTTGTCAAACATACGATTGAACTACTACCAGGAACTCAGCCGATTTACATACCAACGTATCGATTTCCTCACAGCCAGAGAAAGCAAACAGATCAAATGTGCAGAACATGTTAGACCAGGACATTATTGAACCCTCCGTCAGTCCATGGAATAGCCCACTTTTCTTAGTACCAAAGAAGGACGGGAACTTTAGACCAGTAGTCGACTATCGTAAGGTCAATTCTGTCACCGTTCCAGATCGTTTCCCGTTACCCGTCCTCACTGATTTGCTAGAATCCCTTGGTGAAATTAACGTAGTCTTTTCATCTTTAGACCTCCTCAGCAGGTACTGGCAGGTTGAAATGGAAGAGTCCTCTCGCCCAGTTACAGCACCCCTTCCGGACATTTTCAGTTTAAGAGACTCCCTTTTGGTCTGAGAAATGCTCCTTCTGTGTTCATGCAACTTATCCATTCAGTCTTCAGCGGTATGATGGGACACTCTTTTTGCTTACCTAGATGATATCACTGTTGTGAGTAAATCCATCCCTAACCATTTTACCAAGCTCCAGCAAGTCTTTGAACGCCTCCAGCTCGCAGGCCTGAAAATCAATCTCAGTAAATGTGACTTCCTGCGAATGAAAATCAAATTCCTAGGCCATGTCATAGATGCACAAGGCATTCATACTAATGAAGATAAAACTAAAGCGATTAATAACATCCCAGAACCTACCACTACCGAAGCTGTACGAAGTTTCCTGGGCTCAGTGGCTATTATCGTAGATTCATTAAAGACTATGCAAAGATCGCCGCTCCTCTGACCCACTTACTCAAACAGAATGTGCCCTTTGTTTGGACTAATGACCAGTCACAGGCTTTCCAAAAGCTAAAGACAGCTCTTGTAAATGCACCTGTTCTAGCATCCCCGATTATACCAAACCCTTCCTGCTCTGCACAGATGCCTCAGGCACTGGACTTGGTGCCGTTTTGATGCAACTCGATGAAGCATCAAGGAAGCGCGTAATAGCGTATGCTAGTCGCACCCTTACAACTGCTGAATGTAACTACAGTATCACAGATCTCGAAGCGCTAGCGTTAGTCTGGTCTTTGAAACATTTCAGAGATATAGTCTATGGTTATCCAGTGCATATCCAAACAGACCACCTTCCACTATGTGATTTGTTCAAGAACCGCAACCTAACAGGTAGGCTAGCTAGATGGTCCATCATCATCCAGGACTTCAATCCCACTTTTCAATATGTACCAGGCAAGTTGAATGTAGACGCAGATGCACTATCATGTCACGTAGCTTCAGCTATAACATCGCTGCAGCCCGAAGTAATTGAAAACACTACACTAATGTCAGAAGTTGTTCGAAACTTTCAACGCCAAGACCCCATATGGTCCAGAGTCATTTATTTCCTAGAATCTGGCGATGCCTCGACCTTACCTACTCTGCCAGTATCACTAGATGAGTTCATGCTAGATGATGATCTCTTGTACAGGAAAACACTACTAACAGGAAGAGACATGCCCAATTGCGAAGTACGCCAACTTGTCCCCACTGCCCTGATATCAACGGTTCTTCACATTGTTCATAATACCCCTCAAGCTTCCCATCCAGGTAAAGACCGATGCTTGCGCCAAGCACGTCTCAAATACTATTGGCCAACCATGTGCCGCGATATCAATGCCCACTGTGACTCCTGCCTCTCCTGCCACCGACACAAAGGATCAACCGGCTTACCTGCACCGCTCTTACAATACCCAATCCCGCCACGACCATGGGAAACTGTCTCAATCGATCTCTTAAAACTACCTCTCACGGAATCCGGCACTGAGTACTTGTTCGTAGCAGTCGACCACTTCTCCCGCTACTGTGTCCTTGTACCCCTCTCCGACAAGACCACAAAGAGCGTTGGACGTCCCTTTGTAGATCACGTAATTTGCCCGTTCAGTACCCCTCATACCATTCTTACTGACAATGGTACAGAGTTCAACAATAGCCTTCTAGATGAGATCTGTCACCACTTTCATATCAGTAAGTGCAATGTCGTGCCTAACCATCCAGCTTCCAATGGCCATGTAGAACGCCACAACCGAAAAATCTTAGAGTGCCTTAGACATCTAGGCTCCCATAGTTCGTCCTGGGATGACTGGATTCCCCACGTGGCATCCTCAATCAATAGCTCCATCAATGCATCCATTGCCGAATCTCCCTTCTTCATCCTCTTTGGTTTTGACAAGGACCTCCCATACTCTCTCTTATCCTCAAAGCCAGAACCCATCTACAACATGGATGATTATGTTAAACTAAAATTGGCCAGCTTCCAAACAATCCACCAGTATGTCCAATCCACTCTGGCTTCCTCTCAGGAGGGCATGCTGCAGCGCCAACATAAATCTGCCTCTCCTATCACTATCAATGTAGGGGATCTTGTCTTTGCTCATTCCCATACGCGTTCCTCTAAGTTGGATGACAAATTTACAGGGCCCCACCGCGTCCTGACTCAACAAGGCAACAAATTTCACCTCCAGGACCTGTCCACTAAGGACACCAAATGGGTCCAGGTTGATGACTTAAAGCAAGCACACCGTGGCCTCGTGTTGGAAGAGTCACTTACACAACCTCCTGACCCCCCTCCCCCTCCACACATCCCTCAATCTCCTTCATCTCCACCTACACCTACTCATTCATCAACAAATCAATATCGGTCCAAACTGCGCTCTGCCCATCAACCTCTACAGGACCTCTCCCATTAACTCTACCCTGATTTTCTGGGTACGATGTTAGCGATCTCCCTGCTGGCAGTGCTGACCCTCCTGGGGTCTGGGTCGGGTCAGGACGATGGTGGAGTATGTCCCAGGGCCTTGGTCGGCTCAGGAGGCGAGGTAGTCTCCCTGCGCTACGATCTTGCACCCCTGGCCGACGTAGCCATTGCCCTACCTGCCTAAGCGCACCAGCTCCACGGAATCAAGACCCATCTCACGGCCATCATGGGGACACGCAACCCAAATCAGTATCTCTATAACCTTTTCCTACCACTCTCCTGGCAATTGCAATACATAAGTAACAAATTCACTGAGCTCAATGACACATTTTCCATTCAGACACCCATTGGTCGTAACGTGTGAAACAAGGTCTCTTCGACTTCGGAGGTGAGATTCTAAGTGGCTTGTTTGGCGTTGCTACAGCCCGTGACATTTCTGGCTTCAAATCTAATCTCGCTCATTTAGCTTCAGCCCTAGAATCCCAACGCCGAGTCATCAAAATCCAACACACTATGTTACAGAAGATTACGGCCCACTTAAATGAAGTAACGTCCACTCTAAACAACTTCACTGATATCTTACGACAACACCTTTCAGATCTCAATGTTATCTCTCAGTTCTTCTACCTCAAACTCAACATGGATAATCTCCACCTGGCCATTGACTCTCTCCTGTCTCAAGTCTCTGCCTTGGTTCATATCCTGGTCGATGCTATAAATGAACGTGTGACTGCCGACTTAGTACCTGTCTCAGCTCTCCGTTCTGTCCTGGAATGGGCTCACTCCACCTTCGGTCAATCCCAGGTCCTCCCCTACTCCTCCCTCGAATATTATTATCCTCTTCTCGGAGCCACTCTTCTCACCAAATACATCATCGTCCATATTCCTCTCCGTTCTGCCATAACCTTTAACTTTTTCCACATCATTCCATTCCCTTTCCGCCTCAACACCTCCTTGTTACAGGTATCTGTTCCTTCAGAATATTTTCTCCTCTCCCATGATCATCTTTCAGTTGCCTTCCTTTCTTCCACAGACCTCCAGAAATGTTCCTCCCTTACTCCGACCTCTCGTCTCTGTGCTGACACCTTTTCACTATCTTCCCTAGCAGCGCTACACCCTGTGAGTCTGCTTTAGTTTGCAACCATTTCATCTACTCGGCCTGTTCCTTTGTACCAGCTCCTGAACTCCCGGTTCCCATCTCTGTCACAATCATGTGTCCTGGTTCTTCGGTTCGATCCATCCCCGCTAGTGGTCTCCACAAAGCACCAGACTATTGTACCGTCAAATCAGAGTCCGTCATCACTTACGCCACTCGCTATCACCAAGCTGTCCGTAAACACTCCTATGACATCTTTCAACCAATCAACATGCCTTCAACCCTACCATCTGCCAACATAACCGTCACCTTCCCTAACTTGCGCATGCTAACATTCCTCAATGACAGTGACTTCATTATGGATCAATTTTCTCTAGCCTTCAGCTGTTCATGGGTTCATCCAACAGTTGTGTTTCCCTCTGTGGTTATCGCTTTCATAGGTTTTCTACTCATCATATGTGCAGTGCATTGCTGTGTCAGGAAAATGGAACGCCGTCTCCAAGAAATCAGAGTCGCTACAGGCATAGTTCGCCCTACACACGACGTAGAAACTCCCCGTACATAGTGCCCTCACATTCAGTGACTACCAATGCCATCTGACAATTAACCAAAATGTTAACAGAACTCTTCCTACTAGAAAATGATGGTATTTCTTTAATGCATTATTGAGTGACAGTGTATCCTAAAAAAAAAAAAAAAAAAAAAAAAAAAAAAAAAAAAAAATGAACGAAGAAAAACAATAGAACTCTCATATCTACTCCTTGTTTATCATGTATCAAGATATTATTGTGTAATCCCCATTATGTCTATGTATACCTTCGACCCTTACTGGACACATACCTATTAATCCTTCTTATCTTATATGTATATATCCTCCTAATTCCCTCCCCTAAACATGGCCATGTCTCCCCTACTGCCCCTGTATCATACTTATCCCTTGTACAAACCTCCCCGACCCTGCCTTGGTAATATAATCAAACACCATATAACTCCTGGTGTCAGGAGACACCATCTCAACTACCCGGGGGAGTAATGTACCCCCCCCCCTACAATATGTCTATCCCCGATGTATATATGCCCCCCACCCTCAATGCATACATGCCCCCACTAAACTTGCTGACCTAGCATGCTTTCCCAGAGTTCAAGCCTGGGAGAAGGCGCTACTGCTTCAGTTCAGAGCAGACACTCAAGAAGGGCAGACTATTTTGTTGTGAGCTCGTAATAAACTCCTTAACTAGCTGTTTGTACACGGAGTTTCTATCACCAAAGTATTGCAAGTTACAGTCCTGATAGCTGTAAAACACTACAAGAGGACTTGGACAAACTCCACAGCTGGAGCCAAACTTGGAAAATGGATTTTAATGCCAAGAAGTGTCATGTATTGGAAATGAGAATGAGTGAAAAAAGACAGCACTGGACATATAAAATGGGCAATGGGATAATTAGTAAAAGAAAAGATGAGAAAGACTTGGGAGTGATTATTCTGGATGACTTGTTACCAGAAAAGCATATAAATAGAATCATTGGAAGCACTTATGGATTACTGATGAACATGAGGGTGGCTTTTAATTATATGGACAAGGAAATGCTGAGGGAGATGACACTGACCATGATAAGACCAAGACAAGAGTATGCAACTGAGTTATGGTCACCTCATTTGAAGAAGCAAATTGATAAACTAGAGAAGGTTCAATGGATGGCAATGAGGCTGATACCATGCTTATGCGAACGTACCTACGGGGAGAGATTGGGAAAACTGAAGTTACTAACACCGCGCGAGAGAGGGGAAAGAGGTGATGATCACAATGTTTAGAAATGTATGAGAAACGGAAAGGGTGGATAGAGAGGATCTTTTGGTGTTGGGAGATGGAAGAACAAATGGTCAAGACTTCAAGTTGAGGAAAAGTATATGTCTTAATGATCTGAAAAGGTTCAGTTTCCAAAACAGATGCATAAGTATTTGGAATGACTTAGACGAAGAGGTGATGCAGGCAAAAAACATGTGTTAAAAACTACACTAGATAAATGTAGATATGGAGACAGGACAATACAAGCTTAGCTCAATTCCTGTATACTACAAATAGGTAAATACACACAGGTTGCTGACATAGACGGAGCTCTTTGTGGATGGTGGGGAAATAATCGCCCAATCAGCGTTGAAAAGGAAACCAGCCTAATTGTGATTAAGTGACTGAATACGTGAGTGATGGTCCCATCGGATCTTAGTATTAAAAAAAAAAAAAAAAAAAAAAAAAAAAAATTCAGTCATAAAAAGAGTACAAGACACAGTACAGGTACAGTACAACGTTTCTGTATGGTTGCATCATGGCAGAAAGGGATAGTTCATTGTTTACATCTTGTGGCGGTGACTTTGCGGGCTTCTCCGATGAACATAAGGGTAAAGGAAGGACTAAACTGAACCAAACAAGAGTAGCATGAGTGGAGAAAATGGAGGACAGGAATGTCCAGGAGTTAAAAAAAGGTATGGTCAATAATTAGAGAGTTCCAGGAACGGACCTTGGATCAGGAGAACGAGATCAAAGTAATGCAGAGTACAGGTAAGTTGGAAAACGTCTGCACACACAGTGCTGAACAAGAAAGAGAAGTTACAGAACTAAAAGTGAGTGACGAATCTGCCTCAAATGAAATAAAACAGCTCAAGAGGAGACAGTAAGAGGCTGGAAGAAGAAAGGGACAGGATGAAAAGTAAACTAGATGAGCATGAATCAAAATCAGGGAACGCAAGATGAACATGAACACATTACGGAAATCAAGGAGCAACAAATGGGGTGGAAGAAAATTCAAGAGGAAGGAAATATAAATTTGAAAGAGATTATAGAACAACAAAGCAAGGAAAAGACAGAGATGGAAGTGGTTAGAGTGCTAAGAAGTAGAGAATCTTAAGTCAGGGATGTAGCAGACAAGGAAAAAATGAGTGATAATTTCACAAGGAAAAGAAAAACGTATCACAGTAAGATCAGAAAGGGAAAGAGAAGAAGTGGGTAAGGTTAAAGAGATAGTATCAGTAGTTATGGAGGGTAACAACGAAGCTCAAGAAGAGACTGAAGAAGTGTTTAGGTTAGGAAAGTACGAGGAAGGAGGGATGAGGCCAAATAAAAGGCCACTTAAAATTTAAGTCTCAGGTAATGGGAAATGAAATCATCAACAGAACATGGAAATTATCAGACAAAGAGGGGTTCAAGAATGTTTGGATAAGAAGAGATGCTAATGAGGAAGAAAGAGCTAAAATAAAGGCGCTAGTAAAGATTGCAAAGGAAAAAAATGAACTGAGAATGGAGGAAGAGAAGACAGTGCTCTACTGGAAAGTTATTCATCAGAAACTGAGAAAGTGGTACTGATGGAGAGAGGGAGAGAAGAATGAACAGAAAACAATGAATAATGTTTGAAAATGGCATATACTAATGTTGATGGTTTAATATTGGCAAGGATAGAAATCAATGAGTTCTACATGCTATGTGCTTTGTAGAGACCAAGTTAAGAGAGGACACTGATATCCATATGGGAAATTGTAAATACAAACTGTTGAGATGAGACACACGGGAGGAGGAGTGATGATAGCAGTGAAGAACAACATAAATGTGGATACTGTGGAACTGGGAGAGGGTAGGGCTGAAATGATAAATATAAAATAAGAAACTGGAGAGAATGGCAAGAGAGACACAGCATTAGTATATGTTCCCCCAAAGACAAAGGCATGGAATGATGATGAATATTAGGAAATGTTGTGTAATGATGATGAATATTAGGAGATGTTGTCAGACACGGTTAGTTATCTACAGAAAGTGACTGAGAAAAGCAACAACATAATTCTGATGAGTGATTTTAATTGTAAAGAAGTGAACTGGGAGGAATGGGACTCAGGAGGCAGTGAAGATTCGTTGGGAACTATGTTTTTAAATACAGCAATGAATAATGAAATGACCCAGTGGGTTAAAGAAGACAAGATTCAGAGGTGATGACACACCAGCAAGACTGGATTTACCGCTAACCAAAGGACCTGACATAATTGAATCTTTGAAATATCTGTGTCCTATAGGGAAAAGTGATCATGTGGTCATTGAGTTCCAGATGATAAAAGGGAACGTGGTAAGAAGAGACGAGCTTCAAAGGCAGGGAAGATACAAGTTTGGGAAAGCAAAGTTTACAGGACTGAGGAAATTTTTTGAAAATGTGGACTGAGGAAAATTCAGAGAAACAAGAGAGATGCAGAGGAAGTGGGATATCTTTTTAGCCCTCCATAATTCAGGAGTGGAAATATATGTGCCAAGCGTAAGTGGGAAAGAAAACAGGAAAAAGGACTGGTTTAACCCCTTAACTGCAGGTGTCATTCCAGAATGACATAGCAAAAACTGGACGAAACCGCGGGTGTCATTCTGGAATGTTTGTGAATATTTTGAATACCGCGCGTTTTTCCGCGCGCCAATTGTTTCAAGGGAGAGTAGCTATTAAGTTCTTTCACTCCAGCCGACCCCCACCTCCCTCCTCCCACCCCCCGGACCCCCACCTCCCACCCCCTGGGCCCCCCACCCCACCCCTGACCAAACACGCATCAGTATCTGTCCAGCTTTGTGAGTGACAACAGCGCTGATGTGGCAGTGAAGTGCGGGCAATTACAACGTCTTTTACCTGCCTCAGTGAACACAGAGTGGGTGTTTATTGTATGTGCAGTGTTCATATATGTTTATAGTATTATTATCAGAATGAGGTTGGCATTTGGTAATAGTGTGTGAGCGAAAAATAGCGATTTTAGATCTCTCACTTCTAATGGCACTGCCCATCCAGTGATAGTCAACAAAATCATGAAACCTACACCATTGCAAAGCCGAAGGTTAGTACTTTCCAATGGTACCTTATTTTTCACTCTAGATTTATTCTGTGCAGAGTTATAAAGGTTTAAAATTTGTTTACATTTTGGCTGGAACCCCCGTGGGGGGGGGGGGCAGTTGGGTCAAAACAATGCTCGCGGTTAAAGGGTTAACAGAAACTGTATGATAGCAAAAATGGAAAGGGACATTGCATGGAACAACTCGAGAAACAGAAGTAATAACAGAACAAAGGAAGAATATAGAAGAATCAGAAATGAATATACAGTACTAGAATATGTAGAGAAGAAAAAAAGAACTTTGAAAAAGGTATAATTGAAAAATGTAAGAAAGAACCCAAATTGTTTTATAGATTTATCAATGGCAAATTGAAATAAAAGGAAGGAATCACCAAACTGAAAGTAGAAGGAGAGGTCTATAAAGAAGCGGGAATGCAAGCTGAAATAATGTACAAATTTTTCCAACCGGTTCTTGTAGTGCCTGGAAGTGATAATGAGTTGTATCTAGTTCACTTTATATGACCAAAAGTTCAGTTAAGTGAGAGAGTGTGGCCAGGGTATAGTTGTTTCCATGCGGAAATGATCAGAATGTAGATTAAGTTACCTAACTGCTGTCATTTTTTTTTCCCTACTGTAATTTACTAGTATTAAGTGTCTTTATAATATAGAAACTCGAGTGAGAAGGAACATGTGCCTATGATCATGTAATCTAGCATTGTGTACGCATGCGCCAAGTGGTGTGAAGAATGATGATTTTCATTGTTTTGTCAATGCAAGTGTATAGAGAGAGAGATTTTTGTAATTACTGTAACTAGAGAATGTCATTTTTTTCGGGTAATCGATTATAAGGGGAAAGGCATCACATTGAACCTACCACGTGTCTATATTAATGAAAATTTTAAACTGCGTAAACTGTCATCCCCACTCCCCTTTTCCCACCACTAGTACCACGAGATGCTCACTCGCTCACCGGTCATGAAATGTGACGGGTGGTCAGTACTGTCATCATCCTCCCCTCCCCCCTTCTCCCCCTCCCCCCTCAAGGAATTCTGTAAGTAATTTGATAATATTGATGTTTGACATGTTGAAGCGTGAATAATTGATACTCCACGAGTGATAATAGTGACGAAAATAAGAAAAAGACTCGGGTTAGTATCAAGTTGTCGTCGTTCCTCAGAGAGTGTTTGATCACACGAGGTGATGCCATTGGCCTCATTGGAGAAGCGAGTCTGAGTTCCCGCTCACCTTCCTTGTATTTCTTGAGCTGGATAGTGAGGTATTTTCCATATTTTTTGTGTACTGTATTTTATATTAGTACTGTATTATTTAGTGTGTAACTGGAATATGAGAATGTAGTTAAGAAGCAGAGTTCTGTCTGAGCCTCAGATAAATGTGATTTTTGTGGGCCAAATATCAGGTGCCTTGGAACTGTGAATTATTTATTAATATGTGTTAGGATGACTTTGCATTTCAGTACTTATTAGGGCTGTGTTAGTTGTGAGTTAATGTTCACATATTGCTTTGTGAGGTACCATGATATCGATGCAGTGATGTTTTTCATGGTTAGAGTTTGAGTTCTTCATGCTTATTTGTTATAGTACTTTTTCTTCCATGTTATCCCTACAATAAGTATTATTTTGAGTAGACCTATGTGTCTGTAGTGCCATGTGTTACTCTGTTATTTATTGAGATGCTGAGTGTTGTACCTCATGTTTATTATGAGACTTTCTTGATCATGTGAAGGGATTACTTGCATTAGGGAGAATAGTTATTCATTATACATATTGACTTCTAGCGGGTCCAAGTGTGGAGGTCGAAGTCCCAGTGAGTGAGCCAAAGTCGAAGTGCGGAGGTCAGTCCCAGTGAGTGAATCAAGGTCAAGGTCCCAGTGTGGAAGTCAAGGTCAAGAATATGAGAAGATTGGACCAGTGAACTATGAGCTCAGAGGGATGGTTATGGAGAGCCACACTGGACTGAACCTGGGACGAAGGAGCTACGTTATGGCATCTGATATTAGGACCATATATTTTTTTATTTTTGAACAACACGCCAACGGATTCAGGTTTAATCTTGAAGGCTGGTAGCTAGGATGATTTCTACTCATTTTTTTTATCTTGATAATACACAGTTCCTCCCACTCGAACTTTATGGTTTGTATAACCCTTGAGAACTGGTGATATAGAGCTTACCTAGTACAGTAGAACCTCGGTCCTCGAACACAATCCGTTCTGGAAGGCTGTTCCAGGACCAAATTGGTCGAGGACCGAACTAATTTTCCCCATAAGAAATAATGTAAATCATTTTAATCCGTTCCAAGACCCCAGATGCTTACCTATTTAAGTTTCAGCACTGGTACCAGTGCTTTCCTTTACGAGGTCACTGTATATTTCTCTTGCCTTTTCACAAATTATATACTCACTAACACTGTCTCCTGCTAACTGTTTCTCATTGATGAAGATAAGCAATAATTTTTCCACTTCAATTATTTTCCGCACTACTTTCCTCTTTTCACTGCCAATAGCCATACTGGATGAACTTGCTTTCTTTGGAGCCATTATTAGGGGCTAATACTGCACTGAATCAAGAAAAATGTGAAGCACAGCAGGACGACCACGTTGACGAACAACAAAGGTGGACGCGTGACTGTCGGTCGGCCAGCTTCCCTTCGTTTGGCTACGTTCAGGTTGGTCGAGGTCCGATATTTTGGTCGACCTCTGGAGCAAAAATTTCTTGAATTTTTTGGTCGAGGTCCGATTTGTTCGACATGTGAGACGTTCGAGGACCGAGGTTCCACTGTAGTTTGTTAATGTGTAACCTTAGGAGAATTTTGGGGAAATTCCGAAGGTTGGGCTTGGATTGGCCGGGTTGGAGACTGACCCCGTCATTTTGGCATGCTACCACTCTTAACTTGACTACTTGAAAAGTAACAAACGCAACCAAAGAGGCCGCTATTGGTAGAGAGTCTCCGTCAATCTGAGTTCCCGACCATACCAGCATGTGTAGTCATCATCTGTGACTTGGTTTTTGACCCTTTTGACCACGCAATAGTCTGGATTGCATAGGTGCCCAATACGAGTGGTGGCACAACACTGGGATGACCCTTAACCGCGGGGTTGTTGGAAGTGTGCCGTGCGCGTCCCGTGGGGATAATCGCGCTCAGACTGACTTTTTAAAAATATTTGCCAAAAACCAGTTATTAGTCCTAGAATATTATAATTCAATAAGCAAATGGCACATACCTTCAGCTTTCTCCTGGAATGTTTGTTGATCCTTTGTCGACTACCATAGGACTTGTGGAGACTTCTGAAGTTGGGTAACAAAGTCTCCACTTTACACTTCCCGATACCCTGTAATATGGTTACCACTGCCTGATATTATAACTACAAACACTATTCTATGAATTCAAGTAGTTTGGAATCCATATGCCCCCCCCAAAAAAAAAACACTGTGAAAGCAACGCAAATTACGAGCGCATACGAGCTTTCCACCCACGCTCATTCCCCGATGGTATTCTGAGGCGGAGCTGTCATTTATTATTCATAAACACACTCTCACTATATATTCCTAGTATTTATTACACATATTTATATATACAGTATTTATCCATAAGTTTCTTTCAGTACTAGTAGTTTATTTTCACTCCAGGCATTCACTTTCTCGTTCAGTAAACTAACTAGTGTAGAGAGCGAAAGTTTTCATTTTCACTTTCATTACTCCAAGTATTTATACACACTAGAGCAAAGCTTTCACTTTCACTTTCATTACTCCAAGTATTTATACTCGTATTCTTATATTACAAACTATTTACATTTCTATTTACATTATTTTATTTACATTATTTACATTTCTATTCTATTTACACTATGTTATGCACTGTCACTTGCAGTAACTTATAAAACTATTTTCCACTGTTCAGTTATATTTACATTCATTGCTTTCACTTGCTATTTAAACATTATTTACATTTCCACTTGCACTATTTTAGAGTCACCAGAAAGATTGTAGTCACTGTCCATCATTATCATTGATCAATTAGCCAGTTCACATTCCACAGTAGAGTCACTTAGCCCTTTACCGCTTCCCACACGAGGTTTAGTAGGGGTTGAGGTCACAGGGCCCTTTGCAGGGGGCTAAGGACTGGCGCGAATCGGACATGGTTTCACCTTGAAAGATGACAGTAAACTGAATGATGTATCCTAGGGGCAGGGAAGGGTTGACAATGTCAGCGTGGTGACTGCTGCTAATTTATATGCTATAAAATGATTGGCAGGAAATCTAGACAATACATAATAAATTAGGTAGTTCCAGGTGAATGTAAATATCACTTAGGCTTCTCCCTTCCTTTCTTATACCCGGTATATATTTTTGTTACGAGAATAGGTCATACAGCATATTTCAAGGGTAAATAAACAGGGAAAATTAGCGAACGAGTGCATGTGGGGTGTTGCCAGGTGATAATTATCCCATTCCAGACATATGGCAGTATCAATTACTTTTCTCTTTCTTTTATATATTATTATGTATAAGAATAGGGCATAGGGCACATTTCAATGGATAAAATGAGTGGAAAAATCCGTCCAGGATTTGTGTAGTGCAGTGCAGCTGGACTGGCGGGAGGAGAGGGTAATGGAGGAGAGGTAAGGAGGAGTGTCAAGGATAGGGGGAAAAATGGCTAAATTGTCAACAGTGGATGGGAGTGTAGATGACATTAGCAGAGCTGAGTATAGCTGGACACTGGTAGTACTGATAGATGATACAAGCCACCACTTGAAAGCCAGGGCAAATTAAAAATAACACAGAATCATAAAAGTGACGCACCGCAGTATGATCCCTTGCTCCCGAGCACCACGAAAGTGACGTCCCGCGGTTAAGGGGTTAATGTGAGGGTAATTAAACTTGTAAGCAATAACTGAGAGGTCATTTAGATGACTGTCATTAAATCTCATTAAGATAATGGCTCATCCCCCAGTTCTCAAAGGTATATGTACTTGCCATTATATGTAGAATTATGGGGTATGTATATTTGTAGTGTGTACTATCTTGGTGTTGCAGCTGGGCATTTTACTAGTTGAATATTCACCTTCTGGGGTTGCTCACATTTGTATATTTCATGATGGAGTCCCATGCTGAAAAATTAATCGACCTTGAGACTGAAATTCCTGAGGGAGTAGGTGTGAAGCAGGAACCATCTGCAACTGATGAGTGTTTTGAGCATATTAGAGCTTTGGAGGACATGTTAAGCCCACGCGGACTCACCCCGACCAAGATTGGAGACCCATCACAGTATACCCCCATAAAGTCTGGAAATCGAGGCAGTCAACTCCACAATGGTCAAATTTGCCTGATGGAGGTATGCAGAGCTGTCAGGGAAATTTGGTAGTACTAGAAAGCAAGGATGTTGACATTCTAAGGATGAGTGAAATGTATGGTCTACGTACTAGGACCCTGGTGGATCACTTTTTAATGCAGGTGGAGTCAGTGATTGCTAACTTAGAACGGCGGAAAGCGGTAGTGCTCACCCGTATGGACACAGAGTTGCGTACATACGTTCTGGGAGAGTTAAGCTTATGCGAGGCAGGTGGTACTTATTGGGACATCAAATCATTGTTGCAACAGGAGTTCAGAGGTCCCGCAGGGATCGCTGATGCATTCCGCGAGCTTGCCCAAATGGAGTATAACTTTGAGGATCCACCTAAGAGATTTGTTAGACAATTCAAGATTAACTTTAGGGCAATTTGTAGAGAACATCCCCATATTAACCCTCCCAATGTGGAGCAGATGTGGAAGAAAGTTGTGCTATGAAATGTACCCCAGAAAGTTAGGGAACGATTAGAGTTGTTTATAGATGTGGTAATGGAGGAGACCTTTATTTCAGAATTAGACAAAAATGGGTTATAGACAGTGGCACAGAGTGGCAAAAGTTGTGGATGAACAAGGGTTTGGCATTATTTATGTTCCAACCCCTACTAGAATCACACCTCCAGTTGTCAGTGACGACGCTTGTCCAGTGACTCAAGTACTGGTACATCAGGTATCTTTTAAAGCTAGACCTATGATGAGGCCTTGTGGGTGGTGCTCAGATGGCAGTAAACATGATCATGCGAGTTGTCCAAGGAAACCAGAGCGGAGAAGTTGTTTTGATTGCTTGAAAGCTAACTCTAGAAGGGGACATGAGGGATGCCCTGGTAGACCTAACCTGAGTAGAAAACCTGAGAGAAGCATGCCAAGTATACCTCCCGCAACAGCTAATCCCCTTCCACAGCAGGATTCTCAATTACATCCAGACTCCCAACTGCCTAGGGAATGACTACTGTAGAGGCCCATGGGGTAATGCAGGCTGCCAGTCGTGTTGTGTGTAGCGTACAGGATATAAAACAGAATGAGAGTCGTCAGAACCTTTCAGATGCTGAGGTGGAGGAAGTCTGAAAAGTTCAAGGTGAAGTAGACACTCCAGTGATAAGCTCAGTTTTGGGACAGTATCAGGTTTCAGCTTTTGTAGATACCAGTAGTGTAGCAACGCTGATGAAACTGAGTACAGCAAATAGATTAGCATTAAAGATTAGCAAGTGCCAATGTTCACTGCATTCAGTATCCAACCATAAGTTAACTGCTGTTGGCCAGGTTTCATCAGTAGTGCATATTGCCCCCGAGACAAGCATAGTGGAGCGATTTGTCAACAGCAGTGCTCACGGGTGCGGACTTAATTGGTAGAGCGATTTTCACTTGGGATGGAGAAGGTCAGGTACTGCATTGGGGTGGTCAGCAGTACAAGGTCCGAAAAAAGCTTTGCCAGACAGTGAATAGAATAAGGTTCCAGTCTGACCATACGAGAAAGGCAGAAGGATAGCTAGTACAAGTGAAGTGTAGGATCGTGGTACCTGCATAAACATTGATGTTAGTACCCATTGCGTTAAAAGACCGAAAACCCAGAGATGTCTTACATGTTAGTAAATTTCAGAAGGCCATGGGTAAAGCTTCATCAGCACCAAACTGTTGTGTGAGATTTAGTGAGAACGGGACATGCTATTTACCCATTACAAACGTAACCAAGGGGCCAGTGAAGCTAAACCCGGGACAAGTGTTGGGAACATACCATGTAGTTGATGAGTCGAGTACTACTTATCATAGCCCCAAGGAACAGGACAGAGGTCCACCTGAATTAGTGCAACCAGAGGGCGAGGCAGAAGGTGACCTTGTGGCACCAGTAGTTCGGGTCGATAATGCTTTGTTACCACACATGGATCAGGCACAAGATGGGAGTGACCAACGTGCTGCGCTTAATTCAACTCTCAGAGAGCTGAAGTGGACGCATTTGTCTCAGTGACAGAGGGACATTTTGAGAGAAGTGATATTGGATAATCATGCACTGTTCATTCTTGGTCCAAAGGAAATTGGCACCCTTAAAGTACCTGAAGCTCACATTGATACTATCGACTCTGAACCCGTGTGTATGAGCATCCTGAGCAAGCAAGGAAGATAATTTCCGAGATGATCGACAAGATGATTGATAAGGATGTGACTGAGGAATCGACTGCTGCATATTTAGCTACAGTAGACTGTAGCACCAGTCGAGCAGGGCAGTACTCCCGAGGTGGATGGAAAGCTGATGACAGGGAGTGCTGGAGCTCCCGTTTCATCAGCCCTCAGGACTAGTTCCTGACCATCCCCCTTTGCTGAACTTTTTCAGTGTCTCAGTTACACAGAGAGTAGGCCAGCATGCTCTCCAGTACAAATTTCTCTAACTATCTTCACCAAACTACATGCACAGCACACGCTACACTTCCTTTTCAAAAATCAATACAAATGGCGTCTATTAATCAAGCCTCGGAGTCCCCAGGGGGGGGGACCATAAATGCCCCCGCCATCTGCCCCTCTCCCGGTGACGACTCGAGGTGCCTGGAACCACTGTCTGACTCTCTTCTTCTTCATTTCTGCAACATTCGCGGCCTTTCATCTAACTTTCGCTCTGTTGAGCACCACCTCTCCTCCTCTAAACCTCACCTTCTTTTTCTGACGGAGACTCAGCTGTCTGAGGCAACCGACAGCAAACCCTTTCTGTATCCTCCTACTTTCTCTATACTCATTTCAAAGCCAAAGGTGGCTGTTGTGTATACATACGCAACGACTTATCTTGCTCTCGTGTTCCTGAACTTGATTCTTCTGAATTCTCCACACTCTGGCTTCGGCTTTTCCTGTCATTCTCTGACTAAATATATCTGTGCTGTTTACTTATCCCTAATTCTACTGACTATCAAAAATTCTTTGACTATCTTACTTCTACGATGGAACACATTCTGTCCATTTCTCCTTTCTCTGAAATCTCCATTCTTGGAGATTTCAATGTTCACCACCACCTTTGGCTCTCCTCTCCTTTCACGGATCCACCTGGTGAACAAGCCTACATCTTTTCTATCCTTAATGACCTAGAGCAGCTTGTACAGCACCCTACCCGTATCCCTGACCGCCTTGAGAGAGCCCCAACATACTTGACCTCTTCCTCACAACTAATCCTTCTGCTTACTCTGTTAATCTTTTCTCTCCGTTGGGCTCCTCCGATCACAACCTTATTACCTTAACCTGTCCTATCACTCCGGTACGGCCTGTGGACCCTCCAGGGAAACGTCGTCTGTGGCACTTTGGAGCCGCGAACTGGGAGGCCCTCAGGCAGTACTTCTTTGATTTTCCCTGGAATGATTATTGCTTCCATGGCCGGGAGCCATCTGAGTGTGCCTCGCGCATTACGGAGGTTATTCTCTCGGGCATGGAAGCATACATTCCTTTCTCATATCCTTTGACTAACGCAAGAAAGCCTTGGTTTAATCACGCTTGTTCTAATGCTGTCCGCAACAAGGAGAGGGCCTACAAAAGGTACCGGAGCCAACCCACACCTGAATCACATCATCTTTACGTTTCTGCCCGGAATCGTGCTAAGTCTGTTCTTCGCTCTACTAAAAATAATTTCATCCATACTAAATGCTCTCAACTCTCCAACTTGAATTCTTCCCCGCTCCTTCTGGCACCTTGCCAAAAAATCTTTCTAACAACTTTACCTCATCATCCTTCCCTCCTCTTTTCTACTCTGATGGTTCTGTAGCTATTTCTTCTACTGATAAAGCAGATCTCTTCGCACAGACTTTCTCCTCCAATTCCACCTTAGACGATTCCGGTGCTGTTCCTCCATCACTTCTCCCCTCTGACTTCCTCATGGCTGACATTAAAATTTCTTCAGTTGATGTATTTTCTGCCATCACTGGCCTCAGTACTAACAAGGCATATGGGCCTGATGGGGTCCCTCCTGTTGTTCTCAAGAACTGTGCTTCTGTGCTTACACCCTGCCTAGGCAAACTCTTTCGCCTTTGTCTGTCAACTTGTACCTTTCCTTCTTGCTGGAAGTTTGCTCTCATTCAGCCAGTCCCAAAGAAGGGTGACCACTCCCAACCCTCCAACTATCGTCCAATTGCTTTAACGTCCTGTATTTCAAAAGTTTTCGAGTCAATTCTTAATAGAAAAATTTTAAGGCATCTTTCCTATCACAACCTTCTTTCCGATCGTCAGTATGGGTTCCGTCAGGGACGCTCCACTGGCGATCTTCTCACCTACCTTTCAGACTCCTGGTCATCCTCCTTTCGGGACTTTGGCGAAAGCTTTGCCATTGCACTTGACATCTCAAAGGCTTTCGATCGAGTCTGGCATAAATCTTTAATTTCCAAACTGCCCTCCTACGGTTTCTATCCTTCTATCTGTGCCTTCATCGCTAGCTTCCTTTCTGGTCGTTCTATAGCCGCTGTTGTAGACGGCCATCGTTCTTCTCCTAGATCTATCAACAGTGGTGTTCCTCAGGGCTCTGTCCTATCACCAACTCTCTTCCTTTTATTCATCAATGATCTTCTAAGCTGTACATCTAACCCTATCCACTCATACGCTGATGACTCCACCCTTCACCTTTCCATTCGGTTCCCGCAACGCCCATCTCAACAGTTGCTTCAAGAAACAAGGATGAGGCTATGGCACACCTAATGTCTGACTTGGCTCGTATCGCTGACTGGGGTAAAAATAATATGGTTGTCTTTAATGCATCTAAGACTCAGTTCTTACACCTATCAACCCGACAAAATCTTCCACAGGTATACCCATTAATGTTTAATAATATTCAGCTTAATCCTGCATCATCCTTGAACATGCTTGGGGTTTCATTTACTCGGGACTTATCTTGGAAAGATCATATTACATCTCTTGTAAAATCTGCTTCTAAGAGATTGGGTGTGCTAAGCCGACTCCGCTCTTTTCTTTACCCCTGCACAATTGTTGACTCTATACAGAGGTTTTATCCGCCCCTGTGTGGAGTACAACTCTCATGTGTGGGGAGGCTCCCCACATACAGCTCTTCTCAATAGGGTGGAGTCAAAGGCTGCCTCATTAACTCTCCTCCTCTTACTGACTCCCTTCAGCCTCTGTCTCTTCGCCGCACTGTTGCATCTTTATCTCTTTTCTATCGCTACTTTAATGGTCACTGCTCCTCTGAACTGTCTGCTTGCATTCCTCCACCTCTACGACGGGCGCGTAGCACCCGTCTGGCAGCAAACTCTCATCCCTTTTCTGTCCAACTCTCTAATGCAAGAGTTGACCGTTACTCCCAGTCTTTCATTTATGCAACAGGTCAACTCTGGAACTGTCTCCCTCTGTCTGTATTTCCTGCTGCCTATGATCTCCAGTCTTTCAAACGCAGTGTGTCCAGGCATCTCAAAATGATCGGATCTTGAATTTGGCTCTCTATTGTATTTTGTTTTTCTCTTGGAGGGAACTGTTACTGCGGGCCATGGCCTTTGGTTCCTTCTTCCTCGCATAAAAAAAAAAAAAAAAAAAAAAAAAAAAAAAAGTCAGCAAGCCAGACAGCAGCAAAAGGATGTGTATTGATTATTGGGCTCTTAATAAAAAGGTCAAGATAGATATCCAACCTCTACCACGATTAGATGAATTAGTAGAGGAAAGTGCTGGGAAAAAGATTTACTGCACTCTTGATTTGAAAGACACTTACCTCCAAGTTCGGTTGGATGAGAGTTCTCAAGACTTGACAACTTTTTCTGACGGGGTTAATTTGTTCAGATACAAGCGCTTATCTTTTGGATTGTATGTGAGTCCTGCTATTTTCACGAGGAAAATGCAACAGGTGTTAGCCCCTTTAGTTAGAGAAGGTTGGTGCCGTAACTAGCAAGACGATGTTGTGATTTGGGCAGACTCTTTCGATCAGATGCTAGACCAACTGAAGATTACCTTTGGAAGGTTAACCGAGTTTGGAATGAAGCTGAATGTTAGTAAATGCTCTTTCATAAAACGAGAAATTAAGTTCTTGGGACATGTAGTGTCAGCGAAAGGAGTATGCCCTGACATTAAGAATCTTGAAGCCATTGAACAGATGTCACGACCAACGAAGGCCAAGGAAGTGAGACGCTTTGTGAGCATGTGTAACTTCTATCACAAACACATTCCTGACTTTGCTGCCATTGCCAGTCCTCTCACTAATTTGCTTAGGATGGATGCAAAATTTGAATGGTCAGAGGAATGTGAGAATGCATTCTTAGTTCTTAAACAAAAGTTAGTGTCAGCTCCAGTACTAGTAAAGGCAGATTTAACTAAACCATTCGAGTTACACACAGATACTAGCGACTCGCACATTTGGCGGAGCTCTTATGCAGTTGAAGGGTGAGAAAGATCCGAGACCTATTGGATACTTTTCAAGGAAGCTTACCCCGACAGAGAACAGATACTCAGTAACAGATAAGGAAGCCGTGGCAGTAGTGAGTGCATGTAGATTTTTCAGCCACTATTTATGGTGCAAACCCTTTTCCATCATTACTGACCATAGACCGTTAACCACCATCTTTAACCCCTACACTGCGGGCATGTTTACCGATGTTTTGCGTGTGCCGCGGGGTTATTCGGGCTCCGGCACACTCTCAAAAAATATTTGCCAAAAATCAGTTATTAGTCCTAGAATATTAAAATTACATATGCTTATGGCACATACCTTCAGCTTTCTCCTGGAATGTTTGTTGAGCCTTTGTCGGTTACCGTAGGACTTGTGGACACCTCTGAAGTTGGGTAACGAAGTCTCCACTTTACACTTCCCGACAACCCGTAATATGATTACCACAGCCAGATATTAACACTATAAACACTACTCTATGATTTTCAAGTAGTTTGGGATCCATACTCAAAAAAAAAAACACTGTGAAAGCAATGAAAATTATGAGCGCGTCTGACCGTCGCACTTGCGTTAGTTAGCTCTTGGTACTCTGTCATTTTTTATTCATAAAACCCCTCACACTTTATATTTCTATTACTATATAACACTTATATATATCTACAGTCTTTATCCATAAGTTTCCTTCAGTAGTATTAGTTTATTGTCACTGTAGGCAATCAATTTCTTTCAGTAAAATACGTAGCATTCACTTTCTCGTCCTGCATACTAGCATTGAGAGTGAATGTCACTTTCACCTTCACTCTCATAACTCATAGTATTCAGACATGCTAGAGTGAAACTTTCACTTTCATTACTCCTAGGGTATATACTCGTATTCTTATAATACTACTCATTTACATTTCTATTTACGTTCTCTATTTTATTTACGTTATTTACATTTCTATTTTATTTACACTGTGTTATGCACTGTCACTTGAAGTAACTTATAAAACTATTTTCCACTGTTCACGTATATTTACATTCATTACTTTCACTTGCTGTTTACACATTATTTACACATTATTTACAATTCCACTTGCACTGTTTTACTCAACAGAAAGATCGTAGTTACTCTTTTATCAGTTGTCAGCCCTTTACCTCTTTCTACACGAGGTATAGTAGGGGGTAAAGGTCACAGGGCCCTTTGCATGGGGGTGGAATGGCCCTGAAGCTAGCAAGAGCGAACAGACGTATCCCCACACTGGAAGATGAGAGTGAACTGATAAGGGTGGGCCGGGGTGGAGGCATACCTAGGGAAAGCAGCACTGCCAACGTTTAGCCTCTTGACACAGCTATTTATAGCAATGAAATGATTGGCAGGAAATCTAGACAATACATTATAAATTAGGTAGTTCCAGGTGAATGTAAATATCACTTAGGCTTCTCCCTTCCCTCCTTATATGTATATTTATAACGAAAATAGATTATACGGCATATTTCATGGGGAAATAGCGAAAATTAGCGAACGAGTGCACGTGAAGTGTTGTCAGGTGATAATTAGCCAATGCCAGGTGTATGGCTCTCTCACTTACCCTATTTCTTTCTTGTATATATTATTTGGTATAAGAATAGGGCATAGGGCTTATTTCAATGGATGAAATCAGTGAAAAATTCCAGGGAAGATTTACTTAGCGTAGCATGGCCAGGCAGGCGAGAGGATAGGGTAATGGAGGGGGGGTAGGGAGGAGAGTCAAGAACGGGGAGAAATGGCTAAATTGTCAACAATGGATGGGAGTACAGATGAGAATAGGAGTGCTGACTAGTGTTGGACATTGGCAGTACTGATAGATGATACAAGCCCCCACTTGGAAGCCCGGGTGAATTCAAAATAACACAGAATCACAAAAGCGACGCCCTGCGGTATGATCCCTTGCTCCCAAGCGTCAAGAAAGTGACGCCCCGCGGTTAAGGGGTTAAGAAAAAGACTAAATGCCCAAGCATATCGCGTTAGTTATTGGAGATGAGAGACTACGATTTTGTGATAAAGTACAAAAGGGTGTGAATCATTATGTCCCAGATGCTTTGAGTAGACCAGTCAGAGCAATTGAGGAGGCCTCCGATATAACCCAATCTAATGCAGAATTTCGGTGACTGGGCCTTACGGTGGATAAGGTCCGGGAAGCCCAGAGAGCAGACCCAAGGTGGAGACACGTAATTCAGTATTTAGAAGGAGGTCAGTTACCCAGGAAGTTGTCTGGTAATTGTCCCATTTACGCTTTCGAAATGAACGAGGAGATTCTGTATGTCCGAAGAGAAGAGATGGGAAAATCGAGGTTGTGCTTGGTAGTACCCAAGTCTTTAGTTGCTATTGCCTGTTCAATTGTTTATAACCCTTCACACCTAGGAGAATGCAAGACGGTAGCCAAGGCAAGACAGCTTTTCTATTGGCCGTCTCTTCTAACCGATGTGCGACATTTTGTCAAATCATGCATGTCATGTCAGCAGTTCAAGGGTCACGGAAAGATTGTGCACCATTTTAAGGAACTGCCACCAGTAGATGATAATGGTCAGAGAGTTGCAATAGATCTCATAGATTTGCCTAATAATAGGAGTGGTCACAGGTATTGTCTCACGGTGATAGACCATTTTTCAAGGTTACATATCTACCTCCTTTGAACAAAATCCACTAAAGCCATAGCTGAAGAATTTAAGAAGGACATCTGTAGGTATGGCAAGTCGCAGGTAGTTATCATGGGCAACGGAGGAGAATTCACCAGTGCAGAGTTTAGAGATTTTTGTAGGAGAGCCAGGATAAAGCAAGGATTCTGTCTACCATCCCTGAGGAAATTCAGTTATTGAGAGAGCACATAGGACCATAAAGACAGTACTGGCGATCTAGAGCCAAGAACATCCGAATACGTGGCCCATGCATCTGTGCGACACCGAGAAAGCATTGACCGAGGCAGTGCATACGTCCCTATGCACATCACCATTCTTTGCTTTTTATGGACGACATCCAAATCGCGAAGAAGGAGATTTGCAGTTGCCTACTGATGAAGACTGTGTAGAAAAAATAGATGTCAAACAGATGCTCAAGGAGATACAACCACTGATGACAGCAGGATACCTTAACAGGGCAAATAAGGCACGTAGGAATGACTCTCTAGAAGTAGGTGAATTAGTTTTGGATCCATGTTGAAGAGTGCTTGCTTGGTACAGCATCAAAGCTAAACAGAAAATGGCAGGGCCCTTACAAGATTATCAAAGTTATCAGTCAGGGTAGAGCCTATGAGTTAGAAAATGTGTTCGATGGCACCATGTTGAGTAGGGCAGCTGAAAAGGTCAAAAGATATGTTTAGAGAGATGCCTTACTGAGTACGGTGGATCACAAGTTTTTGACCAGTGAGGAAGAGGAGGAGATACTGCCTAGTGTAAGCTCCCGGAGACCGCCTGAGAGGTTGCAGTACACGTAGATGATGGGTGTATGGTGTATATAATGTATATACTCAATTTTTCTTTCTCTGAGCACGTCTGGTCCTTGCTTTAACTGACTGGGAACATGGAGTCAGGTTTGCCCTTCCAGGTCTCTCCGGTTACCTGTGTATTTATCTTTTTTTTACCAGTACCACTGAGTTGTAATTTCGAGTTGATTAATAGGGTTGAGTAGTTTTTTAGGGTATGTCCAGCTTTTGGAGAGATGAGGTGTGGAAGCTGCATGTTTGTCAAATCTAGTGCACCACGGTGTATAGACTATCGTTCTTGCCTTACCTCGATTTTTTTTGTTTTCTTTAGGTTTGATTGTTAGGCTTAGTTAGGGAAAATGGGATCTCACAGTTAGGACTTTTTTTTTCAGATTTAGGGAATTGTACATGTGAGGAGCAGTTCTACCTGAAGGTCTCCACCAGGAGGTTTCCTATTCGCTTTGAGAACCTTGAGCGCCAAGTGTATGTAATACCCGAACTGCAGTATAGGACTGCTCAGAAAGAGAGAGAGGGGAAATTTCCAGTTTCTCTATAGGGCTTGGAGAAGTTGAAGTATGGGGCTCTCGCATGTTAGGAGAGGTAGGTAGGTTTCATTCGGTCTCTCTGGACAGAACACAGTGGAGCGGTTCGTGTTACTCTTAGCTAAGCACAAAGTTTCTCCTTCTAGCAGGGCATTCTCCTTGTGAGTAATATGCCTGGTGAGTGACATACGTTGTTAGTTGCATATCGTGATAACATTTACTTGTGGTAGGATTTTTTTTTTTTTTCTTGTGACAGGATAGCCGCCGACTGTTGTTGAGCATGGTGCTTATGTAATATCCCACAGTCGCAGTATAGGACAGGCCGGCTGGTGTGTTTGGAGGTGTGTAGATTGGTTTCCCCTCACGAGCAAGGAGTGTGTGGAACACCTCACAGCAGCAGTATTGAGGGAGACTGGCCAAAATGATGAACTTATGTACAGAGCTTGTTAAGTATGAGTACTGAGTATTTCTGAGGAGTTCGGGTCCAGTCGCCCAAACTTTTGGTCTTCCCTAACCGTGGGCGGATGTAGTGCCTGGAAGTGATAATGAGTTGTATCTAGTTCATTTTATACAACCAAAAGTTCGGTTAAGTGAGAGAGTGTGGCCAGGGTATAGTTGTTTCCATGCGAACGTGATCAGAACATAGATTAAGTTACCTAATTGCTAAGTAATTTTTTTTTTCTACTGTAATCAACTAGTATTAAGTCTCTTTATAATATAAAAACTCGAGTGAGAAGGAACATGTGCCTATGGTCATGTAATCTAGCATCATGTACGCATGCACCAAGTGGTGTGAAGCACGATGATTTTCATTGTTTTTTTGATGCAAGTGTATAGAGATTGTTGTAGAGCAATTACTGTAATTAGAGAATGTCATTTTTTTTCAGGTAATCGATTGTAAAGGGAAATGCATCACACTGAGTCAATCACGAGTCTATATTAATGAAAATTTTAAATTGCGTAAACCGTCATCCCCCCTCCTTTTCCCACCAAGAGTACAACGAGATGCTCACTCATTCACCGGCTGTGAAATGTGACAGGTGGTCAGTACTGTCATCATCCTCCCCTCCCCCTTCCCCCCCAAGGAATTCTGTAAGTAATTTGATAATATTGATATTTGACATGTTGAAGCATGAATAATTGATACTCCACGAGTGATAATAGTGACGAAAATAATAAAAAAGACTCGGGTTAGTATCAAGCTGCTGTCGTTCCTCAGAAAGTGTTTGATCACACGAGGTGACGCCATTGGCCTCACTGGAGAAGCAAGTCTGAGTTCCTGCTCACCTCCCTTGTATTTCTTGAGCTAGATAGTGAGGTATTTCCCATATATTTGTGTAAAGTATTTTATATTATTATTATTTAGTGTGTAACTGGCATATGAGAATGTAGTTATGACGCAGAGTTCTGTCTGAGCCTCAGATAAATGTGATTTTTGTGGGCCAAATATCAAGTGCCTTGGAACTGTGAATTATTTATTAATATGTGTTAGGATGACTTTGCATTTCAGTACTTAGTAGGGCTGTGTTAGTTGTGAGTTAATGTTCACGTATTGCTTTGTGAGGTACCATGATATTGATGCAGTGATGTTTTTCATGGCTAGAGTTCTTCATGCTTATTTGTTATAGTACTTTTTCTTCCATGTTATCCCTACAATAAGTATTATTTTGAGCAGACCTATGTGTCTGTAGTGCCATGTGTTATTCTGTTATTAATTATGATGCCTAGTGTTGTAACTCATGTTTCTTTATTATGAGACTTTCTTGATCATGTGAAGGGATTACTTGAATTAGGGAGAATAGTTATTCATTATACATGTTAACTTCTAGCAGTCCAAGTGTGGAGGCCGAAGTCCCAGTGAGTGAGTCAAAGTCGAAGCATGGAGGTCAGTCCCAGTGAGTGAGTCAAGGTCAAGGTCCCAGTGTGGAAGTCTATCTATCTATCTATCTATTGCCAGACGCCATAATCCCGTATGGGGTGGCCATTTGACTCTGAGTTATTTGTTTTACAGGGAGGGGCACGAACCCTCCACCAACCTACTTGACACGTAGGGAGCACGTATGGTTAAGGTCCCAGTGTGGAAGTCAAGGTCAAGAATATGAGAAGATTGGACCAGTGAACTATGAGCTCAGAGGGATGGTTATGGAGAGCCACACTGGACTGAACCTGGGACGAAGGAGCTACGTTTTGTGGCATCTGATATTAGGACCATATATATATTATTTTTGAACAACATGCCAACAGATTCAGGTTTAATCTGTAAGGCTGGTAGCTAGGAAGATTGCTACGCATTTTATTGGTCTTGATAATACACAGTTCCTCCCACTCGAACTTTACTGTTTGTATAACCCTTGAGAACTGGTGGTATAGAGCTTACCTAGTAGTTTGTTAATGTGTAACCTTAGGAGCATTTGGGGGAAATTGTGAAGGTTGGGCTTGAGTTGGCCGAGTTGGAGACTTACTCCATCATTCTGGTATGCTACCACTCTTAACTTTACCACCTGAAAAGGAACAAACACAACCGAAGAGGCCGCTATTGGGAGAGAGTCTCCGTCAATCTGAGTTCCTGACCATTCCACCATGTGTAGTCATCATCTGTGACTTGGTTTTTGCCCCTTTTGACTATACAATAGTTTGGATCACAGAGGAGCCCAGTACATTCTCGCTAAAGAAAGGAATTTTGTAGAGGGGGAGGGAGTGACTAGAATTGTACTGATAAAAGATATAAAAGTGGAAGTGCAGGAAGTGTATAAATTACTGGAAACCCAAGATGTTAGGAAAGCCCCAGGACTGGATGGAATCTCTAACTGAGTACTGAGGGAATGCAGAGAACAACTGGCAGGTAAGATTCATGGTTTTATTGCGTGTTCTCTGAAAAAAAGGAAAGTGCCTCAGGAATGGAAGAGGGCCCATGTTGTACCAATTTACAAGGGAGGAAACAAGGAATTACAGACCAGTGTCCCTGATCAGTATGTTTGCAAAATTGTGTGAGAAAACTCCAAAAGACAGATGGATAAAATATCTAGAGGAGTTGAACATTTTGGCTGAATGTCAGTTTGGATTCAGAACTGGAAGGTCATGTGTTTCCAGCTTGTTGAGCTTTTACTCAAGAGCGACTGACATGCTACAGGAGAGAGATGTTTGGTGGATTGTGTGTACGGAGAAAGTCATTGACGGGGTACCCCAGAAGTGACTAATGTGAAAATTGGAGCACATAAGAGGACTTAAGGGAAACCTCCCGGAGTGGATGAGAGACTTTTTGAGAGACAGACAAATTAGGACAGTAATAAAGGACAGGATGTCTGGATAGAGGGAAGTAACAAGTGGAGTCCCACAGGGTATGGTGTTAGCACCAGTTATGTTCCTGATTTATGTAAACAATAAGATAGATGGAATGAACAGGTAATCAAATCTGTTTGCTGATGATGCAAATATCTTGAGGAAAGCAGAAGTTGAGGAAGACTATAAAAATGCTGCAGGAGGACCTGGATAGGATTCATGACTGGAGCCGGATGTGGGAAATAAAATTCAAAGCAAAAAAGTATAAAATACTGGAAATGAGTAAAAGTACCAAGAGGCCATCACCAAATTTTTTGATGGGTAATGAACCAATCATAAAAGCAAGAGAAGAGAAAGATTTGGGAATGCTAGTCCAGGAGAGTTTGTCACTTGAAAAACACATTAACAAGACAGAGAGAAGTATGATCTGACAAACATAAAGAGTGGCATTTGTTTACATGGATGAGAAGACAATAAAAAAAATTGATAGTGGACATGATCCGGCCCAGGTTAGAATATGCAGCAGTAGTGTGGTCCCCATAAAAAAAGAGATATAAACAAGATTGAGAAAATACGTACAAAGAACAGCAACCAAGATGGTCCCTAGCCTGGCAGATCTGTAGTACAGAGAGAGGCTCCTTAGAAGAAAGGAGAGTGAGGGGCGACAAGACTGCAGTGTTCAGGGCCATGATGGGAGTAGATAAAATTGGCAGAAAAGATTTGTTTGTATGGGATGGGAGAGTAACAAGAGGACACGGAATGAAACTGATAAAACCAAGTTGCTTGAAGGATATCAAGAATTATAGTTTTCCATATACATGCACAGACCTGTGGAATGGCCTGGACAAAGAGATCATCCAGTCTCAAAACTTAAACGAGTTCAAAGCAAAATCTGACATTGAGAAACAGAGATGGGACCCCACGAGCGTAGCTAATTTCCTATATATCACAATTTCCTATATATCACAACTTGGAGAGAAGAGGGTATAAAAAACATCAAAAATAATTTAAAGGTGATATACACTAATATTGATGGTTTAATATCGGCAAAGCTTGAAATTAATGATTTCTTGAAAGAACATGAACCTTATGTCATGTGCTTTGTAGAGACCAAATTAAGAGAAGATATTGATGCTCATTTGGGAGACGGTAAATACAATCTGTGGAGAAGAGACCGAAAAGAAAAAACAGGAGGAGGAGTGTTGATAGCAGTGAAGAACAACATAAATGTAGGTACTGTGGAAATGGGAGAAGACAGGGCTGAAGTGATATATATTAAATTAGAAACTGGAGAGAAAGTCAAGAGAGATATGGCAGTAGGGTATGTTCCCCCTAAAACGAGAGCATGGAATGATGACGAATACCAGGAGATGTTGTCAGATATGGCTAGTTATTTACAAAAAACAACTGAGAAAAAGCATCAATATAATTTTGGTGGTTGACTTTAACTGTAAAGAGGTGAACTGGGAAGAATGGGACTCAGGAGACAGTGAGGATTCGTGGGGCACTATATTATTAAATATAATAATGAATAATGTGATCACGCAATGGGTCAAAGAAGAGACAGTTCCGAGGTGAGGACACACCAGCAAGGTTAGATTTACTGTTTACCAAAGAATCCGATGTAATAGAATCATTGAAATATTTCTGTCCTATAGGAAAAAGTGATCATGTTGTCATTGTATTCCAGATGATAATAGGGAATGTCAAGCCAAGAGACGAGCTTCATAGACAGGGAAGATACAACTTTGGGAAAGCTAATTTCACAGATTGAGAAAATTTTTTGAAAATGCGGATTGGAGAAAATTCAGAGAAACAAGAGACCGGACAAAGGACATGGTTATCGGAACATGGAATGTAAGGGGAGCGAATGATGAGGTGAAAGAGAGAGAGATTGTCCAGGTGCTTGAGGGTGCGAAAGTGGATGTATGTGGAATAACTGAAACAAAATGAAGAGGACAAAGTGTGAGAGAATGGGAGTATGGATGGGGTATATGTGCAGGAGTAGGTGAGAATGAGAGGGCAAAGGAAGGAGTATGTATAGTTGTGAGTAAAAGATGGAAGAAGAGCTAAAGACAGCATGGATCAGTTGGGTCAAGGATTGTGTGGGTAAAGTTGAAAGTTGGAATACAAATGTGGGCGATTGTGTGTGTGTATGCGCCAACGCAAGATCGTGCTAGAAGAGTGAGAGAAGAGTTCTGGACAAATGTAGAAGTGTGCATGGAAAAGTTTGGAAGGAATGAGAGAGTGTTTTTGATCGGTGATATAAATGGTAAAGTTGGGAATGTGAGGGTGGATGGAATAGTTGGTGAGTGGGGTGTGCCTGCTGAGGTAGATGAGAATAGGAGTGCGTTAGTGGACATCTGTGCTGGGAGGGGGTTGGTGATAGCCAATACCCTCTTCAGGCATAAAATGATCCACAGGTATACATGGCGAGTGATGAGAAGGGTGGGTGGTGAACTGAATGAAAGGAAGGCAATGATTGCTTATGTGTGTGTGGATGAAACGATGCGAAGATGTGTAATAGACGCAAGAGTTTATAGAGGCTGGGGGAGTGGACTTTCTGACCACTACTTGGTGGTGGCCAGAATTAGAATTCAAGTAAGATGGAGGAATAGAAGAAGAGAAAGACGAGAGGAAGGAGTAGTTGCAAGGAGAGTGGAAAGGTTACAAGAGGATGAGAAATAGGCAGAGTATAAGAGAGAAGTGGAGGAACGCTTGGGCAAATATGAATTGGAGCAGATGGGAGACGTGGAAGGTGTGTGTAGGATATTTACAGAAGAAATATGTGCAGCATGTGATGTGGTGTGTGGAAGGAAGAGAAGACGGAGGGGGGTGCAAGGAACAGCGTGGTGGACTGAAGAGGTGAGACAGAAGAAAGCATACAATGAATGGATGAGAAATAGGGGCGTGGAAGAAGTTGAGAGGCGGAAGAGAGAGTTATACGTAGAAAGAAAGAGAGAGGTGAAAAGATTAGTAAGAGAGAGTAAGAAGAGAGTGGATGAGGAATTTGGAAGGAATTTGAGTGTAAAGTGGAGGGACTGTAAGAAAATGTTCTGGAAAGAGGTGAAAAGAGTAAGACAAGGTGGAAGTGAAGGTAGCAGGGGAGTGAAAGATAAAAATGGTAGATTACTAGTGGAGAAGGGAGAAAAAGTGAGCAGATGGAGAGAACACTTTAAGGAATTGTTGAACATAGATGATGGAAGTAATGAGAGTATAAGTGGCTGGGGAATGGCTGGGAGAAGGAGGGAGGTGAGAAGACAGGAAAAAATCAGTAGGATAGAAGTTGTGGAAGCAATGAAGAAAGTTAAATCGGGGAAAGCCCCAGGAATTGATGGAGTGTGTGGTGAAATGCTGAAGCATGGGGGAGAGATAGTAGTGGAATGGATGTGGAAGATGTGCAGATTGGCCTGGGAGGAAGGTAGAGTCCCGGAGGATTGGAAGTCAGGTATAATTATTCCCTTGTACAAAGGAAAAGGGGAAAAAGAAGTGTGTGGTAATCATAGGGGCATTTGTCTTCTTAGTATAATAGGAAAAGTGTATGGTAGGACACTTATTGACAGAGGTAGAGAAAGAACAGAGAAATTAGTTGGAGAAGAACAGGGAGGCTTTAGGAAGGGAAGAGGTTGTGTAGATCAGATATTCATTCTTAGATCTTTAGTGGAAAAGTTTCTAGAGAAGGGAAAGAAGTTGTATGTGGCTTTCATGGATTTGGAGAAAGCATATGACCGATAGCTTTGAAAGTTTTCAGTAGAGTGTTGTTAAATAGGTTGGAGCCGGTGGTTGAGGGTATTCTGAGGGATGAACAGGCTGGTTTTAGAAAGGGACGTGGTTGCAATGATCAGATCTTTATAGTTAGGCATTTGATGCAGCAAGTTAATGAAATGAGAGTACCGTTAAGTCTTTGTTTTGTTGATTTTGAAAAGGCTTTTGATAGTGTTTCGAGAGAGACTATGGGGAAGATCATGAGACATTATGGAATACCAGAGGAGTTTGTGAGGGTCATTATGAACATGCATGAGGACACATTTTGTAAAGTGATGGTTGATGGTTGTCTGAGTGATTCGTTTGAAGTCAAGTCCGGAGTAATTCAAGGTGGTGTTCTATCGCCTTTACTATTTATATTGGTCATTGATTACATTATGAAACGCGTTGGAACAGAAACCGGTGCAGGTATACTTTGGGGAGAGAACAGGAAACTTTTGGATTTAGATTATGCAGATGATATAGTTTTGATTTGTGATGGGCCGGAAGAGATGCAGAGAGTGTTGGACTGTTTGGTGAGTGAAGGTCGCAAGGTGGGTTTGGTTATTAATTGTGGAAAAACTGAAATAATCAATATGAATATGGAAAATGCGGAGGAATGTGTAATTGGAGGTATAGTTGTAAAGCAAGTTGATAGGTTTAAATATTTAGGTACTTATTTAGCCAAGGATGGTTCTTTGAACTTTGAATTCGAGGAAAGGTTAAAGAAGGCTAATCAGGCAATGGGAATGCTTAAAAATATTTGGAATAATAACAATTTTTCTGTGCATACAAAAATCAAACTTTATAAGGTAATGGTTAGGAGTATCTTAATTTATGGACACGAGTCTTGGTACAGCACAGTGACTATGGAAAATAAATTCTTGGTGTTTGAAAATAAAGCACTTAGAAGAATATTAGGAGTTAAGTGGTGGGAAAGGATACCAAATAGTAGAATTAGAGAAATAACGGGAGTGCAGCCGATCGATGAATATGTTAGGTTCTCACGATGGAAGTGGCTAGGACATGCGTATAGGAGACAGGGAATAGTACGAGGTACACCAGGGTGGGTGGCACTTGGTAGGAGAGGTAGAGGAAGGCCAAAAGAGACGTGGGTGAAGACAATGAGACGGGAAGCTGGAGATGAGTGTTGGGGAGATCTTGAGGAGTTAGCACAAGATAGGATGTGGTGGTGTGAGTTCATCGAGGCCCTATGCATCCCCGAGGGTGCCACAGGAAATGATTGATTGATTGATATGACAGGGTGGATAGACAAGGATTGTGGAAAGTGTTAAGAATATATGGAGTAGATGGGAAGTTGCTGAATGCTGTGAAGAGTATGTACGATGGTGCGAAGGCTGCAGTGCGTGTGGATGGTGAACTAAGTGAATTTTTCTCTTTGAAAGTTGGGTTGAAACAGGGATGTGTCATGTCTCCATGGTTGTTCAATCTGTACATGGATGGGGTAATAAAAGAGGTACAAGGTAGGTAGTGGATGTTGGAGTGGCCCTGGTGAGAGAGGATAGTGTTTGGAAACTCCCTATACTGTTGTTTGCAGATGATACTGTGTTGTTGAGTGAAGAAGAAGGGGAGCTGCAAGGCTTGGTGGATGAGTTTGGGAGAGTGTGTAAGAAACGGAATCTAAAGGTGAATGTAGGGAAGAGTAAAGTGATGGTCTTTGAGAGAGGTGAAGTCAGTGAATGTACAGCGAGGTTGGATGGTGAGGAATTGGAAAATGTGAGTACGTTTAAGTACTTGGGTAGTGTGATGAGTAAGGATGGATGTTTGGAGGGTGAAGTGCTTGAAAGGGTACAGTAGGGAAGAAAGGTTGCTGGTTCTTTGAAAGCAGTGATAAGAAACAGGGAAGTGAGCATGGAAGTGAAAAAGTTACTACATGACAGTATTGTGATACCAACTCTAACGTACGGAAGTGAAGCTTGGACGTTGTTGGAAGGACACACATCAAGAGTGAGAGCAGTGGAAATGAGTTATTTAAGAGGAGCCTGTGGAGTCACATGGAGAGACAGGCTGATGAATGAGGATATAAAGGAGCATTGTGGTGTGGATGTGGATGTGATAGGAAGCGTTATGAGGAACACACTGAGGTGGTTTGGCCATGTGGAGAGGATGGAGGGTGAAAGACTGACGAAGAGAGTGTATGTGAGTGAGGTGGAGGGGGGAAGAGGGAGGGGGAGGCCGGGGATGAGATGGAGGGACGGGGTGGAGAGGTATATGAGAGAGGGGGGTGTGAGTTGGGAGCAGGGCAGTGAAATGGCGGGGGACAGGGCGACTTGGAGGTGATTTGTTTGTGGCCACCCCAAACGGGATTAAGGCGTCTGGCAATAGATAGATAGACAGAAGAGAGATACAAAGGAAGTGGGATATCTTCCTAGACCTCTATAATTTGGGAGTGGAAAAATTTGTACCAAGAGTAAGAGGGAAAGAAAACAGGAAAAAGGAGTGGTTTAATAGAAGGTGTATGATAGCAAAAAAAAGAGAGAGATAAGACGTGGAACAACTGGAGAAAGAGAGGTAACAACAGAACAAAGGAAGAATATAAAAGAACTAGAAATGAATACACAAGAATACATACAGAAGAAGAAAGGAATTTTGAAAAAGGTATAACAGACAAATGCAAGGATGAACCCAAACTGTTTTATAAATTTGTTAATGGCAAACTGAAACAAAAGGAAGGAATCACCACATTGAAAGTAAAAGGAGAGGTCTATAAAGATGCAGCAATGCAAGCTGAAATAATGAACAAATGTTTCCAATCAGTTTTCACTAATGAAAAAGAGTTTGTGGAAGGGGAGGGAGTGACTAGAAATGTACCGGTGATAAAAGATATAAAAGTGGAGGTACAGGAAGTGTACAAATTATTGGAAACCCAAGATGTAAGGAAAGCCCCAGGACCTGATGGAATTTCTAATTGGGTACTGAAGGAATGCAGAGAACAACTGGCAGATAAAATTCACAGTTTAATCATGTGTTCTCTGGAAGAGGAGAAAGTGCCTAAAGAATGGAAGAGGGCAAATGTGGTACCAATTTATAAGGGAGGAAACAGGGAAGAACCCCTGAATTATAGACCAGTGTCTCTAACCAGTGAATGTACTGAGGAGATGGAAGGAGCACTTTGAGGATTTGTTGAATGTGGAGAGTGAGAGCAGTGTGAGTATAAGTGGTTGGGGAATGGCTGGGAGAAGAAAAGATGAGAGGAGGGAGGAAGAGATCAGTACGGCGGAAGTAGTGGAAGCAATGAAAAATATTAAGTTGGGAAAGGCCCCAGGAACTGATGGAGTGTGTGGTGAAATGCTTAGGTATGAGGGTGAGATTGTTGTGGAGTGGATATGGAAGTTGTGTAGATTGGCTTGGGAAGAGGGAAGGGTTCCAGAGGACTGGAAATCAGGTATAATTGTTCCTTTATACAAAGGAAAAGGAGAGAGAGAAGTATGTGGTAAGCATAGGTGTATTTGCCTACTTAGTGTGACTGGTAAAATATAGGGTAGAATACTCATTGATAGGGTTAGGCATATGACAGAGGAGCTAGTTGGAGAAGAACAAGGGGGATTTAGGAAGGGAAAAGGGTGTGCAGATCAGATATTTGTTCTAAGATGTTTAGTGGAGAAGTATCTAGAGAAGGGAAGGAAAGTGTATGCTGCCTTCATGGACTTGGAGAAAGCTTATGACAGAACAGATAGGCAAGGTATGTGGAAGGTATTAAGAATATATGGAGTGGAGGGGAAATTGTTGAGTGCTGTGAAGAGTATGTACGAGGGAGCTAGGGTTACGGTGCGAGTGGATAGTGAGCTGAGTGAGTTCTTTGATCTCAATGTGGGACTGAAACAGGGTTGTGTGATGTCTCCATGGCTGTTTAATATATACATGGATGGGGTTATAAAGGAGGTGCAGGGTAGGGCAGTGGATGTGGGGGTGGCTCTAATGAATGAGGGTGAGATTTGGAAGATTCCGGTGTTGCTGTTTGCTGATGATACAGTACTGTTGAGTGAAGATGAATGGGAGTTGCAAGGTTTGGTGAATGAATTTGGGACATTGTGTAGGAGGAGGAATCTGAAAGTTAATGTAAACAAAAGTAAAGTTATGGTGTTTGAGAGGAATGAAGTCACAGAGTGTGCAGTGAGGTTGGATGGTGGGGATATGGAGAATGTGAGTGCATTCAAGTACTTGGGGTAGTGTGATGAGTAAGGATGGAACTTTGGGGGATGAAGTGCATGAAAGGGTACAGCAGGGAAGGAAGGTTGTTGGTACCCTGAAAGCAGTTATGAGAAATAGGGAGGTGAGTATGGAAGTTAAGAAGTCACTGCATGATAGTATTGTGATTCCTACCCTGATGTATGGAAGCAAGGTATGGATCTTGCAAGAGGGGAACAAGTCAAGAGTGAGAGCAGTGGAAATGAATTACTTGAGAGGAGCATGCGGAGTGACGTGGAGGGACAGGTTGACGAATGAAGAAGTGAAGGAACGCTGTGGGGTGGATGTGGATGTGGTTGAGAAGATTAGGAGAAATACACTGAGGTGGTTTGGACATGTAAAGAGAATGGAGAATGAAAGACTGACTAAGAGGGTGTATGTAGGTGAGGTGGAGGGAGGGAGAGGGAGAGGTAGACCGAGGATGAGGTGGAGGGATGGAGTTGAGAGGTATATGAGGGAGGGGGGGGGTGAGTTGGGGGGAGGGTAGTCAAATGGTGGGTGACAAGAGCGACTTGGAGGCGTTTTGTCTGCGGCCACCCTTTGCGGGATTAGGGCGTTGGGCTATAGATAGATAGATATTCTCTAACCAGCGTGGTCGCAAAATTGTGCGAGAGAATCCTGAAAGACAGATGGATAAAATATCTAGAAGAGATGAATATTTTGGCCGAATGTCAGTTTGGATTCAGAAGTGGAAGGTCATGTGTTTCTAACTTGTTGAGCTTTTACTCAAGAGCGATTGACGTGGTACAGGAGAGAGATGGTTGGGTGGATTGTGTGTACTTTGACTTAGAGAAGGCCTTTGACAAGGCACCT
Organism: Coenobita brevimanus; assembly: GCF_032717465.1. Classification (NCBI taxonomy): domain Eukaryota; kingdom Metazoa; phylum Arthropoda; class Malacostraca; order Decapoda; family Coenobitidae; genus Coenobita; species Coenobita brevimanus. The sequence continues at coordinate 12,533,910 of NC_136996.1, forward strand.
CATAAGAGACTAATGCGGAAACTAGAATATATAGGAGGACTGAAGGGGAATCTCCCAGAATGGATGAGAGACTTTTTGAGAGACAGACAAATGAGGACAGTAATAAAGGATAGGACGTCTGGATGGAGGGAAGTAACAAGTGGAGTCCCCCAAGGCTCGGTGATGGCACCAGTAATGTTCCTGATTTACGTAAATGATATGGTAGATGGAGTGAACAGTTATGCAAGTCTGTTTGCTGATGATGTAAAGATCTTGAGGACAGTAGAGGTTGAGGAGGATTGTAAAATGCTGCAGGAGGATCTGGATAGGATACATGATTGGAGCCAGATGTGGGAAATGAAATTTAATGTAAAGAAATGTAAAATATTAGAAATGGGTAAAAGTACCAGGAGGCCATCACTGAATTATTTGTTGGGTAATGAATTAATCACTAAAATGAGAGAAGAGAAAGACTTGGGAGTGCTGTTCCAAGATAGTTTGTCACCTGAAAGGCACATTAATAAGACAGTTAGAGAGACTATAAACTCCTGACTATCATAAGAGTAGCATTTCATTATATGAATGAGGAGATGATGAAAAAATTGATAGTGGCCATGATCCGCCCCAGGTTAGAATATGCAGCAGTAGTGTGGTCCCCACACAAAAAGAAAGATATAAACAAGATTGAAAGAATACAAAGAACAGCAAGCAAGATGGTCCCCAGTCTGGCAGATCTGTCATACAGAGAGAGGCTGGAAAAGCTGGATTTGCCTTCCTTAGAGGAAAGGAGAACGAGGGGAGACATGATTGCAGTGTTCAGGACCATGGTGGCAGTAGATAAAATTGACTGAGAAGATCTGTTTTTATGGGATAAGAGAGCAACAAGAGGACACGGAATGAAATTGAAATAGTCAAGCTGCTTGAAGGATATCAAGAAACATAGCTTTCTTTACAGAAGTATAGATTTATGGAATAGCCTTGAAAAAGAGATCGTCCAGTCTAAAAACTTAAATGAGTTTAAAGCTAAATTTGGCTTACTGAGAAACAGCGATGGGAACCCACGAGCATAGCATATTTCGTGTGTATCTCAATTAGGTATATTGGGTAAATACATAAGTATTTGGAACGACTTAGACGAAAAGGTGGTGCAGGAGAAAAACATTCATGTGTGTAAAAGTAAACTAGATAAATGTGGATATGGAGACAGGACAACACGAGCACTGCTCAATTCCTGTATGCTACAAATAGGTAAATAGGTAAATTCAACCAGGTAAATATACACACACGCACGTACGCAGCTGGGTTTGTTTAGACTACAGCAACATGGGGAAAGTGTACATACTCTGTCAGTACATACTCTGTTCATTTAGTATTACAAAATGGATACATACTTCAGTAAAACAAATTTGGAAAAGAAAAGGGATAAAAGTAAAAAGCAAAATGATGATTTCTACCAAGAACTGGTTGAAGTGGAGACTCACAATAGACTGGTTGAACGTGTACACAAACTAGAAATGGCTTTCAAAAATGAAATTGATGAAATAAAGAAGCAAATGCACTTGCAAAAGGAAGAGAGAGAAAAACTAGGAAGGGAGGCCAATAAGAAAGACACAACCATCAGTGAACTAACAGTGGATTTGAGTACGCTTAAGAAAGTGAGTGAAATGGCAAGTACAGTAGTCAATCACGAGAGTGTTATGGAAGAGTTCAAAAATGACACAGAGACAATTAGGCAAGCAAGCAGTCTTATCGACCAGAGCAGTGATATTGAGGAGAAGATAACACAGGTGAATGAAGCTGTGCAAAGCTACAAAAATGATGTAGAAACCATGTATGCTGAAATGGTGAAAGTAAAGAAAGACTTAGAAACAAGGGTGGAGGAAAAAAGCATTAAAAAGGAAGTGAAAAGAATAATCCAAAACAATCCAAAATTAGTCAGAGATTCAGTACATATAAACAAATCAATAGTAATCACTGGTATAGAAGAGGAAGAAGTTAAAAACAAGATCACTAGAGACAAAAAGGAGATGGCATATGTAATGAGCTTACTGAAAGAAGTATCAGAGGAAATCTGTAGTAAAGACATAGAGGAACACAAAAGGTTAGGGAAATACGAGAAAAGCAAGACAAAACCTCTAAAGGTGACTTTCCAGAGTGTAAACACTGTGGAAGAGATACTAAAAAATGCAAAGAATCTTATGGAAAAAGAGGAGTTCAAAAATGTATGGATAAAATGATGCCTAACACAAGAGGAACTGGAATTACTGAAAGAGAAAAGGAAGGAAGTAAAACCAAAAAATGAGGGAAGATCAGAAGAGGAGAAGAAGAAATTTTTTTACAAAGTAATAGGATTGCAGGTACGAAAGTGGTACACAAACAGGATGGAAGAAAAAGGAGGAAGGTAGTAGAACCACGTCATGACAAGTATATAAACAAGATGATAAAGTTGATGTACTCAAATGTGGATGGAATGGAATCTAAATTACTAGAGATGAATGATTATGTCAGAGAAAATGAACCACAAATAATATGCCTAACTGAGACAAAATTAACACTAAGGATATCCAATGACATGCTAAACTTAGAGGAATACAATATATGGAGAAGAGACAGAAATTTAAAAAAAGGAGGAGGAATTATAATATTAACTAAGAAAAATCTAAAAGTCAAGGAAATAAAACTAGATACACCATCACAAGTAGAACTGATTGCAGTAAAGATCGACACATCTGAAGGTAAAGTAACTGTCGCCAATTTGTACATGCCACCCAGATCAAACACATGGGAAAGAGACGAATATGAGGACCTGGCAGAGAGCACAAATCAAAGTATAAGATCATTGCTACATAAAATGGAAGAGAAATCGGAAAGAATTAGACTAACTGGGGACTTCAATACAAATATAAATTGGAATACTCTAGATATAAATAGCCAAGAAAGCTGTTGGGACGAAAAGCTCCTGGATCTCGTACAAGAGTTTTTCTTAACGCAACATGTGAGGGAAACCACCAGAAAAAGAGGACTTGATGTACCTTCAGTGCTAGATCTAATATTTACCAGGCAAGAAAATGATATTGACAGTTTAATATATCACCCTCCACTCGGTAAAAGCGATCATGCAGTACTAAATTATAGGTTCAGGATAGCATATGACATAGTAAACAGCAATGACAGTTACAAAAAGAGCCTAAAATATAAAAAGGGAAATTATCAAGACCTAAAGAAGTATTTCTTAGAAGTGGATTGGGAAAATGAGCTTAGAGGACAAGATTTAAATGCTGTATATAAAAATTTTTGTGAATTTATGAAATAGGAGTCCAGAAGTACATCCCACAGCACAAAGAAGCAGATAAGAAAATACAGAAATGGTTCAATACAGAATGTAAAAAATCAAAAGAAAGAAGAGATTTGTTGTGGAATAGATACAGAAGACACAATAGTGAAAGGGCGTATAATAATTACAAACAGGCAAGAAATGACTATACAAGAATAAGGAGGGAAGCCCAAAAACAGTTTGAGGAGGATATAATAAATAAAAGTAGTGATCAACCAAAGCTGTTTTACAGCTATATCAGAAGCAAAACCAAAGTAAAAGATATAATACAATCCATTACGGACAAGGGAATCACTTATACAGAAGAGAAAGATATTTGTGAAGCACTAAATAAGAATTTTCAATTAGCTTTTACAGAAGGAAAAAATTTTGAGAGGGACTGTGTGGAACATGCATGTCCACACATACTACCAGATATACAAATAGCAGAAAAAGTAATACAGGAGGAGTTAAGTAGATTAGACAGAGGAAAAGCAAGTGATCCTGATGAAATTTCATGTTGGGTACTACGAGAATGTGCAAAGGAGTTAAGTAAACCATTATTTTTAATTTTCAAGAAATCCTTGAGTCAAGGTAAACTACCTGATATTTGGAAAAAAGCAAATATTGTCCCCTTATTCAAGAAAGGAAATAGACAAAATCCACTCAACTACCGACCAGTATCACTGACCAGTGTTGTAAGCAAGGTATTAGAAAAGCTTATAAGAAAAGCTTGGGTAAATCATCTAGAAGAACATAGTATGATAACAGAAAGACAGTTTGGTTTCAGAAAAGGAATATCATGTGTTACTAATCTGTTGAGCTACTATGACAGAGTAACAAACACAATACAGGAAAGGGAAGGATGGGTGGACAGTATCTATTTAGATTTCAAGAAAGCTTTCAACACAGTACCACACCAAAGACTTTTATGGAAACTGTACCATCAAGGAGGAATTCGAGGCAAATTGTTTTGTTGGATGCAAGACTTTCTCATAAAAAGAGAAATGAGGACAGTACTAAGAGGAAACTACTCATCATGGAAAGAAGTGACTAGTGGAGTACCACAGGGTTCAGTGCTGGCACCAATCATGTTTTTAGTGTATATAAATGATATAAACAGTAACACTGGAAATGAGAGCTATCTGAATATGTTTGCAGATGATGCAAAAATACAAAGGAGAATTACTAACACAGACTCTTGTAAAAAGCTACATTCATTCATTGCCAGACGCCATGTATCCCAAACGGGGTGGCCAACGGCTTAGAGTTAATTGTTTTACAGGGAGGGGCACTAATCCTCCACCAACCCCACTTGACACGCAGGGATGCCAGCCAACAGCATCTGGTGTTCCCAGGCGGTCACCCATCCAAGTACTAACCAGACCCAACGTTGCTTAAAGAAGAATTAAATAAACTTCATGAATGGAGTAGTACATGGCAAATGGAATTCAATGTGGACAAGTATCATGTAATCAAGTTTGGTAAAAGTGGAAAAAGACCTGATTGGGATTATAAGTTAGGAAATAAACCCCTATACTCATCAGAAAGAGTAAAAGACCTAGGTGTGATCATCAATAACAGACTATCTCCGGCTGACCACATCAGCGAGAAGGTACGGAACATGTATACACTGCTTGCAAATATGAGAATAGCATTCACATACATAAATGAAGACATGCTAAGAAGGATAATAACATCATTCATTAGACCAACCCTGGAATATGCATCAGTAGTCTGGAGTCCTCATCTCAAAACACACATAGACAAGATTGAAAAAGTTCAAAGGGCCACTACAAGATGGATACCAAGCTTCAGGGACCTAAGCTACGAAGAAAGACTAAATAAACTGAATCTACCAACACTACAGGAGCGAAGGAAAAGAGGTGACATGATAATGCTATATAAGTGCATATCAGGGAAGGAGAAAATAGACATAAATGATTACTTAACATATGGAGAAGCATCAGCAAGAGGACACTGCAAAAAACTGCATAAGAAGAGGTGATAAAGACATAAGGAAATTCAGTTTCCCAAACAGAGCAATTGATCAATGGAATGCACTACCAAATGAAATAGTGTGTGCCAAAACAATTCACAAATTTAAGGATATGTACGATAAATATGGTTTAAGACACGGGACAGTACGAGCTTGACTCATTCCTGTAAAGATACAATTAGGTAAGAACAATTAGGTAAGAACACACACACACATGGGAGACAGGCAGAGGTGGAGGAAGGTGGGGGGATGGAGAGGGAGACAACCAGGGGTGGGGGAGGGCAGGGGGATGGAGGGAGACATGTCTGGCAGTGCTGAGTGTGGTGGGGGATTGAGGAGGGACGGGGGGAGGAGACGAGAGACAGGGAGGGGGAGAAGAAAAGGATGGAGGGAAGACAGTAGGACTGGAGGAGCCTCGTTTCAAACCTACGGAGAGGAGGGTTGTCAGACTAAAGAGGTAGGGTGTCAGACAAGTGAGGCGACAGACATTGAAACTGTTTGGATTGTGGGACTGTTCCCCAATTTCTTGTGTTCAGTCTAGTGCAGCACTGGTTATCGGGGTATGGGTGTATTTTATTTTAAAATGTTTGTAAAATAATGATTTTGAAGTGCTGAGGGAACCATTCAAGTTAATGCAAAAAATGTGATGCATATAATGGTACATAGTCGAGAAATGAAGAGTGGCGAGTTGCAGTGTGGGTAGTGGTGCGTGACGGACAGCTACAGTGTCAGCGACGCAAAAAAAAACACTGAAAATGGTACCGCTTTCACCTTTCTCTGCGTAATTGCAGGAGCATCTAAACATTCACTGATGTGCTCCTGGGTAAGAAGAAGGGCTTCCCTTTCTTGTGCATGTTTTAGGACAGTACTTTTTTTTATTTTTATCTTGTGAAAGATAAAAATGGTAGATTACTAGTGGAGAAGGGAGAAAAAGTGAGCAGATGGAGAGAACACTTTAAGGAATTGTTGAACATATAGGATGGAAGTAATGCAAGTATAAGTGGCTGGGGAATGGCTGGGAGAAGGAGAGAGGTGAGAAGACAGAAAGAAATCAGTAGGATAGAAGTTGTGGAAGCAATGAAGAAAGTTAAATTGGGGAAAGCCCCAGGAATTGGTGGAGTGTGTGGTGAAATGCTGAAGCATGGGGGAGAGATAGTAGTAGAATGGATGTGGAAGATGTGCAGATTGGCCTGGGAGGAAGGTAGAGTCCTGGAGGATTGGAAGTCAGGTATAATTATACCCTTGTACAAAGGAAAAGGGAAAAAAGAAGTGTGTGGTAATCACAGGGGCATTTGTCTTCTTAGAATAATAGGAAAAGTGTATGGTAGGATACTTATTGACAGAGTTAGAGAAAGAACAGAGAAATTAGTTGGAGAAGAACAGGGAGACTTTAGGAAGGGAAGAGGCTGTGTAGATCAGATATTCATTCTTAGATCTTTAGTGGAAAAGTTTCTAGAGAAGGGAAAGAAGTTGTATGCAGCTTTCATGGATTTGGAAAAAGCATATGACAGGGTGGATAGACAAGGATTGTGGAAAGTATTAAGAATATATGGAGTAGATGGGAAGTTGTTGAATGCTGTGAAGAGTATGTATGATGGTGCTAAGGCTGCAGTGCGTGTGGATGGTGAACTAAGTGAATTTTTCTCTTTGAAGGTTGGGTTGAAACAGGGATGTGTCATGTCTCCATAGTTCTTTAATCTGTACATGGATGGGGTAATACAAGAGGTGCAAGGCAGGGTAGTGGATGTTGGATTGGCCCTGGTGAGAGAGGATAGTATGTGGAAACTCCCTGTACTGTTGTTTGCAGATGATACTGTGTTGTTGAGTGAAGATGAAGGGGAGCTGCAAGGCTTGGTGGATGAGTTTGGGAGAGTGTGTAAGAAACAGAACCTAAAGGTGAATGTAGGGAAGAGTAAAGTGATGGTCTTTGAGAGAGGTGAAGTCAGTGAATGTACAGTGAGGTTGGATGGTGAGGAATTGGAAAATGTGAGTACATTTAAGTACTTGGGTAGTGTGAGGAGTAAGGATGGAGGTTTGCAGGGTGAAGTGCTTGAAAGGGTACAGCAGGGAAGAAAGGTTGCTGGTTCTTTGAAAGCAGTGATAAGAAACAGGGAAGTGAGCAGGGAAGTGAAAAAGTTACTACATGACAGTATTGTGATACCAACTCTAACGTATGGAAGTGAAGCTTGGACATTGTTGGAAGGACACAAGTCAAGAGTGAGAGCAGTGGAAATGAGTTATTTAAGAGGAGCCTGTGGAGTAACATGGAGAGACTGGCTGACAAATGAGGATATAAACGAGCGTTGTGGTGTGGACGTGGATGTGATAGGAAGCGTTATGAGGAACACACTGAGGTGGTTTGGCCATGCGGAGAGGATGGAGGGTGAGAGACTGACGAAGAGAGTGTATGTGAGTGAGGCGGAGGGGGGAAGAGGGAGGGGGAGGCCGAGGATGAGATGGAGGGATGGAGTGGAGAGGTATATGAGAGAGGGTGGTGTGAGTTGGGAGCAGGGCAGTGAAATGGCGGGGGACAGGAAGACGTAGAGGCGATTTGTTTGTGGCCACCCCAAACGGAATTGAGGCATCTGGCAATAGATAGATAGATAGATTAATATGAAAATTATTGCACTGAAAATGGGTAACTTTCGTGTAGATTGCCGCAACAGGGGTATCGCTCTTGCCACCTTAACCGCAGTCAAGGAGTTAAAAGAATTAAGTGATGAGAGCTGTTTGATATTTTCTGACCCATTTTTTTCTGATTTTCTGATTATATTTGTTGGTTTTGATGAGTTATTAACAAGTTTTAGGCTTAGGTTCACTTCCTTTAAGGCGTAAGGCCATAAACTTCTGTAACTAAGCTCTGTAACTAAGCTGACACCTGTTGTTATATCAAATCTGAATATGCAGTTGACACTGTTTTAAACTTCATTTCAACTAATTCTGATTACTCACCATATAAACTAAATGATCAAAATATTACCAAAATACCTGTTTAGTCTATCGCTTCCCCAATGCTTCTTCAGAACCCTGTGTATTTGACTCTATATCCACCGAGTTGAGTAATCTTAACCTTGCCCTTAGCACCGAAATAACCATCTTGGGTGATTTTACTGTACATAATGTTGAATGGTTATTGCATTCTGCTAGGACTGACGATGCTGGTCTAGAGTGCCAGCTGTTTGCAGAATCGTTTAATCTCAGGCAGTTGGTAAAGCAACCATCCAGAATACCAGATAATCCTGACCATAATGCCCATCTCTTGGATCTATTCCTAACAAATAATCCAGATCAAAACAGGATAGAAGTACAGTCACCACTTGGATCCTCTGACCACAGTCTCATAAAAGCCTCATTAGTTAGCCCCTCTCCCCTCAAAGCTCCTCATTCTGAACCTGCCAGGGTGACCTGATGGCACTTCGATAGGGCAGACTGGGATGGATTTAGAAATTATCTTGCTGACATTCCATGGCAGTCTTTCTTCTCCAGTAATGTCAATTCTACCCAGTCCCACATTAATCCCTTAATACTAGCTGGTATGGATTTATTCATACCAAGTTAACAGTTCACTAGCAGATCGAACTCTCCAAAATGGTTTGATAGCAACTGTGCCAGAGCCACGGCCCAAAAGTCATTAGCACATAACTCTTACTTAAAATAAAAAAACATACATTACAGCTGGTATAACAATACTGTTGTGTAGTAGCTTTTTCACTTCCATGCTCACTTCCCTGTTTCTTATCACTGCTTTCAAGGAGCCAGCAACCTTTCTTCCCTGCTGCACCCTTTCAACCACCTCACCCTCTAACCTTCCATCCTTACTCATCATACTATTCAAGTACAGTACTTAAATGCACTCACATTCTCCATTTACTTAACAGTATATAGTTTTTTAGAATGTATAAAAGTGATAATGGCTTTTTTTTTTTTATGATAAATGTAAAAGTGGCATCAAATGACCCATACTAACGGAAAAAATATAATATTGAAACGCGAATCAGGCGATGTGCGATAACTTTCACTTCATCAATTAACATTAGGCTGTATACATATAAGACATTACCATTAATTTAATTATTGTCCAATTACTTTAAGTGAACGATCAATATACATGAAAATTAAACGAATAACTAACACGTTATGTGTACAGTGGGTACCCGAGTTCAGCGTAATGCGAGTCTAGCTAATCACAAGTTTAGCGGAGACTGCTAAAATATCCTCCTCTCATCAATAGCGGATACCTCTCTCGTGTTTAGCACTATTTTGCTGGCTACAACCCTTGGAACGCAGTGCTTATTTGTTCCGTGGCCATATTTATGACATCACTGAGCGGGAACAGGTACAGTTTCCACATGTTCCCAATCTTGATATTTTTCAATAAATCACATAACAGAATCTGGTATGTAGTTAAAAAAAAAAAAATCATTTTCTTTAGCTTTCTTATGGTAAAAATCATAAATATCAAATACTGATTGTGAAAAAAAAAAAAAAAAAAGGTACAGTACTTGGCAAACCTGTAATCAGCTTCAAGGATGCTCAGCGGCCTTCACTTCCTTCCACTCAAACGCACGTGTGGTGGTCAAGGACGAACAACAGATAGCAGTGCTGTATTTCATAATGAAGTGTGGGACAGTGTCGGGAACAGCAACTAACTGTGCTGTGTTCAGTAATGGTCGGAAACATACCTCAGACAAGGGAAGTAGGCCAGAAAGAGTAGGGATGAAAAAAAAATTACTGAGTATGAAAGAGAAAGGTGAAGTTTGGGATAAACTTGATTCAGGGTTAGGCCCAAGTGCGGTTGGAAAATTGTTTAAGATCAGTGAATCTACAGTCAGAAGCATAAGGTTGATGTGTGATGCAATAAGATTGTACCTCAGAGATGCACACCCAAGCAGCAAGCTGGTCACAACAGAACATTATCTAAGGAGGTATACTGACCACAAAAGTGAACATGGAGTGTGTGTTTCCTCAGGCCAGGCAAGGCGGAAAGCGAAAGAAATTTACGAAGCTGTTGCATGCAAGTTAAACATTAAAATCCCATTGCCGTTCACTGCAAGTGTTGGTTGGTTTGCCTGCTTCAAAAAACGGCATTCGCTCAAAAGTGCTCATGCACTTGGAGAAGATGCAGAGGCAGACACAACAGCAGTGGAAGAATTTACTGGTGTGCTGAAGCAAATCACTGATGACAGTGGGTACGATCTTCGGCAATTGTTTAACGCAGATGAAACTTGCTTTTATTGGAAACAAAAACTCAAATCAACCATAGTACGCCAAGAAAAAAAGCCTAAAAACAGCGATTTAGCGTGCTCTTTGCTATTAATGCAGCTGAGGATTCCAAATGAAACCCCTCATTATCTACAATGCAGCGTGTCCTGTTCCATACCACAGCTCCAACATGAAAAAACTAAATGTAGACTGGGCAGCTAACAAAAAGGGATGGATGACCTCAGCAACATGCACGGACTGGTTTGACAACATGTTGCAAATGCAACGACTTAGCATTCAAGTTGCTGTTGCTGCTTGATAATGCTCCAGGTCATCCACACTTTCTCAAGGGATCCCATCCAAATTGTGAAGTTGTATTTCTCCCTCCGAACACAACCTCTGTTCTTCAGCCTCTAGATCAAGAGGTAATTGCTAACGTCAAGTTGAAATTTTACCTTAGGGCCTGGGACCGACTTGAGGCATCACTGGACAGTGATGAGGTAGGTTATGGTAGTTATTTTCATTAAAAAAAAAAAAAAAAAAAAAAAAAAAAAAACCTATACACCTATTCTTATTCAACTTCATTTTGACAGTTTTCTTCATCGTTATTGACTATGGTATAAAAATGTTACAACTAAAGTAACACAAGACGTTAATTAATGTTAGGAAAGTTTGTGACTAAAATTGTCTGTAACAAGCCTGAATAAAACTTTTTTTTTTTTTCCCACTTGCTTTTATATTATTTACAAGATTTCTGCTCTATTGAGCTTAACAAAACTGTCAGTGTTTGCCATTATTAAAAGCAGCGTATGACACAGTTCGTAAAAACAAGGATAACAGAATGAAAGAAAAAAAGGGTTTCCATATAAATTTCCAGAGTCTCCGACAAGTTGAAGATGAGGTGGAGCCAGAACTAGCAGCCGGCACATCAATCAAAAAGCATATGATCATGTGGAATCAAATGGCCAACACCACCCAGCCAGCAATACAACTGAACAGCTGGTGACTCGTGCAGCACCGTTGCCAAATGGAGATACCCCAGAAGAAAAAAATGAAGATTTTTTCAGTTGCTTCAACATCAAACAAGGAGTGTGGAATGTTGGTGTTACATTAATGCAGCAACAATTCATCATGGATGGAAGAAAGTTCTTCCTGGAGTAGACATCATGGCAACAGTGGGTGGAGGGGAAAACTATGAGAGGCTGAACATGGTGGTGGTGGTTACAGCTGTGGCTGAATGAGCCAGAACAATAAGGGTTGGTGGTTTCAATCAGGTGGAGGTTGCTGACATTGAAGAAATGGTTGGCCAGACAATTGTTGATGAGAATGTGGAAGATATGATAGAAGAAGATCAGAAAGCTGAGGAAAAAGAGGAGAATGAACAAGGAGTGGAACAACCACAAGGTGAGCCAACCACTCATCAGCTGACCGAGATTTTGGCAACTGCCGAGAGATGCAAACAGGCAGTCACCGAATGTGATCTCAATCTTGGACGGCATGAAGCCTGTATTGAATTTATCAAGAAAAGCACGCTGCATATGAAGAACTGCACAGAAAAAGAATAAATTCGAGACACCAAGCATTAATCACATGACACACTGCACACAAGGTACAAGCTGCACCTCCAGTTCCTGTCCAGGATCCTGCTCCTGCCAGTGAAGACAATCAGGAGGAGGATTTACTGTTCCTTGACGATGACACTGGAGATATGGGTAATGATTTCGTAGGATTTGCTCTAAGCGATACTCCACCAGGTGCTGAATGATGATAAACACTCGCTAAGGTGGGGGAAGAGTCGGGTGAGCGGAGTCGGAATGGTTACCTCAGATTCTGTCCATGAGAAAATATTTTTTTTTTTCATTACTGATGAGTTTTATTTTTACCAGGCCTTGCTTAGATTTTAATGTGTTATGCAATAAATTATGTATAGTGGCATTTGAGAAAAGTTAAGAGGCAAATGGAACCGAGTTGGAAAGAACTTGTGAAGTGAAGCAGGATGGTGGCCATGATGCTTTTAATGAATGAAAATACTGTATCTTCTTGTGAGTTACATAAACCTTGCTAAAATTATACTATACTGTGTTGTGCAGCAGACTGCTTATCCTCTAGTTTTACATGAGAGAATAACTTGGACTAAGAGGTCAATATAAGTGGATTCTGCCGCGAGTCAGAAGGAACACGGCTATTTACACGTAAACACATATCGCAAGTTCGGCGTGGTGCGGCCAGAATAAAGCAAATGCTAAACTCGGGTACCCACTGTATATAAATATATAAGTTTGGGATTCTCTGCCTACAGACAAGGAGTCATCCAAGTTTTCACAAGGAATTGTCTGACAACGAATTGTCTTGACGGTGATTCATCATGACAGGCAATTGTCCAGGAACCAGCCCGTACTGGCAACCGAACGTGAATTTGGACTTTGACAATAGACGATCTCAGTACAGTACTGAATGAATAACAAGAGATACCCAACACTTTATTACAAAATAGTTTTTGTGCTAATGATTTTGCCCAACTGTAAGTTAATATAAGTGTTATATTCATGTTTAGGGTAGGCTTGGCTAGGCTATGATGTTCAGTAGGTTAGGTGTATTAAATGCATTTTTGACTCAGGAAAAATTCCACTTACGAAGTTTCTCAGAAGGTAACCCATTCGTAAGTAGGGGACCACCTGTAATCTTACTGCAACCCTTCTTATAAAAATTATTTAAAAGACATTGTTACCAATGAATGAAGTGAGGGAGCATTGTGATGTGGATGTGATGGAAAGTGTTAGGAGAAATACAGTGAGGTGGTTTGGCCATGTGGAAAGGATGGAATGCGAGAGACTAATGAGGATAGTGGAGGGGGGGGGGAGACGGAGGGATGGAGTGGAAAGGTATATAAGAGAGGGGTGTGTGAGCCGAAGGGTGGGCTGTGAAAAGCCGGGGGACAAGGCGGGATGGAGGCGATTTGTCTGTGGTCACCCATTACAGGATTAAGGTGTCTGGCAACAGACAGACCAATAGATGGACAGACTAATGAATGCACTCAGACAACTGATCATCTGCCAGCTTTCAAAAGCCTAAGGGTCTTCTCTTTCTCAGAAGAGATCGAATAACACCTACCTACCTAACCAGCAATGTACCACCAAAAGATACATCTCAAGTTGTTGTTGAGTAACCCCAGTCTGTCTGGTTGAGCAGACCAATCAATTGTAAGCAAGAAAATGCCCCTGAAGGGCAGTTCCATACAGTGAACTGATGTTCCCTTGCAGCAGACAACACCTTGCCACAGTGAGGTGCAAGGAAGAATGTGAAAGTTGGGTTTGCAGATGCACACCAATCTTATGTCTCTCCATTATCAGGGACATCATAGTAGAAAGTATGGATCAGATGGTTCAAGGATTGCATGGGTAAGAATGAAAGTAGGTGTACAAGCATGGGCAACTGTGAAAGTACTGTATATGTGCTGACAGAAGACTGTGAATGATGAGTGAAAGAAGAGTTCTGGGCAAATGTGGAAGCATGGATGGAAAAGTTTGGAAGTGAGAGAGTGTTTTAGACTGGAGATATGAATGGAAAAGTAGGGAATGTGGAAGTGGATGGAGTAGGTGGTGAGTGAGGTGAGCATACAGAAGTGGATGAGAATGGAAGTGCTATAGTGGACATTTGTGCTGAAGGGGAATTGCTGACAGCCAATTCTCTCTTCAGGCACAAAATAATCAACAGGTATACGTGGTGAGTTGAATGAACAGAAGGCAATGATTGATTATGCGTGTCTGGATGAAAGAATAAGATACCATACAGTCAACCCCCACTATTCGCAGGATTTGCCATTTGCAGGTTCACATATTCGCAGATTTTTCTGAGAAATTATTTCAAAAATTCACAGGAAGCTATTTCCTGCTTTTCCTACAGCATCAGCTGTTCTTAGTGGTTCTTAACCCTCTGGTGTTTATGGGTCCGGTGCAAATCTCATGCACACGTTACCATTTGACACAGGCTGCATCTGCAAACATTTCAACCACTAGTTACCACTCGATGTCGGTTGCCTTGAACGAAATGGCCCTCTTTTTTTGGTTATGGAATGATCTTGCATCCATTTCCGGGCGAGAAAAAAGCACTATTTGTGTCCCTTTGTATCCCTCCAACGCGCTCAACCCACCCCACCCCACACCCAGCGTTGCCCCACCGCCCCAGTCAGTGTGCTACGGGCCTTGCTTGAGCTTAAGATAATTTCCTTTTTTAGCTTCATAAAATCGGCCCTAATTGACCTACAGTAATTCTTTATACACTAAAATGTAGCCAAGTAAATTCCTTATAACTTTTTCTTGGTAACATTTACCATGAAGATTATATTTCTATGAGAAAAAAATGAAAAAAATTGAAGAAAAAAAAATGAGGCATAATATACATTCAGCTGATCTCTTTTACAACACCTTAAGCGAGTACATTTATTCAAGATTATGGTTAAAAAACATTACCATTATTGAAGCATAAATAAGGATGTGACAATTAAGTTTATGAACTATAGAGTGCGTGGGAACAGCACGGTGAAAGGGGGGAGGTTCTCGCTCTCAGTGTGTAGCCTTGGGCACCCAGAACTGTGTCTCCCAGAACTGTGTCCCAGGTACTCGCTCATGGTTGAGCCTGCGTCGATTGATAAACGAGAGGGTTAAGTGATTTACAGTAAGATCTCACTATAACGAACTAATTGGGGCCCAAACCACTCTGAAAAATGAGAAATTCCGATAAAAGTGACATCCAGACTTCCCCCTGCTAATCCGGACTTTTTCCGATATATCAGACATGAGTCCATCACATGAACGGTTTTTAAACTGTTTTGACTACCATTGCAGTCCTGTACTGTGTTATAACTTCACTACATTAATCAAATGGTGTAATATATATATAATATTACTGTACTGTACACTGATAAACATGTCTTTTATTTACTTTATTGTGGTGAACATAGCTGAAGTGGTCAGGCAATCCGGACTGCTTCTGGCTTTATCGGACTTTTTCCAATATATAGGAACTTAGTCCGGTAGCTCCTCGAGTCCGATAAAAGTGAATTCCGGTTTACTGAAGTCCATTATATCGAGGTTTTACTGAATTTGGAAGTTTTCCATAAGAAATACTGTCCTTTACAGTTAACCCACCCTGTCCCGTCGACGTATGGGTACATTGCAACATTTTGCATTTGCCAGTCCCGGCGACGTACCAGTACGTCGTGCAATTGCAAAGTGCATAATTTCCACAATTTTCAAATTTCGCGTTTGATTTTCGGTACATATCGTTGCTTGACCTTCCCCTACCTGCCATCAGGCAGGGACACTCGGCGACCCCGAGCGACCCGCGCTCACCCGCGGCTCGGTCACTCACCTGTTAGCAACGGTCCTGCTCAGACACAGCGAAGGGAGGTCTCTCAGAGGACGAAATTCAAGCCGCCCTGGACACCTTTACAGGCAACAGTGATTCCCCACTGGACGACGAGGTTGTTGACAAAGATTATGTGCAGCCGGAGGAGGAGGAAACCACCAACAGTGATAAAGAAGTCCCGTCCCCCAGGAAGCGGCAGTACGTGACTTACCGTGCTGCTAGAGAGGGGCAGCCGGCCAAAAAACCACATGCAACATCCTATGCCCAGCCCCAACGTGACGTGGAACCCGAATTTGATGACAAGGATGAGGACGAGGACGAGGACGGAGCCGTGGGATGTGCTGCCACGTGGTACGGACGTGAGATGATTACTCATCGTGGCCCCGAGCTCACACCACATCGGACGAGCAGGTATGGGCCTAGTATTTTGTTTGGGGATGTAGGAAGTGCCATGGAGGGAGTGGGGAGTGAAAGGGAAAGTGCAGGGAGGAGTATGGAAAGTGAGAGTGGCGGGAGTGAGTCATCGCTCTCCCTAGGTAGTGTGAGGCGGCGGGGTGTATCACGTGGGCGAGTGCTGGTGCGTTCTGTATCACGTGGGGTTGTGATGGAGGGGGAAGGTGGAGAGGAACCACTCCCAAGCACATCTTATGCTCCTCAATATCCCCAAACACGTGGGCAAGTGAGGGTGCGTGAAAAATCAGGTGGTGTTGTGATAGAGGGGGAAGGTGGGGAGGAACCACTCCCCAGCACGTCTTATGCTCCTCAATATTCCCCAACTTCATCCCCACATCCCCCTAATGTTCCTCAAGGCCGTAAGGGTAAGGGAAAGGGAAAGGGTAAAGGCAGAGGGAATAGGAGTTAGAGTGGGGAAGCCTCCGCACTCCTTCTCCCCAACCTCCCCCACCAGCATCTCCTCCCCACCCAGACGAAGGCGGTGATGGGGCTGATGGGGACAAGGGATTTGTGGGATGGAATTGGGAGGATGGGAGTGATTTTCACTAAGCAGGGGCATGCTGGCTGCATTGCTCCCGGAATTCACTGTAATTCCACCAGGATGGATTTTTTCCACCTGTTTTCTAGTGAGGCATTCGTGGAGCAGACTGTTGACCAAACCAACCGTTTTGCAAGCACCAAGCGCCGTGAGAGTGAAAGATTGGGAACAAGGAGCAGGCATTCTATCATATATGATTACCCTGTCTCCCTTTCAGAAATGTTCCTATTTTTTGCCCTGGTCCTTTTGATGGGTATTATACGAAAGAACAGAATTCCGGCCTACTGGACAAGGGACCCTGTTATGCTTACACGAATATTTGGGCAAGTCATGAGCCGTAATCGCTTCCAACAAATTCTAAGTCGCCTCCATTTCTATGATGCTGATGATCCTGCAAATGCGAACGACACAGATAAGATGAGGTGAATTAGGTTGGTCTTTGATCACCTGAGGCAAACCTTTCATTTGTCATTTTATCCCTATAGAGACCTCGTCATAGACGAGAGTCTCGTGTTGTGGAGAGGTAATATTTCATTTAGGCAGTATACACCCAGCAAAAGGCACCATTTTAGGTTCAAGATCTTTGTTATGTGTGACTGTAGGACTGGTTATGTGCAAGACATAGTCTTGTACACCGGTGCACAGACAGACATAACAGAAGATCGGAGTATTGGACTGTCAGGAGCAGTGGTAAAGACAATGATAGAAGACTACCTTCATCGTGGTCACGTCCTCTACCTGGACAATTGGTACACTAGCCCTCTTCTCGCTCGTTATTTACACATGCATGAAACGGGAATCTGTGGAATCGTGAAGGTGAACCGGCGTCACATGGTCAAGGTAGGGAGGAAACTTGACAGGAATGAGGTTGTCTTCTTCAAAGCAAACAACATACTTGCAACTGTGTGGAACCATAATAGAGAAGTAAGCCTCTTGTCAACGGTTCACCGCCCTTTGATGCACTGTACTGATTCCGTTGATTACTGGAGCGAGAACAGGTGTCACATTGGGAAACCTGAGTGTGTCATAGACTATAACATAAACATGCACCTGGTGGACCAGTCAGACTCCATGATATCGACGGTAGAGTGTGCCAGTACCACGATGAAGTGGTATAAGAAACTGTTCTTTCACTTGCTAGATATCACTGCTCTGAATTGCCACCACCTGCACGCCCTGACAATAGGAGTTCAGGAAACCTTTGAAGGGTTTGTGAGGGAGCTCACAAGAGAGATGTTTGCACAGTATGCTGTTGAAAGGCGCCAACATCGCACCCGCATTGCCCCTATTGCCCAAACTCCCCTGAGAATATCCGGCCGCCATGTCCCCACTCCTATCCCTCCCCAGCCAAATAGACCTAGGCCCCAACGCAGGTGTTACGTGTGTAGCAATTCCCGGGTGAGACTCACCACACAGAGGAAGGACACCCGCTATGAGTGCGTCGAGTGTGACGTGGGTCTCTGTATGCACCCATGTTTCAGCGAATATCACACCTTGATGCAATTCTAATATGGTGTGAATGCGATACGACGCTGAAACTATGAAGTAAATGCAACAAACAGACGCTCAGTGAAATTATAAGTCCTGTTGATCTGAAAATATTAGTATAATGTGAATACGGGTATAACATAAGTGCAAAAATAGTATGTAAGTGTATAAATACTTTATGATGTAAGTGGAAACATACCTAGCAAGGGTTTTTTGATGTGATATTCTGTCGCTCAGTGCAATAAATAAGGCCTTAAATATGCAAATATTATTATGGGAAATGCAAACGGGTATAATACAAGTTCAAATTACTGTAAGTGCTGAAATATATTCTAAGTCAAAATATTCCTAGTGTGTGTATAGAGATGCGATATCCTGTCACTCAGTGGAATGAATAAGGCCCGTAATTATGAAAACAGAAGTCAACAAGTGGGAAAGTGTGTAATATATGTGAAAAATTTGTATGTAAGTGTCTGAGTATTATGTTGGTCGAAACATTCATTGCGAGAGTATTTTCATGCGATATTCTGACGATCACTTGAATAAATAATGCCAGTAACTATGTATTGTGCAGTATAGGTGCCAGTAACTATGTATTGTGCAGTATAGGGGTGTAAACATGTGTAATGTAAGTGGGAAAGTATAATTGGAGTCAAAAAATAAAGCAGAAGATGAAACACAAGTGTCTGAGATTGTGCTTGCTACGTGACTATGCTCTAGCATTTCGTTAAATGCCCTTGTAATGAATGTAAATAATTGAAAACATTTACATTGGTGGGGGAAAGTTCTATGTAAAGAAAAAAATAATAGGAAAGTTATAAAACAATTGGGTATGTTGAAATACGAGTCATAGCAACTGCGCTTAGTAAGCAGATGTGCGCTATACTTATGCTGCATGTCATCGTAATGAATGAAAACATCTGAAAACATTTACAAACAGTAAAAATAGGTAAAATGTCAATGAAACTGAAGTATACAAGTAGAAAAAATGATATGTTGACTGATACAAGAAACTTAGCACATAGCATGTTACCACTTGGACCTAACTCACTATGCTTGCACAAAGGTACAATGCTTATTTTTCATATATATGTGTTTGAAATTCATTTTATTGTTACTCTTATTGTTTATTAGTTCAAATTCAATAAATGTAGAGGTGTTGTTTGTTGTTTCTCCCACTACTTCCTACCATACAAAATGTGAGCGCCTCAAACGTCAATGATAGAATACGATACCTGGCGCGGGCGACCTCACCTGTTCCGACCACTTATGGACCACGGTAAGCCCTTTCTTGGTGATTTTCCTTTGTTTCTCAACAAAAGCGGAAGTTTTAGCCAAAAAAATCTTTTTCCAAAATAGCTCGGGATTGGGGGGTGTTGGAGGTGCGGAAAACCTTGGGACGTGATGGGTTAAATTGTGCAACTACCCTGTATTGTATAGGTATGTGCTGTTCAGCATTCGGTATTTCAAAACACATATCTCCCTTTCATTTCTCACAATGAGAGCTTGCTTATGACTGGTAGTGTCCCTTATTATCTGCCTACATGTCTTCTTTCTCCCTATCCTATTGGCTGCTCAAAGAGGGGACTGAATCATATGCAGGTGTGACGTATTTCCAAATCAGCGGTAATTTACCAAAGCAGCATAGCATCGATACTTGTAATTAGAAAATATTATTTTTATCTACCCCCTGGGGGTAGGTTTTTTTTTCAAGAATACTCCCTCAATATCCCTGCTTGTCGTAAAAGGCAACTAAAAGGCTTGGTGGAGGGTTGTGCCCCACCCCGGAAAACAACTAACTAAAAAAACAAACAAGAAGCCTCGGACAAGGACTAACCTAACGATGACAACCGAGGGCCGGACAAAGGACTTGGTAATGGCTACATGGAATGTAAGTGGAGCGAATGATGAGGTGAAAGAGAGAGAGATTGTCCAGGTGCTTGAGGGTGTGAAAGTGGATGTATGTGGAATAACTGAAACAAAATGGAGAGGACAAAGTGTGAGAGAATGGGAGTATGGATGGGGTATATGTGCAGAAGCAGGTGAGAACGAGAGGGCAAAGGAAGGAGTATGTATAGTTGTGTGTAAAAGATGGAAGAAGAGCATAAGACAGTATGGATCAGTTGGGTCAAGGATTGTGTGGGTAAAGTTAAAAGTTGGAATACAAATGTGGGCGATTGTGTGTGTGTATGCGCCAACGCAAGATCATGCTAGCAGAGTGAGAGAAGAGTTCTGGACAAATGTGGAAGTGTGCATGGAAAAGATTGGAAGGAATGAGAGAGTGTTTTTGATCGGTGATATGAATGGTAAAGTAGGGAATGTGAAGATGGATGGAATAGTTGGTGAGTGGGGTGTGCCTGCTGAGATAGATGAGAATGGCAGTGCATTAGTGGACATTTGTGCTGGGAGGGGGTTGGTGATAGCCAATACCCTCTTCAGGCATAAAATGATCCACAGGTATACATGGCGAGTGATGAGAAGGGTGGGTGGTGAACTGAATGAAAGGAAGGCAATGATTGATTATGTGTGTGTGGATGAAATGATGCGAAGATGTGTAATGGATGCAAGAGCTTATAGAGGTTGGGGGAGTGGACTTTCTGACCACTACTTGGTGGTGGCCAGAATTAGGATCCAAGTAAGATGGAGGAATAGAAGAAGGGAAAGACGAGAGGAAGGGGTAGTTGCATGGAGAGTGGAAAGGTTACAAGAGGATGAGAAAAAGGCAGAGTATAAGAGAGAAGTGGAGGAACGATTGGGCAAATATGAATTGGAGCAGATGGGGGACATGGAAGGTGTGTGCAGGATATTTACAGAAGAAATATGTGCATCATGTGATGTGGTGTGTGGGAGGAAGAGAAAATGGAGGGGGGTGCAAGGAACAGCGTGGTGGACTGAAGAGGTGAAACAGGCTGTGGCACAAAAGAAGAAAGCATACAATGAATGGATGAGAAATAGGGGTGTGGAAGAAGTTGAGAAGCGGAAGAGAGAGTTATATGTAGAAAGAAAGAGAGAGGTGAAAAGATTAGTAAGAGAGAGAGTGGATGAGGAATTTGGAATTTGGAAGGAATTTGAGTGTGAAGTGGAGGGTCTGTAAGAAAATGTTCTGGAAAGAGGTGAAGAGAGTAAGACAGGGTGGAAGTCAGGTTAGCAGGGGAGTGAAAGATAAAAATGGTAGATTACTAGTGGAGAAGGGAGAAAAAGTGAGCAGATGGAGAGAACACTTTAAGGAATTGTTGAGCATACAGGATGGAAGTAATGCGAGTGTAAGTGGCTGGGGAATGGCTGGGAGAAGGAGGGAGGTGAGAAGACAGGAAGAAATCAGTAGGAGAGAAGTTGTAGAAGCAATGAAGAAAGTTAAATCGGGGAAAGCCCCAAGAATTGGTGGAGTGTGCGGTGAAATGCTGATGCATGGGGGAGAGATAGTAGTAGAATGGATGTTGAAGATGTGCAGATTGGCCTGGGAGGTAGGTAGAGTCCCAGAGGATTGGAAGTCAGGTATAATTATTCCCTTGTACAAAGGAAAAGGGGAAAATGAAGTGTGTGGTAATCATAAGGGCATTTGTCTTCTTAGTATAATACGAAAAGTGTATGATAGGATACTTATTCACAGAGTTAGAGAAAGAACAGAGGAATTAGTTGGAGAAGAACAGGGAGGCTTTAGGAGGGGAAGAGGTTGTGTATATCAGATATTCATTCTAAGATCTTTAGTGGAAAAGTTTCTAGAGAAGGGAAAGAAGTTGTATGCAGCTTTCATGGATTTGGAGAAAGCATATGACAGGGTGGATAGACAAGGAATGTGGAAAGTTTTAAGAATATATGGAGTAGATGGGAAGATGTTGAATGTTGTGAAGAGTATGTATGATGGTGCTAAGGCTGCAGTGCGTGTGGATGGTGAACTACATGAATTTTTCTCTTTGAAGGTTGGGTTGAAACAGGGATGTGTCATGTCTCCATGGTTGTTCAATCTGTACATGGATGGGGTAATACAAGAGATGCAAGGTAGGGTAGTGGATGTTGGATTGGCCCTGGTGAGAGAGGATAGTGTTTGGAAACTCCCTGTACTGTAGTTTGCAGATGATACTGTGTTGTTGAGTGAACACGAAGGGGAGCTGCAAGGCTTGGTGGATGAGTTTGGGAGAGTGTGTATGAAACGGAATCTAGAGGTGAATGTAGGGAAGAGTAAAGTGATGGTCTTTGAGAGAGGTGAAGTCAGTGAATGTACAGCGAGGTTGGATGATGAGGAATTGGAAAATGTGAATACGTTTAAGTACTTGGGTAGTGTGATGAGTAAGGATGGAGGTTTGGAGGGTGAAGTGCTTGAAAGGGTACAGCAGGGAAGAAAGGTTGCTGGTTGCTTGAAAGCAGTGATAAGAAACAGGGAAGTGAGCATGCAAGTGAAAAAGTTACTACATGACAGTATTGTGATACCAACTCTAACGTATGGAAGTGAAGCTTGGATGTTGTTGGAAGGACACAAGTCAAGAGTGAGAGCAGTGGAAATGAGTTATTTAAGAGGAGCCTGTGGAGTCACATGGAGAGACAGGCTGATGAATGAGGATATAAAGGAGCGTTGTGGTGTTGATGTGGATGTGATGGGAAGCTTTATGAGGAACACACTGAGGTGGTTTAGCCATGTGGAGAGGATGGAGGGTGAAAGACTGACGAAGAGAGTGTATGTGAGTGAGGTGGAGGGGGGAAGAGGGAGGGGGAAGCTGAGGATGAGATGGAGGGATGGGGTGGAGAGGTATATGAGAGAGGGGGGTGTGAGTTGGGAGCAGGGCAGTGAAATGGCGGGGGACAGGGCGACTTGGAGGCGATTTGTTTGTGGCCACCCCAAACGGGATTGAAGCGTCTAACAATAGATAGATAGATAGATAGATAGATATGTGCATATACACACACACACACACATATATATATATATATATATATATATATATATATATATATCTATTGCCAGACGCCATAATCCCGTAAGGGGTGGTCATTTGACTTTGAGTTATTTGTTTTACGGGGATGGGCACTAACCCTCCACCAACCCACTTGTTGACACGTAGGGAGCACATATGGTTTGGTTATATGGTTACCACCCAGCGTTGTAAATGGTTTCTTGGCTTACATGAAACCATTTGGCTTGTCACTCGATGTAAAGCCACCGGTAAGGGAAAGAAATGCAGTAAGAAGTGACAGGAAACATGGGAGAAATAGGAAGAAAGGAGAGCAGGCACAGAAAAAGAATGATAAAGGCTAAGGAAGAAGTAGGCAGCACTACATCAAGTGAGTGGATATATACATATATATAAAGTATATATATAAATATAAATAAAATACATATATATATAAATTTATATATATATTTATATTTATATATACAAGACCATAAAATATTCAGAATACCATGGAAAAGCTCTGTATGGTTGTCTCACTCAGCTGTTCATTTACTTTTGGGTTGGTTAAACTAGGTTTCGTTGTCGTTGTTGTGTGGCGCAGCTCAGCAGACGACGGTCAAACAACTGTCAAGCGGGAAGAAAGAACAGTCATATGACACTCTAAGTTTTATTATGTGAATAAAAGATGCTTTCTTTTAACATGCGTGCTTTACTTACCATTATCTTGGAATAATTCAGTGGTCAGTGGGTGACAAAAACTCCGATAATTTGAAATCTCCACAGTCCACGCAAAAAAGTCAACTGCCATGGTAAGCGTGTGTTTAACCCTTACACCGCGGGCTTGTTTTGCTTTTTCTTGCGGCTCCTGTGGGCATATTCGTGCTGCGATAGACTCTCTAAAAATATTTGCCAAAAATCAGTTATTAGTCCTAGATTATTAAAATCATACATGCTTATGCCACATACCTCCAGCTTTCTCCTGGGGTGTTTGTTGAGCATTCGTCAAGTACCATAGGACTTGTGGCGACCTCTGAAGTTGGGTAACAAAGTCTCCACTTTACACTTCCCGACAACCCGTAATATGATTACAACAGTCTGATATTATCACTAGAAACACTATTCTATGATTCTCAAATAGTTTGGAATCCATACTCCAAAAAAAAACACTATGTAAGCAATGAAAATTATGAGGGCGTGTGACCTTCCCACTTGCGCTAGTTCGCCGCTGGTGTTCTGTCATTTATTATTCATAAAAACACTCACAGTTTATATTTCTATTACTATATAACACTTATATATATCTACAGTCTTTATCCATAAGTTTCCTTCAGTAATAGTAGTTTATTGTCACTGTAGGCATTCAATTTCTCTATCAGTAAAATACGCAGCATTCACTTTCTCGTCCTGTATACTAGCATTGAGAGCGAATGTCACTTTCACCTTCACTCTCATAACTCATAGTATTCATACATGCTAGAGTGAAACTTTCACTTTCATTACTCCTAGGGTATATACTCATATTCTTATAATACTACTCATTTACATTTCTATTTACGTTCTCTATTTTATTTAAGTTATTTACATTTCTATTTTATTTACACTGTGTTATGCACTGTCACTTCAAGTAACTTATAAAACTATTTTCCACTGTTCATGTATATGTACATTCATTGCTTTCACTTGCTGTTTACACATTATTTACAAATTATTTACAATTCCACTTGCATGTTTTACTCAATAGAAAGAGCGTAGTCACCTACCTACCTACCTACTGCCAGACGCCATAATCCCGTAAGGAGTGGCCATTTGACTTTGAGTTAGTTGTTTTACGGGGAGGGGCACTAACCCTCCACCAACCCACTTGTTGACAGGTAGGGAACACGTATGGTTTGGTTATATGGTTACCACCCAGCGTTGTAAATGGTTTCTTGGCTTACAGGAAACCATTAGGCTTGCCACTCAATGTAAAGCCACCTGTAAAGGAAAGAAAAGCAATAAGTAGTGACAGGAAAGATGAGAGAAGTAGGAAGAGAGGAAAGCAGGCACAGAAAAAGAATGATAAAGGCTAAGGAAGAAGTAGGTATCACTACATCGTCACTCTTTTATCAAATGTCAGCCCTTTACCTCTTTCCACACGAGATTTAGTAGGGGGTAAAGGTCACAGGGCCCTTTGCATGGGTCTGAAAAACGCCGGTAGTTAGCAGGAGCAAACAGACGTACCTTCACTTTGAAAGACGACAGTGAACTGATAGTGGTGGCCTCATGCCGCCTGGCTTGGGTGAGTGCAATACTACCAACTTTAGCCTTGTGAGACCTGCTAATATGTAGCAATGAAATGATTGGCAGGAAACCAAGACAATACATAATAAATTAGGTAGTTCCAGGTGAATGTAAATACTGTATCACTTAGGCTTCTCCCTTCCCTCCTTATATGTATATTTATTACGAAAATAGATTATACAGCATATTTCAAGGGGAAATAAACAGCGAAAATTAGCGAATGAGTGCACATGAGGTGTTGTCAGGTGATAATTAGCCAATTCCAGGTGTATGGCACTATCACTTACCTTTTCTTTTTTGTATATATTATTTGGTATAAGAATAGGGAATAGGGCTTATTTCAATGGATGAAATCAGTGGAAAATTCCAGGGAAGATTTACTTAGCATAGAATACAGTGTGGTGGCCTGCAATAATTAGGTAGTTCCAGGTGAATGTAAATATCACTTAGGCTTCTCCCTTCCCTTCTCATATATATTTTTATTACGAAAATAGATTATACAGCATATTTCAAGGGGAAATAAACAGCGAAAATTAGCGAACGAGTGCACGTGAGGTGTTGTCAGGTGATAATTAGCCAATTCTAGGTGTATGGCACTCTCACTTACTTATTTCTTTCTTGTATATATTATTTGGTATAAGAATAGGGCATAGGGCTTATTTCAATGGATGAAATCAGTGAAAAATTCCAAGGAAGATTTACTTAGCGTAGTACAGAAGGGCAGGCGAGAGGATAGGGTAATGGAGGGGAGGTAGGGAGGGGAGTCAAGAACGGGGAGAAATGGCTAAATTGTCAACAATGGATAGGAGTACAGATGAGATTAGGAGTGCTGACTAGTGTTGGACATAGGCAGTACTGATAGATGATACAAGCCACCACTTGAAAGCCCGGGTGAATTCAAAATAACACAGAATCACAAAAGTGACCCCCTGCGGTATGATCCCTTGCTCCCAAGAGTAACGAAAGTGACGCCCTGCAGTTAAGGGGTTAAACGTACTTTTTTTTATATCTATATTACAGTTTGCTATGGCTGTGCTACTATAATACCAGATAATGAAGTGGACAACAGCTAATACTTTGGAAGAATGATTAAATATGTTCATAGATAATAAGTGGCAAGAGAATGAAGGTAGTAAATGTAGTAGTGGATTCGTGAGTCATCTTTTTTTTTTTTTTTTTTTTTTTATGCGAGGAAGAAGGAACCAAAGGCCATGAGCCCGCAGTAACGGTTCCCTCCAAGAGAAAAACAAAATACAATATAGAGCCAAATTCAAGATCCGATCATCTTTGCTGATGTTCCTTGATTATTTCCTTCCAATTTTTTTTCTGGATATTGCCTTGTCTGTTTGGGGAAGCGTTCAATGTCAAGGGATGTCCTATGACACGGGAAGTATGGTAACTGCCTTGCTAGTTAGTGAGTGGATGGTAAGTGAAGTGATCTTGATTGCCTTTCAGAAGGTTAACATGCAGTTCATCAGTTATCATGTTAGCTAGAGCAGGGAGTGCATTAGACACTAAACTGCTAAACAGTTAAGCCGCTATACTGTTAAACTCCTAGACGGTCAAATAGCCAGCTGTATTGTAAACAAACCATGAGTATTTTGTGCTCTTGAACTTGAGTGTTTCTAAAATCTGCACAAGTGCATGTATTTTTTTTTCACAATAAATCTATCTATCTATCTATCTATAGCCCGATGCCCTAATCCCGCAAAGGGTGGCCAGAGACAAAACGCCTCCAAGTCGCTCTGTCACCCACAATTTGACTACCCTCCCTCCAACTCACCCCCCCTCCCTCATATACCTCTCAACTCCATCCCTCCACCTCATCCTCAGTCTACCCCTACCCCTCCCTCCCTCCACCTCATCCTCAGTCTACCCCTACCTCTCCCTCCCACCACCTCACCTACATACACCCTCTTAGTCAGTCTTTCATTCTCCATTCTCTCCACATGTTCAAACTACCTCAGTGTATTTCTCCTAATCTTCTCAACCACATCCACATCCACCCCACAACGTTCCTTCACTTCTTCATTTGTCAACCTCTCCCTCCATGTCACTCTACATGCTCCTCTCAAGTAACTCATTTCCACTGCACTCACTGTTGACTTTTTTTTTTCTTTCTTTTTTATGCGAGGAAGAAGGAACCAAAGGCCATGAGCCCGCAGTAACAGTTCCCTCCAAGAGAAAAACAAAATACAATAGAGAGCCAAATTCAAGATCTGATCATTTTGAGATGCCTGGACACACTGCGTTTGAAAGACTGGAGATCATAGGCAGCAGGAAATACAGACAGAGGGAGACAGTTCCAGAGTTGACCTGTTGCATAAATGAAAGACTGGGAGTAACGGTTAACTCTTGCATTAGAGAGTTGGACAGAAAAGGGATGAGAGTTTGCTGCCAGACGGGTGCTACGCGCCTGTCGTGGAGGTGGAGGAATGCAAGCACACAGTTCAGAGGAGCAGTGACCATTAAAGTAGCGATAGAAAAGAGATAAAGACGCAACAGTGCGGCGAAGAGACAGAGGGTAGGGATCACAATACTATCATGCAGTGACTTCTTAACTTCCATACTCACCTCCCTATTTCTCATCACTGCTTTCAGTGAACCAACAACCTTCCTTCCCTGCTGTACCCTTTCACACACTTCATCCCCCAAATTTCTATCCTTACTCATCACACTACCCAAGTACTTGAATGCACTCACATTCTCCATATCCTCACCATCCAACCTCACTGTACATTCTGTGACTTCATTCCTCTCAAACACCATAACTTCATTTTTGTTTATATTAACTTTCAGCTTCCTCTTCCTACACACTGTCCCAAATTCATTCACCAAACCTTGCAACTCCCATTCATCTTCACTCAACGATACTGTACCATCAGCAAACAGCAACACCGGAATCTTCCAAATCTCACCCTCATTCATTAGAGCCACCCCCACATCCACTGCCCTACCTTGCACCTCCGTCACAATCCCATTCATGTATATATTAAACAGTCATGGAGACAACACAACCCTGTTTCAGTCCCACATTGAGATCAAAGAACTCACTCAGCTCACCATCCACTCGCACCGTAGCCCTAGCTCCTTTGTACATGCTCTTCACAGCATTCAACAATTTCCCCTCCACCCCATATATTCTTAATAACTTCCACATACCTTGCCTATCTATTCTGTCATAAGCTTTCTCCAAGTCCATGAAGGCAGCATACATTTTCTTTCCCTTCTCTAGATACTTCTCCACTAAATATCTTAGAACAAATATCTGATCTACACACCCTTTTCCCTTCCTAAATCCCCCTTGTTCTTCTCCAACTAGCTCCTCAGTCATATGCCTAACCCTGTCAATGAGTATTCTACCATATATTTTACCAGTCACACTAAGAAGGCAAATACCCTTATGGTTACCACATACTTCTCTCTCCCCTTTTCCTTTGTATAAAGGAACAATTATACCTGATTTCCAGTCCTCTGGAACCCTGCCCTCTTCCTAAGCCAATCTACACAACTTCCATATCCACTCCACAACAATCTCACCCCCCTACCTCAGTATTTCACCACACACTCCATCAATTCCTGGGGCCTTTCCCATCTTGATCTTCTTCATTGCTTCCACTACTTCCGCCCTACTGATCTCTTCCTCCCTCCTCTCATCTCTTCTTCTCCCAGCCATTCCCCAACCATTTATACTCGCATTGCTCTCACTCTCTACATTCAACAAATCCTCAAAGTGCTCCTTCCATCTCCTCAATTTCTCTCTCTTCTCCACCAACAATCTATTATTCCTATCTTTCACTCCCCTACTATATCCCCTTTCACACTGCCTTACTTTCTTTACCTCCTTCCAAAACAATTTCTTACTCTCCCTCCATATCACACTCTCCTCCCAAACTCTTCATCCACTTTCTTTTTACTCTCCTTCACCAGTCTCTTCACCTCCCTTCTCCTGCTCACATATACCTCTCTCTTCTCTCTCTCATCTCCCCTACCTCTATTCGCTCACCATTCACTATATGCCTTCTTCTTTTGTTCCACAGCTCGTTTCACCTCATCATTCCACCATGCTGTCCCCTGCACACCGTTGCATCTCCTCCTTACTCCACAAACCACCTTACATGCTGCGCCTATCTCTTACGTGAATACCTTACATAGGTCTTCCATCCCTTCCATCTGCTCTAACTCATACCTTCCCAATCTTTCTTCCACTATACTCTTATACTCTGCCATTTTCTCACTATCTTGCAGATTCTCCACTCTTCTCACAGGAGCTGTTTCCTCCTGTCTTCCCCTTCGTCTCCTTAACCATTTTCTTTGCAACTTTATCTTGGCCATCACTAAGTAATGGTCCGAGACTCCATTCCCCCACCCTCTCTTGCATCCAACACTTGTCTTCTAATTCACTCATCCATACACACGTAGTCTATCATTGCCTTTCATTGAACAAGTTCACCATCCATCCTCCTCATTACTCTCCATGTATACCGGTGGATCATCTTATGTCAGAAGTAGGTGTTGGCAATTGCCAACCCCTTACCAGCACAGATGTCCGCCAAAGCACTACCATTCCCATCTACTTCAGCTGGCACACCCCACTGACCAACCACTCCATCCACTCGTACATTCCCAACTTTGCCATTCATGTCTCCAATCAAAAGCACTCTCTCGCTCCTCTCAGATTTGTCCATACATGCTTTTACTCTCGCCCAAAACTCATCTTTCACTCTTGCCACTCAGTCCTCTGTCGGAGCATACACACATACAATCGCCCACACTTGTATACCTACTTTCATCCTCACCCATAAAATTCTTGCACCCACTGTTCCATACTCTCTTATATTCTCCTTCCACTTCTTGCTTATCATGAGACATACTCCCTCTCTTGCCCTCTCATTCTCATTAACTCCAGCACATATGAAGAGAGAACCTGTATTTTTTACACAGGAAAAATCATCAGAGAAATTACCAATATGCCGGGAATCGAACCCGGGACTCTCAGGTGAGAGCCAGGCAGCATACCACTACACCACGACTAGGTTAAAAGTTAATTCACGTTGTCACAATCTTGTAACCAACGTCCCTCTGCCCCCACTGTGGGCATGAAGAGGATGAGTTAACCCCCTGGCACTCAGGCAAGTAGATGCTTTTAATCTATCCCAAACACTTCCGGCAAGTCAGAATGAAGAGAGAACCTGTATTTTTTACACAGGAAAAATCATCAGAGAAATTACCAATATGCCGGGAATTGAACCCGGGACTCTCAGGTGAGAGCCAGGCAGCATACCACTACACCACGACCAGGTTAAAAGTTAACTCACGTTGTCACAATCTTGTAACCAACGTCCCTCTGCCCCCACTGTGGGCATGAAGAGGATGAGTTAACCCCCTGGCACTCGGGCAAGTAGATGCTTTTAATCTATCCCAAACACTTCCGGCAAGTCAGAATGAAGAGAGAACCTGTATTTTCTACACAGGAAAAATCATCAGAGAAATTACCAATATGCCGGGAATCGAACCCGGGACTCTCAGGTGAGAGCCAGGCAGCATACCACTACTGTTGCCAGGCCAGTTGAGGACCTCAGTCCAATTACCCTGAAGCCATTTTGTTACCTTTCTTGACTTGTGACATGGAGCTGAATTGTGCATGAAAAAGTCACACCCATGATTAACAAAAAGGTTTAACAAATGATCTTTCAGAACTTGAATGTACCAGCCACCATTCATCATCAAGTTCTTAGGAAGAAAGTAGAGGCCTCCCCTTCCCATTTCACCTGAGAAACATCCCTAAACCATTACTGATTGTGGGTGCTTAACAGTCAGCACTGTGTAAGCAGGGTCATATTGACTATGGGAGGCAGGGTGACTAACCTTGGCAGAACGCACCTGGAACACTTGAAATGTGCTTTCATCAGAAAACATAACTTTTCTCCACTATTCCGATGTCCATTGTGCCTACCTCTTGGCAAACTGAATGCGCTGCTTCTTCACATGGTCAGTGAGAAGCGGTTTCTTGGCAAACCCAGCTCCTTCTGCAAGCAGTGTTGGATAGTTCGAATTGAGACGTCTTGTAATAGCTGGGGATGCATTCTCTTCATTTCTGCTGCTGTCAGTCAAGGATTCTTGATTACTTACATCTTCAGAAGCGTATCTGTACCCCTGGAAGTTGTCCTTTTCTTTCTGTCACCATGCTTGTGCTCTGGTATGACATCAGGTGGCGGGCTACGCGCTGCAGCAAGAATCTTCATGACGGTTAACTTTGTGCGTCCAGTACGTTCACAAATCATGTTGATAGGGACATTATCCTGCCTCCATGCAATGATATGGACCCTTTCATCCCTCGAGCAGTACTTTCTAGGCATGACAACTCGACTCTAGGAAAATAATAGGGCAAACAGCAATGCATACGAAAAAAGAGGGAGGTGCAATCTTGGAGCGACAGGAACATATACCCCCACCCTCGCTTCTGGGCAAGCACTGACCTGCTGAGTGTTTCACAACCTCCTGCCAGCACCAGAGGGGTTGCCACTTACTTCTTGTCCAAAAAATTCACTTGGTAGAGGTGGAAACACAAAGCAGAGACAGACAATTCAGTGTGTAGATCCTAAGTCAATGTGCTTTGAGTGTATGTTGGTACTGAAGATGAGGTGCAGCAACTCTGTTGTGGACTAGTTTACCTCACAATATCCCGTTTTCTGTGGACCCATTATTTTATGACTTGCTTCAAGGTGTACTGAGCAGTACAGTACAGTACAGTAGAGTCTTCATACAACACGAGATAGGTTATGCAGAACCTTGTGCAAAAAAACTTTCGAGCTACAATGTGACATATATTTGCATGTAGCCTTTATCATTCTTTTTTTGTGTCTGTCCTCCTCTCTTCCTATTTCTCCCATCTTTCCTGTCACTTCTTATTGCTTTTCTTTCCTTCACAGGTGGCTTTACATTGAGTGACAAGCCAAATGGTTTCCTGTAAGCCAAGAAACCATTTGCAACGCTGGGTGGTTATCATATAACCAACCCTTACATGCTCCCTACGTGTCAACAAGTGGGTTGGTGGAGGGTTAGTGCCCCTCCCCGTAAAACAGGTAACTCAAAGTCAAGTGGCCACCCTTTACGGGATTATGGTGCCTGGCAATAGATAGATACTGTAGATAGAAAATAGAGGGTTAGGTTCTAGGAGCCTCATATGTTTCGTTAAAAATATTTTTGAAGATAGATTATGATAAATATGTCTTCCTTAAGACACTCAAGACAATGTGCTTACATACAACCTCACCAACTGAACACATCAGTGCATAGTTACTGCGTTCTAACCTAACCTAACCGATTAGTTTTGACCCTTAATGCTCCCCATAAAATTTTTATTGACCAATGATTGCCACTAAGCCTCTTGAAAGTCCTCATTACAAATCATGCAAAAACTTGACTGAGACAGCACGTGAATAATGGCCGCTCAACATCGTGCATATTTTGTCAGGAACCACTTTCGGTGCTTATTAGAAAAAAAAAAAAAAAATGCATTGTGAAACTTTTTGAAAGCCAGTAGTCATCAACAGTGAAGGGACAAAAAGCTATGAAGAAGTCGTCAGTATGGAGTGAGTGCGTATCTCACTTCTCAGATACACACAAATGCAGTAATCGTGAATAATAAGTCAGCCAAACAGTATAATTTATATAACAGTATAATTCACAAGAACTGAACTCACTTAAATATCTTACCTAACTATTTACGTCAACACACTGTGTCTTCACGTATCGTAAGAACCAAATTTTCTGGACCAAAGACCGTCATAAAGATCGAGCACAAAGCTTTCCTCCCCCCCCACTAAAAACGAATACATGAATTTTACTGCTCCCTCATCATTAATTTTTTTTTCCAATGAAGAAAACTATCCGCATCGTAAACATCCTGACTCATTTTATCTGTCTGATCGTTTGCATTTAATTAAGCTCCAGCACCACACACCACTTCGTCCAACAATTTTACATTTTTATTTAGAATAAATTCTTTTCTTGTGTTCATAGAACTTTCAGGGTGCTTCAGCATAACTAAAGTTAGTTTGGAGCCACGTGCTCAGAGTTCTGAGAGGAAATGAGGAGCAAGGAAATAAGCAAAAAAACTTCTCATCACAGCGACCGTTCACTGAGGTAGGCAACGGGCTGTGGCTGGTGGTATGGGGGTCATGTGGATTGGGTCGGGTCGAGGAAACCAATCAGTGACCGACAAAAGCATAGCACAGGAGTTGTATCTGGAAATCCGGTACCTAAACGCACCCATTTCCCACAGTTTCTTTCGTGCAGTT
Source organism: Coenobita brevimanus (assembly GCF_032717465.1). Classification (NCBI taxonomy): domain Eukaryota; kingdom Metazoa; phylum Arthropoda; class Malacostraca; order Decapoda; family Coenobitidae; genus Coenobita; species Coenobita brevimanus. The sequence goes on from NC_136996.1 coordinate 12,567,721, forward strand.
GAGTGGTATTACCGTACTATTTAAGTAATAATGGGGGAAATTAATATGTCCGTGTTACTGTAATATCGTTGTTTCATTTGGTCTTAAATTGTGACTCTACTTTACTGTGTTACAGTCATTTTTTATGTTCAACTACAGTATCTTTTATTTTTGTACTTACTGTATATATTTAGAAATGACAAACTTTCAAAAAACGAACAAATGACTGGTGTCCGGAGCGATTCTCTGCCAGCAAATATTGTCCATTGCTTCCAAAATCAATTGATTAGGGGTCCATAGAATCGAGGGTCGACTGTACTGCCTTCTGTCATTAAGTCCACATGAACATCCATTGCCCTACCTTGCATCTCCCTTATAACTCCATACATCCAAATTGAACAACCATGGAGACATGACACATCCCTGTTTCAATCCGGCATCCACATAGGAAAATTCACGCAGTTCACCATCACACTGCAGCCTTGGCACCCTGATACATACTCATCACGACTTTCAACAGCTTCCTATTTACTTCAGATGATTTTAATATTTTCCACATCCCTTTTCAATCCACTCTGTTATATGCTTTCTCCTAATCCATGAAGTCTGCATACAACTTATGTTTCTCTAGACATTTTTCAACTAAACACATTAGACCCCCAGTTCATCTGCTACTAATTCCCCTGTTGTTTCCCTAACTCTGTTACTGAGTATCCCACCAGACGAGGTGCGGTCAAAAAGTTCCAAGACTGTTTCTGTTGCGAAAGAACAGAACATGGCATAGTCATGTGCATGCAGCAGGGGCAAACAGCAACCTTCATGAGTCAGTATACTGTGAGGTGTCACACTATCGACATTGGGACCTGTATTACTGTACAGACATATTTGTGACCACGAGTGCCTACTCATTTGCAATCTCACTATGGACCTCAAACTTTAGCAGAGAGCAGACATCAAATTCTGTGTCAAATTTGGAATATCAGCAACAGAGACCCTTGAAATGCTTCAGCAGGCATACGGCAATGAAGCCATGAGCCAGGCGAGGTGTTCTGATTGACACACGCTTCAGGACGGGCAGAACATCACTGGAGGACGACGAGATGTCATGGCGACCATCCATGAGCAGAATCCCCGAAAATGTCAAAAAAATTCAATGAATTGTGTGGTGAGGATCGTTGATCACCATCAAGGTTCATTGGTTCATTGCCATAGGCCTGTTAAATCATTTCAAGGGTCTCCGTTGCCAATTTCTTGAGTTTAATACAGAATTTCATGTCTGCATTCTGCTCTAGTTTCAGGTACATGGTGAGATCACAAATTAGCACGTGCACAGGGTCACAAAAGCCTAACACAGGTCCTGATGTCGACAACACGACACCATGTGGCATACTGACCCATGAAGGTTACTGCTTGCCCTGTTGCTTGCGCATGACCGTGTCCCACTCCATTTGTTCACAACAGGAACAGTCTTAGAACTTTGGGATCCTGTTACACTAAGAAGACAAATACCCCTATGATTACCACGCACTTCATTTTCCCCTTTTCCTCTGTACAGGGGAATAATTATAGCTGATTTCTAATCCTCTGGGACTCTACCTTTCTCCCAGGCCAAATTATACATCTTCCATGTACATTCTACTACTATCTCATCCGCATGCAACAGCATTTCACCTCACACTGGGCTTTTGCCATTTTGATTTTCCACATTGCCTCTGTTACTTCCATTCTACTGATCTCTTCCTCCCTTCTCATCTCCTTCTTTCTCTCAGCCATTCCCCAGTCACTTACAATCTTATTACTTTCATCCTTTATGTTTAACAGTTCCTTAAAGTGTTTTCACCATCTGCCCACCGTTTTCTCCCGTCTCCACCAGCAATATTCTATTTTTATCTTTCATTCCCATGCTACTTTTTTTTATCACCCTGTCTTACTCTCCTTCTAGAACATTTTCTTACATTCCTTCCACATTACATTCAAATTCCATCCAAACTTCTCTTCTACTATCTTTTTACTTTCTTACTGCTCTTTTCACCTCTCCTTTTCTGTACATGTAACTATTTATTCCATCTCTCAGCTTCCTCCTTGCCTCTACTTCCCATCCATTCTCTATATGCTTTCTTCTGTAGTACCATGGCTTGTTTCCCCTCTTCGTTTCACCATGCGTGAGGTGTACCTTTCCTATGTGCTGGAAGTTTGCTCTCATTCAGCCAGTCCCAAAGAAGGGTGACCATTCCCAACCCTCTAACTATCGTCCAATTGCTTTAACATCCTGTATCTCAAAAGTTTTTAAGTCAATTCTTAATAGAAAAATTTTAAGGCATCTTTCCTATTACAACCTTCTTTCTGATCGTCAGTACGAGTTCCGTCAGGAAAGCTCCACTGGCGATCTTCTCACCTACCTTTCAGACTCCTGGTCATCCTCCTTTCGTAACTTTGGCGAAAGCTTTGCTATTGCACTTGATATCTCAAAGGCTTTCGATCGAGTTTGGCATAAATCTTTAATTTCCAAACTGCTATCCTACAGTTTCTATCCTATCTGTGCCTTCATCACTAGCTTCCTTTCTGGTCGTTCTATGGCCACTGTTGTAGACGGCCATCATTCTTTTCCTTGATCTATCAACAGTGGTGTTCCTCAGGGCTCTGTCCTATCACCAACTCTCTTCCTTTTATTCATCAGTGACCTTCTAAGCTGTACATCTAACCCTATCCTCTCATATGCTGATGACTCCACTCATCACCTTTCCATTCGGTTCCCACAATGCCCATCTCAGCAGTTACTTCAGCAAACAAGGGATGAGGCTATGGCACACCTAATGTCTGACTTGGCTTGTATTTCTGACTGGGGTAAAAAAAAATCTTGTTTTTAATGCATCTAAGACTCAGTTCTTACACCTATCAACCTGACAAAATCTTCCACAGGTATACCTACTAATGTTTAATAATATTCAGCTTAATCCTGCATCATCCTTGAACATGCTTGGGGTTTCATTTACTCGGGACTTATCTTGGAAAGATCATATTACATCTCTTGTAAAATATGCTTCCAAGAGATTGGGTGTGCTAAGCCGACTCCGTTTCTTCTTTACCCCCGCACATTTGTTGACTCTATACAGGGGTTTTATCTGCCCCTGTGTGGAGTACAACTCTCATGTGTGGGGAGGCTCCCCACATACAGCTCTTCTCAATAGGGTGGAGTCAGAGGCTTTTCGTCTCATTAACTCTCCTTCTCCTACTAACTCCCTTCAACCTCTCTCTTCGCTGAACTGTTGCATCTTTATCTAATTTCTGTCGCTACTTCAATGGTCACTGCTCCTTTGAACTGTCTGCATGCATTCCTCCACCTCTATGATGGGCGCATAGCACCCATCTAGTAGTAAACTCTCATCCCTTTTCTGTCCAATTCTCTAATGCAAGAGTTAACCGTTACTTCCAACAGGTTAGCTCTGGAACTGTCTCCCTCTGTCTGTATTTCCTGCTTCCTATGATCTCCAGTCTTTCAAACGCAGTGTGTCCAGGCATCTCGAAATGATTGGATCTTGAATTTGGCTCTCTCTTGTATTTTGTTTTTCTCTTGGAGGGAACTGTTATTGCATGCTCATGGAAACGCCCGGTAGAACGCATCCAAATTTGACGCAAATCAGCTGAAAACTTTTCTTTATATAGGGTTTTTTCTGTTTTTTCACGCAATTCACGTCAACGTGTGTTTATCCGCCAAACCACAAAGAATGCGATTTGGGTCAACGTGCCAGGGAGAGTTACGATTAGTTTTTTTTTTTTTTATGCGAGGAAGAAGGAACCAAAGGCCATGTGCCCGCGGTAACAGTTCCCTCCAAGAGAAAAACAAAATACAATAGAGCCAAATTCAAGATCCGATCATTTTGAGATGCCTGGACACACTGCGTTTGAAAGACTGGAGATCATAGGCAGCAGGAAATACAGACAGAGGGAGACAGTTCCAGAGCTGACCTGTTGCATAAATGAAAGACTGGGAGTAACGGTTAACTCTTGCGTTAGAGAGTTGGACAGAAAAGGGATGAGAGTTTGCTGCCAGACGGGTGCTACACGCCCGTCGTAGAGGTGGAGGAATGCAAGCAGACAGTTCAGAGGAGCAGTGACCATTAAAGTAGCGACAGAAAAGAGATAAAGATGCAACAGTGCGGCGAAGAGACAGAGGTTGAAGGGAGTCAGTAAGAGGAGGAGAGTTAATGAGACGAAAAGCTTTTGACTCCACCCCATTGAGAAGAGCTGTATGTGGGGAGCCTCCCCACACATGAGAGTTGTACTCCACACAGGGGCGGATAAAACCCCTGTATAGAGTCAACAATTGTGCAGGGGTAAAGAAAGAGCGGAGTCGGCTTAGCACACCCAATCTCTTGGAAGCAGATTTTACAAGAGATGTAATATGATCTTTCCAAGACAAGTCCCGAGTAAATGAAACCCCAAACATGTTCAAGGATGATGCAGGATTAAGCTGAATATTATTAAACATAAATGAAACCCCAAACATGTTCAAGGATGATGCAGGATTAAGCTGAATATTATTAAACATTAGTGGGTATACCTGTGGAAGATTTTGTCGGGTTGACAGGTCTAAGAACTGAGTCTTAGATGCATTAAAAACAACCATATTATTTTTACCCCAATCAGAGATACGAGCCAAGTCAGACATTAGGTGTGCCATAGCCTCATCCCTTGTTTGTTGAAGTAACTGTTGAGATGGGTGTTGCGGGAACCGAATGGAAAGATGAAGGGTGGAGTCATCAGCGTATGAGTGGATATGGTTAGATGTACAGCTTAGAAGATCATTGATGAACAAAAGGAAGAGAGTTGGTGAAAGGACAGAGCCCTGAGGAACACCACTGTTGATAGATCTAGGAGAAGAACGATGGCTGTCTACAACAGCGGATACAGAACGACCAGAAAGGAAGCTAGCGATGAAGGCACAGATAGAAGGATAGAAACCGTAGGAGGGCAGTTTGGAAATTAAAGATTTATGCCAGACTCGATCGAAAGCCTTTGAGATGTGCAATGGCAAAGCTTTCGCCAAAGTCCCGAAAGGAGGATGACCAGGAGTCTGAACGGTAGGTGAGAAGATTGCCAGTGGAGCGTCCCTGACGGAACCTGTACTGACGATTGGAAAGAAGATTGTGATAGGAAAGATGCCTTAAAATTTTTCTATTGAGAATTGACTTGAAAACTTTTGAAATACAGGACATTAAAGCAATTGGACGATAGTTGGAGGGTTGGGAGTGGTCACCCTTCTTTGGAACTGGCTGAATGAGAGCAAACTTCCAGCAAGAAGGAAAGGTACAAGTTGACAGACAAAGGCAAAAGAGTTTGCCTAGGCAGGGTGTATGCACAGAAGCACAATTCTTGAGAACAACAGGAGGGACCCCATCAGGCCCATATGCCTTGTTAGTACTGAGGCCAGTGATGGCAGAAAATACATCAACTGAAGAAATTTTAATGTCAGCCATGAGGAAGTCAGAGGGGGGAAGTGATGGAGGAACAGCACTGGAATCGTCTAAGGTGGCATTGGAGGAGAAAGTCTGTGCGAAGAGATCTGCTTTATCAGTAGAAGAAATAGCTGCAGAACCATCAGAGTAGAAAAGAGGAGGGAAGGATGATGAGGTAAAGCTGTTAGAAAGATTTTTGGCAAGGTGCCAGAAGGAGCAGGAAGAATTCGAGTTGGAGAGTTGAGAGCATTTAGTATGGATGAAATTATTTTTAGTAGAGCGAAGAACAGACTTAGCATGATTCCGGGCAGAAACGTAAAGATGATGTGAATCAGGGGTGGGTTGGCTCCGGTACCTTTTGTAGGCCCTCTCCTTGTTGCGGACAGCATTAGAACAAGCGTGATTAAACCAAGGCTTTCTTGCGTTAGTCAAAGGATATGAGACAGGAATGTATGCTTCCATGCCCGAGAGAATAACCTCCATAATGCGCAAGGCACACTCAGATGGCTCCCGGCCATGGAAGCAATAATCATTCCAGGGAAAATCAAAGAAGTACTGCCTGAGGGCCTCCCAGTCCGCGGCTCCAAAATGCCACAGACGAAATTTCCCTGGAGGGTCCACAGGCCGTACCGGAGTGATAGGACAGGTTAAGGTAATAAGGTTGTGATCGGAGGAGCCCAACGGAGAGAAAAGTTTAACAGAGTAAGCAGAAGGATTAGTTGTGAGGAAGAGGTCAAGTATGTTGGAGCTCTCTCCAAGGCGGTCAGGGATACGGGTAGGGTGCTGTACAAGCTGCTCTAGGTCATTAAGGATAAAAAAGATGTAGGCTTGTTCACCAGGTGGATCAGTGAAAGGAGAGGAGAGCCAAAGGTGGTGGTGAACATTGAAATCTCCTAGAATGGAGATTTCAGAGAAAGGAGAAATGGATAGAATGTGTTCCATCGTAGAAGTAGGACAGTCGAAGAATTTTTGATAGTCAGTAGAATTAGGGGATAAGTAAACAGCACAGATATATTTAGTCAGAGAATGACAGGAAAGCCGAAGCCAGAGTGTAGAGAATTCAGAAGAATCAAGTTCAGGAACACGAGAGCAAGATAAGTCATTGCGTATATATACAGAACAGCCACCTTTGGCTTTGAAATGAGTATAGAGAAAGTAGGAAGATACAGAAAAGGGTTTGCTGTCAGTTGCCTCAGACAGCTGAGTCTCCGTTAGAAAAAGAAGGTGAGGTTAAGAGGAGGAGAGGTGGTGCTCAACTGAGCAAAAGTTAGAGGAAAGGCCGCGAATGTTGCAGAAATGAAGAAGAAGAAGAGAGTCAGACAGTGGTTCCAGGCACCTCGAGTCGTCATCGGGAGAGGGGCAGATGGTGGGGGCATTTATGGTCCCCCCCCCCCTGGGGACTCCGAGGCTTGGTGAAGAGATGCCATTTTTTTTTTTTTTTTTTGAATAGGCAGTGTTGTGTGTACTGTGCATGTAGTTTGGTGTAGATAGTTAGAGAAATTTGTACTGGAGAGCATGCTGGCCTACTCTCTGTGTAACTGAGACACTGAAAAAGTTCAGCAAAGGGGGATGGTCAGGAACTAGTCCTGAGGGCTGATGAAACGGGAGCTCCAGCACTCCCTGTCATCAGCTTTCCATCCATCTCGGGAGTACTGCCCTGCTCAACTGGTGCTACAGTCTACTTTAGCTATCACGGAGTATACAAATCACTACTGCGACCCGACAACACGACAGAGAGTGCTTGTTTACTGAATGCCGGCCATAAACAGACTGGTGATTTGTGGAGGTATGGAGGGTGACTGAATTAGGGGAGAGGAAAGAGGTGGGAAGGGGAATGGAGAGGGGATTAACAAGAAAACAACCTTGACCAGAAATGCCTTCACTTCACATGGCCCGACTTCACCCAGTCTCAAGAGACATGTGACTATCTCGTGGATGTGCAGACATTGAAAGTGGCACATAGTTATATTTTTATTTATATATTTGCCTGTCTGTGAATTTTCCCAACTGTCTGATAATCCCAGCTGTCTGGTTACTGGATAAATGGGATTGTACTATACTGAGTGTTTACTGTACTAGCCTCCAAATTGTACTCAAATGAGAAATTACCTTAATAACTCTGTGATTCTGACACTGCTTTGCCCGGCTACTTGGGAGTTGGATGGTCTGCGAGGCTTGCATGGCCGTGAAGCCAAATTCCCTGAGGTATGGTAACTGGAAGGGCGGTGATGGTAGGGTGGGAGGTAGAACTGGAGCCAGGTGCTGTGATAGCGAACAACGTGTGGATGGGAAAGTTGAGCCAGTGCTTGAACCTCTCTTAAACTGCTCTCCATCTCCTTTTGGCTATATTTAAAAGCAAAAATATTAATAAATTTCAGATTTATATTAAAGAAATCAGCATCAATACCAACTAAAACTAACTGAGATTACTATTTAGCAATGATTATTGAAGCAAAGCAAAAGAATAAAAAAAACAAAACATTGCACAAACAAATGCTACAACATTACTTAACAAAAATTTATACAGCCTATGAGATTACACTGTTTTTTTTTTAGGGAGGGGGAGGGTTAAGGAACATGAACAGCAATGAGAAAACATGTTTCCAAAAACACATATCAGCTTCCCCCAACATAACTACTATGGGTCTGCAGTGCCTGTGCAGAGCAGTAATTTCACTGTGTGATGGCTTATAAACCGTTTGTGGTGTCCTACAACACACTCAGATGCCAGAATCGACTTGTTTAATGTATATTTTTTAGACACCTCAACAACAAAGTAGCAACAAGAGTCGCAGCAGCTGTAGCCCCAGATTAATGTGAAATGATACCCAGTGGACTGCAGACTGAAACTGTCCTTCTCCAGAAGTCTACCATTCTATTTTGGGGGGATAGAGGGGGAGCTGAGGGATGCTTTAAGAACTGAACAGCAAAGCCACCTGGCTGTCGCATCTCCATCACCTATATTGCTGAACATCAAAACTGAGCTCTACTGTAGGTTCAACAACACAGGTACAATGTATTGTTTATACTGTATAAACTTTTTCATCATAAAATATTCAGCAGTTCCATATGTACTTGCTCACTGAAGACTGCCTAAACATCACTCAACATTAATCTACCTATACATCATCAAAAGACAGGTAATTCAGTAATGATAAGCTATAATACTCTACAGTAATCTCTAAATTACGTCATCCCAATATCAGGCCCAACGCAATATCCAGCAATTCTGATCGACTCTATTAAAACAATATCCAACGAAATTAGGCAATATCCGGCTCAGAAACGTGAAGCAATTGTCAGTACTATGCACTTGAAGACAATTTAGGCCCTCAGCCACCTCATCCAGAGGGGCCCCCCCTTACCCTATCCCCCCACTTTTTAGGGGAAAAAAATTCAAGCAAATAATATATATGTGTATATATAAATATATATAGATATATATATATATATATATATATATATATATATATATATATATATTCACCGGTATTTATATATATATATACACTTGACCCTCGATTTGCCGGACTAAAAGGGGGGTTAGACCAGTCCGGGAATGACAGAAGTCTGGCCCCACGTACCATTCCCTGGTGGCTGAATCGGTAGAGAGGCGGCCTGCAGTCCTGATGGACCCAGGTTCGAATCCCGGCTGGGGCAGGGAACAGTTTAAGGATTTGAATTTCATTAAAAGCAGACTTTCCTGATCTACCAGATGACCCGCCGACATGTCGTAAAAATACCCCCGCTAATACCAATACACCAGTCCTGTATGAGACAGCCCTAGCATGTATTCAATATGGACGGTGGGTGTTAGCGCCGAAGTGGTGACATGTGGAGGTGTAGGAGGACTACTGGGCCTTGGGATAGGCTACTGCCCCCAAGATATAGGCTCTGAAGCCTTTGCCCAGAGTCGGACACATTAAAAAAAAAAAAAAAAAAAAAAAATATATATATATATATATATTCCAATAATCTAGAGTATTCTGGAATGTAGGCTACCTATACCAACATAACTAACATACTATCTATCTATCTATTGCCAGACGCCTCAATCCCGATCGGGGTGGCCAGAAACAAATCGCCTCCACATCGTCCTGTCCCCCGCCATTTCACTGCCCTGCTCCCAACTCACACCCCCCTCTCTCATATACCTCTCCACCCCATTCCTCCATCTCATCCTCGGCCTCCCCCTCCCTCTTTCCCCCTCATTACATAAAATAATAACACTGATGCAATAACAATAATAATAACTGACAATAGCTGCATTTTTCTAGATACAACCCTAAAAATGGTTGTTTAGACAGTTGCTGATGAGAATGTGGAAGGTATGATAGATCAGAAAGCTGAGGAAAAAGAGAAAAGTGAGCAAGAAATGGAGCACCACAAGGTCAGCCAACCACTAATCTGCTGACCAAGATACAAACACGCAATCTTGGACCGAATCAGCAATTTTAATTGGAAAATATTTTAGTCTTTATCACCATATAGGTTTGCACACCTAATTATTTGAAATTCGGTCAAAAATTTGTGCTTAATTTAATTATTAACATGTTACCCGCATTTTGGCAATATGAGTTTTCTCCCAGGCCCTTTCACTTCAGAACTCTCTCCCACCAGTCTGCATGGAGCTATCACAGTGAGAGGATTTATGTCGCTTTACTGAGAACCAATGAAGGATATGCCGTCATAAAAGTAGTGCGTCACTGGTGGCCCAACACGTGGTATACTGACATTTTCTTCTCGTATTGCATGATGCACCACCGGTGGATCACTGAGGTAGTGTACTACTTTGGCCCAGGTAGCGCAGTCTCCGCTCACCCTTCCCTGGTGCTACCGTTTTCTTTGGTTTGTTACCATCTCATTCTCTGTCGTGATGTTCCAGGTGGCACTTAGCTATTTAGGTAGTTGAAGGAAATCCAAGCATAGGTCCAACCCTACCTTTTTTTATTATTATCTTGTTTCCTGTTCATTTTTCCTCCTTCTAATCTCTTCACCGGCCTTCTAAAGGTTTTTTACATTGCTATAGACAGTGTTTCTTGCAACCAAGCATAATGATAGCTGGATACGTTGAATGCCATAATAGTAATCATCAGTATCCAGCCAGGGATAATTACAGTACCCACAGAAAGTATGAGGAATATCTGTGGGCCATGGCTGGTTTTCGTGTCTTCAGAATTCTAAAGTTTACCATCCAACCGACGGATCATATTTCACTAAACTGGCGCTTGGCAAATCTGTCAGATATCAACACCACCCACGCAATTTTCCGCCAGTGACACGCAGATAGCGCCAGAGAGAGTGGGGTTGTATTTGGCTGTGCTGAATGATAATTCCCTCAGCTTCTTTCCCTTCCATTATTCGTCGTGCTGCTACCCACCCACAACATAGAATGGGGCCTAAGAACCTTACTGTGCAAGAAAAGGCTGTAATTCTTGCCCTGAAGAATGCAAACATGTCTGTCAAGGAAATTTGTCAGCATACAGGGAAAGGCAAGACAGCCATTTACAGCCTGATTTCTAAGGCAAAGGATTTCCCCCCAAATGAGATTCCACCTCGTAAACCCGTTCCTGGGCGTCCCAGAAAGACAACAGCAACAACTGACAAGCTTATCATGAGACAAGTACTGAAAAATCCACGAATCACTGCAAAACAATTGAAGAATGCCTACCCTGACATCCTTGGAAGTGTTGCTGATCGCATCGTTCAACATCACTGCCATAAAGAACTGAAACTGCATCTTTGTTCCCCAATCTGCAAGCCTCTTCTGACTGGCAAAATGCATGCTGCTCATCTCAGTTTGCAAGGAAATAAAGAGATTTAACTTATGAAGACTGAAGAAGGGTTTTTTGGAACGATGAGTCGAATTTCCAGTGTGGTGCACAGAGGCGTGGCAAGATGAGATGTCCGTCACACATGAATCCCCTTGACCCCCGGTATGTGCAACTGACTGTCAAACACCCATCCTCAGTCATGATTTGGCGCTGCTTCAGTGGAGAGAAAGGGCATGGAGGATTGTATGTTCTACCCAAGAACGTCACGATGACTGGAATCATTACGTTGATGTCTTCCAAAGCCATATGTTGATTTTTTTTTTAATATCCATGACTGCAGCTTCTTTATGCAAGACAATGCACCATGCCACAAGGCAAAGAAGGTCATGAAATGGTTGGCAGACAAGCAGGTGAACATTCTTGAGTGGCCTGGGAACTCTCCAGATCTGAATCCCATCGAGGAGCTGTGGTCTCGCATGAAGCTGAAACTTCAAGAAAAGGGCACCTCTTCAATTCCACGCCTTGTTGAAGCTATCAAGGACATCTGAGTGCACGAAATTGGCCTGGATTACTGCAGAACACTTGCTGACTTGATGCCTCGACGCATACAAGAGGTTTTGAAGGCACTTGGTGATCATACAACACTTTAAAATAAAGAAAATGAAAGGCATTTGTTGTATTTTTGGCAATTCCGTATACTTTATGCAGGTACTGTACAAGTATTGAGTATAATTAATAATTTATAACTGAGATGATTAGGAGAAATACACTGAGGTGGTTTGGACATGTGAAGACAATGGAGAATGAAAGACTGACTAAGAGGGTGTATGTAGGTGAGGTGGAGGGAGGGAGAGTGAGGGGTAGATCGAGGATGAGGTGGAGGGATGGAGTAGAGAGGTATATGAGGGAGGGGGGGGTGAGTTGGGGGGAGGGTAGTCAAATGGTGGGTGACAGAGCGACTTGGAGGCGTTTTGTCTGCGGCCACCCTTTGCGGGATTAAGGCATCAGGCTATAGATAGATAGATAGATAATTATAAAAAAATTCTAATAACCAGAAACATCTAGCACTTATCTTTTTTTTTTTTTTTTTTTTTTGTTTCCTAACAAAGTAAATCTAGAACTGTTCAAAACAAGAGTGATTACTTCATTTTTTCTTCCGGTAAAAAATCACAAGTATTTATCATTAGTAAATTTACTCTTTGCTTTTTTTTTTCTTTTTTTTTCAAGAAAAGTGTATTTGCATCTCATGGCCCTAGTTCTGCAATACAGGGTTGTTTTTCAATGTTTTTGTGCAATTAATAGTATTGTTTGACATCTAAATGAAATGTAATAGTCACTACTGGAAGTCTGATATATATTCTCTAACTAAACTAGGCATTAATCTTATATCATTATCCTATTCAACATGTCTTCTACTGTAGAAGCAGCAACAAAAAATCTGCCCAGCTAATATTCATGAAGGTGAAATACATGAAAAAGTGAAAACAAATTATTACTCATTATTGCACCATCAGTGTATCAACACGCTAGGAAAGAAGATATCAAATGGTATACCAGTGGCTCAGCACGTGGGTAACGTGTTAATAGAAAATCAGGATTCAGAGTGAAAATTTCTTAAAGTTAGCATAAGTGTTTTGCATCTAGCCTAACAACTCGCTTTGACGGACTTTTGTTTTACAACAAATATCGACTTTTTTTCTTTTTTTTAATGTGAGGAAGAAGGAACCAAAGGCCATGAGCCCACAATAAGGGTTCTCTCCAAGAAAAAAACAAAATACAAGAGAGCCAAATTCAGGATCCATTCATTTCGAGATGCCTGGACACACTGCGTTTGAAAGACTGGAGATCATAGGCAGCAGGAAATACAGACAGATGGAAACAGTTCCAGAGTTGACCTGTTGCATAAATGAAGGACTGGGAGTAATGGTTAACTCTTGCATTAGAGAGTTGGACAGTAAAGGGATGAGAGTTTGCTGCTAGATGGGTGCTATGCGCCCATCATAGAGGTGGAGGAATGCATGCAAACACTTCAGAGGAGCAGTGACCATTAAAGTAGCGATAGAAAAGAGATAAAGAGGCAATAGTGCAGAGAAGAGACAGCGGCTGAAGGGAGTCAGTAAGAGGAGGAGAGTTAATGAGACAAAAAGCCTTTGACTTCACCCTATTGAGAAGAGCTGTATGTGGGGAGCCTCCCCACACATGGGAGTTGTACTCCACAAAGGGGCGGATAAAACCCCTGTATAGAGTCAACAATTGTGCAGGGGTAAAGAAAGAACGGAGTCGGCTTACCACACCCAATCTCTTGGAAGCAGATTTTACAAGAGATGTAATATGATACTGTATATATATATATATATATATATATATATATATATATATATATATAAAGTGAGTTTTACGCCAGGTACCTCTTTTTTGGATAAGGGCTAAGGCGTTGCCCCTGGGTAGAGGACTTTGGTTTGGAGCGTGTAGCATTTTATGACCGGATGCCCTTCCTGATGTCTACCAATGACCCTTGGGTGGATTCGATCCTCCGACCCTTCGGTCAGAGCGGAGCGCTCTAACCCACTGAGCCACGGGTGCTACATATATATATATATATATAGATAGATAGATAGATACATACATACATAGATATATAGATAGATAGATAGATAGATATCGCCAGATGCCACAATCCCGTAAGGGGTGGCCATATGACTTTGAGTTAGTTGTTCTAAGGGGAGGGGCACTAACACTCCACCAACACACTTGTTGACACGTAGGGAGCACGTATGGTTTGGTTATATGGTTACCACCCAGAGTTGTAAATGGTTTCCTGGCTTACAGGAAACCATTTGGTTTGTCACTCAATGTAAAGCCACCTGTAAAGGAAAGAAAACCAATAAAAAGTTACAGGAAAGATGGAAGAAATAGGAAGAGAGGAGGACAGGCACAGAAAAAGAATGATAAAGGCTAAGGAAGGAGTAGGCAGCACTACATCAAGTGAGTGGATGATGGTTGCCACCACCTCCCACAATATATATATATCTATCTATCTATAGCCCGACGCCCTAATCCCGCAAAGGGTGGCCGCAGACAAAACGCCTCCAAGTCACTCTGTCACCCACCATTTGACTACCCTCCCCCTAACTCACCCCCCCCTCCCTCATATACCTCTCAACTCCATCCCTCCACCTCATCCTCGATCTACCCCTCCCTCTCCCTCCCTCCACCTCACCTACATACACCCTCTTAGTAAGTCTTTCATTCTCCATTCTCTCCACATGTCCAAACCACCTCAGTGTATTTCTCCTAATCTTCTCAACCACATCCACATCTACCCCACAACGTTCCTTCACTTCTTCATTCATCAACCTGTCCCTCCACATCACTCCACGTGCTCCTCTCAAGTAACTCATTTCCACTGCTCTCACTCTTGACTTGTTCCCCTCTTGCAAGGTCCACACCTCGCTTCCATATGTCAGGGTAGGGATCACAATACCATCATGCAGTGACTTCTTAACTTCCATACTCACCTCCCTATTTCTCATCACTGCTTTCAGTGTACCAACAACCTTCCTTCCCTGCTGTACCCTTTCACATACTTCATTCCCCAAAGTTCCATCCTTACTCATCACACTACCCAAATACTTGAATGCACTCACATTCTCCATATCCTCACCATCCAACCTCACTGCACACTCTGTGACTTCATTCCTCTCAAACACCATAACTTTACTTTTGTTTACATTAACTTTCAGCTTCATCCTCCTACACACTGTCCCAAATTCATTCACCAAACCTTGCAACTCCCATTCATCTTCACTCAACAATACTGTATAATCAGCAAACAGCAACACCGGAAGCTTCCAAATCTCACCCTCATTCATTAGGGCCAGCCCCACATCCACTGCCCTACCTTGCACCTCCTTTATAACCCCATCCATAAATATATTAAACAGCCATGGAGACATCACACACCCCTGTTTCAGTCCCACATTGAGATCAAAGAACTCACTCAGCTCACCATCCACTCACAAAGTAGCCCTAGCTCCCTCGTACATACTCTTCACAGCACTCAACAATTTCCCCTCCACTCCATATATTCTTAATACCTTCCGCATACCTTGCCTATCTATTCTGTCATAAGCTTTCTCCAAGTCCATGAAGGCAGCATACACTTTCTTTCCCTTCTCTAGACACTTCTCCACTAAACATTGTAGAACAAATATCTCATCTACACACCCTTTTCCCTTCCCAAATCCCCCTTGTTCTTCTCCAACTAGCTCCTCTGTCATATGCCTAACCCTATCAATGAGTATTCTACCATATATTTTACCAGTCACACTAAGAAGGCAAATACCCCTATGGTTACCACATACTTCTCTCTCCCCTTTTCCCTTGTACAGAGGAATATATATATATATATATATTTATTGCCAGACGCCTCAATCCCGTCTGGGGTGGCCACAAACAAATCGCCTCCAAGTCGCCCTGTCCCCCGCCATTTCACTCCCCTGCTCGCAACTCACCCCCCTCTCTCATATACCTCTCCACCCCATCCCTCCATCTCATCCTCGGCCTCCCTCTCCCTCTTCCCCCGTCCACCTCACTCACATACACTCTCTTCGTCAGTCTTTCACCCTCCATCATCTCCACATGGCCAAACCACCTCAGTGTGTTCCTCATAACGCTTCCTATCACATCCACATCAACACCACAACACTCCTTTATATCTTCATTTGTCAGCCTGTCTCTCCATGTGACTCCACAGGCTCCTCTTAAATAACTCATTTCCACTGCTCTCACACTTGACTTGTGTCCCTCCAACAACATCCAAGCTTCACTTCTGTACGTTAGAGTTGGTATCACAATACTGTCATGTAGTAACTCTTTCACTTCCATGCTCACTTCCCTGTTTCTTATCACTGCTTTCAAAGAACCAGCAACCTTTCTTCCCTGCTGTACCCTTTCAATCACTTCACCCTCCAAACCTCCATCCTTACTCATCACACTACTCAAGTACTTAAACGTACTCACATTTTCCAATTCCTCACCATCCAACCTCGCTGTACATTCACTGACTTCACCTCTCTCAAAGACCACCACTTTACTCTTCCCTACATTCACCTTTAGATTCCGTTTCTTACACACTCTCTGAAGCCTTGCAGCTCCCCTTCGTCCTCACTCAACAACAAAGTATCATCTGCAAACAATAGTACAGGGAGTTTCCAAACACTATCCCCTCTCACCAGAGCCACTCCAACATCCACTACCCTACCTTGTACCTCTTTTATTACCCCATCCATGTACAGATTGAACAACCATGGAGACATGACACATCCCTGTTTCAAACCAACTTTCAAAGAGAAAAATTCATTTAGTTCACCATCCACACGCACTGCAGCCTTCGCACCATCGTATATACTCTTCACAGCATTCAACAACTTCCCATCTACTCCATATATTCTTAACACTTTCCACAATCCTTGTCTATCGACCCTGTCATATGCTTTCTCCAAATCCATGAAAGCCGCATACAACTTCTTTCCCTTCCCTAGAAACTTATCCACTAAAGATCTAAGAATGAATATCTGATCTACACAACCTCTTCCCTTCCTAAAGCCTCCCTGTTCTTCTCCAACTAATTTCTCTGTTCTTTCTCTAACTCTGTCAATAAGTATCCTACCATACACTTTTCCTATTATACTAAGAAGACAAATGCCCCTGTGATTACCACACACTTCTTTTTCCCCTTTTCCTTTGTACAAGGGAATAATTATACCTGACTTCCAA